>NC_041382.1:294065132-294113045 GCF_002162155.2 Triticum dicoccoides | reverse complement strand
GCCAGTGCTTTTCTAAGTGTTGGTCCGAACCAGATCCACTTGCAGCGCCACCTCGGGGAAACTTGAGGGCTGGTTTTAGCTGTACGCAGTGTTCATCCGGTGTTGCCCTGAGAATGAGATATGTGCAGCTCCTATCAGGATGTCGGTGCATCGGGCGGTCTTGTTGGTCTTGTTTTACCATTGTCGAAATGTCTTGTAACCGGGATTCCGAGTCTGATCGGGTCTTCCTAGGAGAAGGAATATCCTTCGTTGACCGTGAGAGCTTGTGATGGGCTAAGTTGGGACACCCCTGCAGCGTATAAACTTTCAAGAGCCGTGCCCGCGGTTATGTGGCAAATGGGAATTTGTTAATATCCGGTTGTAGAGAACTTGACACTTAACTTAATTAAAATGAATCAACTGCGTGTGTGGCCGTGATGGTCTCTTCTCGGTGGAGTCCGAGAAGTGAACACGGTTCTTGTGTTATGCTTGAACGTAAGTAGTTTCAGGATCACTTCTAGCTTTTCGATCGTTGCGTTGCTAGTGCTTGCTGCAGCTCCACCGCACTACCCTTCCTACCCATAAGCTTAAATAGTCTTGATCTCGCGGGTGTGAGATTGTTGAGTCCTCGTGACTCGCAGATACTTCCAAACAGTTGCAGGTGCCGATGATGACAGTGCAGGTGACGCAACCCAGCTCAAGTGAGAGCTCGATGAAGATCTTGATCGTTGTTTTGTTTCGTTTCCTGTCGATCAGTAGTGGAGCCCAGTTGGGACGATCGGGGTCTAGCATTTGGGGTTGTCTTCTTTTATTTTGGTTCCGTAGTCGGACCTTGATTGTATTCTGGATGATGTATGTTTAACTTGTATTTGTGTGAAGTGACGATTGTAAGCCAACTCTTTATCCCTTTCTTATTCAGTACATGGGTTGTGTAAAGATTACCCCTCTTGCGACATGCTTACCATGCGGCTATGCCTCTAAGTCGTGCCCCGACACGTGGGAGATATAGCCGCATTGTGGGCGTTACAATGACCTAAGGTTTATCAATCCGTGGGAGGCGTAGGATGAAGATGGTCTCTCTCAAACAACCCTGTAACCAAATAACAAAGAGTCTCTTGTGTCCCCAACACACCCAATACAATGGTAAATTGTATAGGTGCACTAGTTCGGTGAAGAGATGGTGATACAAGTGCAATATGGATGGTATATATAGGTTTTATAATCTTAAAATATAAAAACAACAAGGTAGCAAGTAACATAAGTGAGCGAAAACGGTATTCCAATGCTTCGAAACAAGGCCTAGGTTTCATACTTTCACTAGTGCAAGTTCTCTCGATAATGATAACATAATTAGATCATATAACAATCCCTCAACATGCAACAAAGAGTCACTCCAAAGTCACTAATAGTGGAGAACAAACGAAGAGATTATTGTAGGGTACGAAACCACCTCAAAGTTATTCTTTCTGATCGATCTATTGGGCTATTCCTATAAGTGTCACAAATAGCCCTAGAGTTCATACTAAAATAACACCTTAAGACACACATCAACAAAAACTCTAATGTCACCTAGATACTCCAACGTCACCACAAGTATCCACTGGTTTGATTATATGATATGCATCACACAATCATAGATTCATCTATTCAAACCAACACAAAGAACTTCAAAGAGTGCCCCAAAGTTTCTACCGGAGAGTCAAGACGAAAACGTGTGCCAACCCCTATGCATAAGTTCACAAGGTCACAGAACCCGCAAGTTGATCACCAAAACATACATCAAGTGGATCGTGTGAATATCCCATTGTCACCACAGATAAGCACATGCAAGACATACATCAAGTGTTCTCAAATCCTTAAAGACTCAATCTGATAAGATAACTTCAAAGGGAAAACTCAATTCATCACAAGAAGATAGAGGGGGAGAAACACCATATTATCCAACTATAATAACGAAGCTCGTGGTACATCAAGATCGTGCCAAATCAAGAACATGAGAGAGAGATCAAACACATAGCTACTGATTCATACCCTCAGCCTCGAGGGTGAACTACTCCCTCCTCGTCATGGAGAGCACCGGGATGATGAAGATGGCCACCAATGATGGTTTCCCCCGCCGACAGGGTGCCGGAATGGGCCCCCGATTGGATTTCGTGGCTACAGAGGCTTGCGGCGGTGGAACTCCCGATCTAGGTTTCTTTTCGGGGGTTTCTGTATTTATAGGAATTTTTGGCGTTGGTTTCACGTCAGGGGGGTCCACGAGTCAACGACAAGACCGGAGCACCCTCCCAGGGGGGTGGGCGCGTGGTCCACCCTTGTGGTTGGCTTGGGACTCTTTTGGCCCAACTCTTTTGCTTCGGGGGCTTTTTCTAGTCCATAAAAAATCACCGTAAATTTTCAGCTCATTTGGACTCTGTTTGATATTCCTTTTGTGCAAAACTCAAAAACAAGGAAAAAACCAAAACTCGCACTGGGCTCTAGGTTAATAGGTTAGTCCCAAAATTCATATAAAATAACATATAAATGCATATAAAAAATCCAAGATAGATAATATAATAGAATGGAACAATCAAAAATTATTGATACGTTGGAGACATATCAGGCGTCTCTCCATCTCTGGATCGGAATTCCTCCGAGTTCGAGACAAGGCCCGTCTGTCATCTCGGTCTAGCTGTTCAAGTAGTAATATTCTCTAAACAAGTCAACATTGGGTTCTTCTTGAAGGTACACCTCGCTGAATACTTGAAAGTTGCAAATGTTTGACACCGAATTGGGGCCGATGTCTTGAGGGTGTAGTTGATAAAAGTGCAGGACATCTCGAAAGAACTTTGACCTAGGTGGTGAGAAACCGCAGAGGAGGTGGTCTACAAAAACTACAACTTTGCCTTCGTTGGGGAGAGGCTTAGTTTCGGTCCCTAGAACTCTCCAGTGGATGACGTTCTTTGCTGGCAAGACACCCATGGCAACATACTCATTCAAAGATTGCTCAGTGACAGTGGAAGCAACCCAGTCGCGGGAGGTGGTGGTCTTAGTCATTTTTGCCAAAGCTAAAACCTAAGATTGAAGAATTGGAGGATTTCTATTATAATGGTAAACTGCCCAATAGTTAAACAAACGAGTCTACTGCTCAAAACTAGTACGCATGCAAGATTAATTTTATGAGCGATGGTTAAGCCGGCAAGGTATCAGCAGGTTATACGATCATGGTTACTGATTGAGAAGATACCGGAGGTTTAAACATTTATGAGTAAGACGGCTAGCATTTGGCGGGTTACAAAGTGTGTCGTTTTGAGCCTCCTATATGTCAGTGATCAATACGATCCCTACGAATCTGGATTTGAGCAGAATTTCACTAAGTACTAAACAAATAGGTTTCATGGGTCCTACTTATAATTTTGGATCTACGGCAATTCGGAAAACAGGTGGAAATTGCTAAACCTAACAAATGGCGGACGAACAGCTATATTGAAGAATGAATCTCAGAAAGAAGGAATAGGTCTATGATTGCTAGTGAAGGCGAAAGTGGTTGAAGTGTGACTTCAGTGTTGCATGTGGATTCAACTAAGCAGTAGGACGGATGAACTACCAATGAGCATGAAGAACGCCGACGCACACCAAAGAACTGGGGAACCCTAATGCAGTTTGGAAGAAGAGGGAGATGCGTACCTAGTGATGCTAATGGGCAGCGAAGGTCGCCGTAGTTTTCTGGTCAAGATCAGGTTGATGCAGCGGCCAAGGTGAAGTAGTTGACTGGGGCGGCGGAGCTCCGGCGGCGTCGGTTCTCGCGAGGAAGAAGAAGAGGAGCGGTCGGGGGTAAAAGTTAAAAATGAACCCCCTCAAGCCTATTTATAAGGAAAAGGTGAAACAGTGAACGGCAAGCACGGAAATCGAGGAGACATCATCATTATATTGACAAACAGAAGCACCTCGATTCTCGAACTAGCTTATTAATGCAAAGATTTGTGATGATGTCATGAGATTTTTTCTGAGATTGAGGGAATGACGTCACCTTTTCGTTATGGCGAGTTAAGAAGGTTTGTCAGCTTACATAGGAAAGAGTTTAAGAGATTTGCCAGCCAAAGGACGAAGATTGACATGAATAGGTTCAAATCAATCCAGGGCCTAATGTTGGGGATATATCTCCGAGGTGTGACCCGCCCAGGAGGGGCCAGGTTACACCATTGGCGTCTTACATGAAGAGGGCCCAACTAGGCCTAAGAATACGAAGTGTGAAGACGGCGGCTCATAGGGGTGGGCCTGGCGAAAGCCCAACACCCGGACGTATGAACCGCCATATGATAGCTTGTCTGCTAAGGCAAGACAATTTAGAAACCAGGTCAGTCACGTTGTGTGACCCGGCTCGAACTCTTGTAAGCCACGGGTCTCAATCTGTGTATATAAAGGTGAGACCCGACGGCGGGTTAACCCAAGAAACAATCAATCAAGAGTTAGGTCAAGTGTATTCGCTCCCTTGTAATCAAAACTCAAGCAATACAACTAGAAGTAGGATGTAGGCTTTTACCTCGTTGTGAGGGGCCGAACCTGGGTAAATCCTTTGTGTCCTTTGTCCCATTCAACCCCTTCGAGCTAACCTACATTGAGATGGCTCCACACCTAAGTCCTTTCACAAGGGCATCTGCCATGACAAAACCACGACAAGTATAACTTGTGAAGATGCTCAATGCTCCATGAGTTCTGAACCGGAGTGCCATATTCGACCTCCATACGAACTGCGCCAGGTCTGGTGACTTGCACTACCCAATAAGGGCCTTCCCACTTTGGTGTCAACTTGTTTGATCCCTTCGCGGCTAAGAACAAGGTTGCCTTCCTCAAGGCTTTGGGTGTGAACTTTGTGGCTATGGTAGTGGCACAAAGCTTGCTGGTAGCGTGCAGCTCGCATCGCAACCCGAAGACGATCTTCCCCAAGGAGCATGGCATCATCTTGTCACAGCTGCTCTTGCTTAGCTTCATCATAACGAGCACTTGAGGTGCCCCGATATGAGTTCTGTGGGGAGCACCGCTTCCGCACCATAGACTAGGGAGAAGGGTGTCTCCCCGATAGCTCGATTTGGAGTCGTCTTGAGTGACCAAAGAACCATCAGCAACTCATCAATCCAGCGCCTTCCTGATACATCTCCAACATATCAATATTTTTATTGTTCCATGCTATTATAGTATAAATCTTGGATGTTTTATAAACACTTACAAGCAATTATATATCATTTTTGGGGACTAACCTATTAACTTAGTGCCGACTGCCAGTTGCTATTTTTTGCCTGTTTTGGTTTTTCAGAATATCGGTACCAAACAAAGTTCAAATGCCACAAAACTGTTTAGAGATTTTTTTTTGGACATAAGAGACCCTAGAAGCTTCGGGGGGACGAGAAGATGGAGCAGTGGCCCGCGAGGCACCTGGGCGCGCCCTAGTGGCTTGTGGGGCCAATGTAGCTTTGTTTGACCTAACTCCACCTCTATAAATTCTCTAAAATTGGGAAACCAACAAAGGAGTCCACAAAATACTTTTTTCCGCTGCCATGATTTCTTGTTCTCGAGAGATCCCATCCGGAGGCCTTTTTTAGCACTCTGTCGGAGGGGGATTCAATCACAGAGGGGCTCTACATCATCCTTGTCACCCTTCTGATGATGCGTGAGTAGTTTACCACAGACCTATGAGTCCATATTTAGTAGTTAGATGGCTTCTTCTCTCTATTTGATCTTCAATACAATGTTCTCCTAGATGTTCTTGGAGTTCTATCCGATGTAATCATTTTTTGCGGTGTGTTTGTTGGGATAAGATGAATTGTGAGTTTATGATCAGATCTATCCATGACTATTATTTGAGTTTTCTCTGAACTCTTTTATGCATGATTGTTATAGCATCGTATTTCTCTCTGATCTATTGATTTGGTTTGGCCAACTAGATTGATTTATCTTGCAATGGGAGAGATGCTTTGTAATGGGTTCGATCTTGTGGTGCTCAATCCCAGTGACAGAAGGGGACATGACACGCGTTGTATCATTGCTATTAAGGGTAAAAAGATGGGGTATATTCATGTGTGAGTTTACTTTGTCTGCATCATGTCATCTTGCTTAAGGCATTACTCCGTTCTTTACGAACTTAATACTCTTACGCGTGGCATGATTAAAAAACTACAACAGTTAAAACAAGGTAGTGACACCGTAACAAAATATTATGATGATTTACAGACTACCTTGTTGCACACCATTTTAGAAGAAAGTGAAGAAGATTATATGGATAGATTTTGGGGCAGATTAAACCATGATATTCAAGAGGTACTAATTCATGAGAGAGTGTTATCTTATGGACCGTTTGTTTCATCTTGCATGCAAAGTTGTACAGGAAATAAAATGACGTGTCGCCCACAAGGAGAACAAGTGCAAGGTGCACATTCCAAGAGTTGATACGATTATTCCTTCAACTACTAGGCGTACTATGACGACCACATCCGTTGTTGTGAGGACTACATCACCTCCACCATGTGATATGTTGCCATCGAGAGTGCCTACATCATCTGAGATGATCATACGAGGTAATGGCAAAGGTATCGATCTTCCACCTCTACATGGGTATGATGGATGCCATGTCAATTTAAATGCACCATGTGATGAGCTACCCACTACTTTGATCAAACCACCTATTTTAGAGGACTATGTTGATGATTTGACTTTGCCATGTAATCAAACAGCTGCAATATCAACAATGTCGAGTGCACCCATTGAATTAACCGCGAAAGAACCATGTGAATCACGGAATAAATCTGATTTGATGTAAATACGTCTGAAAATAATTGTGCCAATGTTTAATCATTTTAATATAACCTCTAATCTTAGTGATGATTTTGTGTCAAATGACTTGTTGCATGTTTGCTTATTTAAGCATGTTGTAGCATGTAACTTTGAAGAAATTAAAGTTTATTCACCAATGGTTTAATGATGAACATTGTCAATCTTTTGATATGAATAAGAGCTTCACTTATATGTGCAAACTGAGTTGCAATGTTTTCATGCCTTCTACTTCTTGTGATAATATTTTGGCTTTATATTTTTAAAATATGAAAGTTACTCATGTATACATGTGTCATATGTGCAAAAACCAAGGGAAGTAAAAATGGATGACATATACATATACAACATGTACACTTTGTCTCTTTTGTTAGCCACATTTCAGATTAAGCAATGCTGAGGACGACTTTGTTTTCAAGAAGGGGAGGATGATGTAGTCATGTCTACCTTGGATATGATCGCAAATATTGCATTGCGTATTTATTTACTTCACCTCTTTTTGTTTCTTGCCTAATTGCAGAACTACCGAACACTTGTACAATCCAAATATGAAGATAAGGGAAAAAGAGATGTTTATGTGTTTTTCAAGAAATTCTCTCACGTTACTTTTAGACCGAGAGAAGATGAAGTCCAAGTCTCTCACGTTGTGGACTCTGACTCGGACTGCACAAACATACCTGACTGTAAACACCAAGAACTCTTTCATCCGGACTCCGAATTGGGTGATTCTTTTTTTGTTGGAAAGCTTATTTCGTGCACTATCCAACCCAATTGGATTCACCTTCAAATTCATCAGGAGAATTGAGACATTGACGAAACAATTTGATGTTGCAGCAGAATCCGAGTCAAACTACAAGTCCAAAGGTGTTGCATCACCTCCACTTGGGTCCATGGGGCCTTGTACGACCTAGGGTTAGTTCTACGCTGCCTTGGGACGTCCTCCCACCCTCCTTAGACACCACCCCTTGCTCCTATATAAGTAGATCAATCTAGTAGTTTTTTCCTTGGGGTTTGTTTAGATTAAAGTTCGCCATAGCTGCAACTCGCGTACTTCATTTGTGTTCAACAACCAGACAAAGACATTACAGAACCCCATTTTGATCAATAAACCTTTCCTATTAAATTCGCAATATCCATATTTCAATCTCATTATCTTGCTTGTTCTATGTTTGCGTGCAGGAAACAAACCCTCGTGGTCAGGTTGATCGTGCTCCGACTTGGTCAATAACCTCTCGAAGTTGGTTTAGCAATTGCTAAGGCGCGACGTCTTCGCACGTTAGTAGTCGGATCATCAAAGTCAACCTCCTCCAAAACGATAGCTAGCATCTCATCGAAAGACGGGATACCTTTGCCTCTATCATGTATGCCTTTATATTTATTGGTTTCCCCCCTCCTTCTCTCCAGTAGACTCTGACTGTCGTTGCCTCCGATTACGACTACGTCGACGGCAAACCATCCTTCCCAGCAGAACTTTCAGGCAAGCAAAACCCCCTTGATCATTCCGATATCGCCTATTCTTTCCATCTACTTCTTGCATTAGAGAGTCGATTCAGTTGATGCTTTATCGGTAGATCCTATTCTATTGCATAGCCTGCTTTTGTTGAACTGGTGTTGATACTTTACCTGCAACCCTACTATGCTTTGTATAGTTATGCTAGAGTCTCATCGGTGGCCTTACATCCTTGTTTGTTTGCCATGCTATACTATGGGGCAGTGATACATTCAGGCGATGATCATGAATATACTATATGCTACTATAATACTTATGATACTATTCGGATGTGGGGGCTGAAAGGACAGGTGGTTCCATCCAGGTAGTGGTGGGCCTGGGTTCCCGATGGCCCCCTGAGTGATTCTTTGCGGCAGAACGACAGGACAGGTAGAGACCACTTAGGAGAGAGGTGGGCCTGGGCCCTGGTCGGTGTCCACGGTTATTTATAATAACACGCTTAACGAGATTGGGTATTTGATCTGAGACTATCATTGACATTTACGCACTAACCGTCGTGTGGGATAATGGTTTATGGGGGGCTCGACGTCGTACGATTCTTCCGAAAGCTACCCAAATGTCATAGTTCAGAGATGTAGGCTGATTGTTGGGGTGGACGATAACCGTGGTGTTTGTATAAAGAGGTGGGCCTGGTCCCCGGCCAGTTGTGCAATGCGTAAGAGTGCTTAGGGTGATTGGCCCATGATCCATTCGTGCTTAGGATTTAGACCAGCGTGTTGACCTCTCTAGAGAGACTAGGTAGGACTACGGCGTGACGATTATCTGAGGCCGAGCATTACCCAGCAAGTGTGTCCGGTCAGAGGTAATCGAGTGTATCGGGTAATGCGGTCCACTCCTGTAGGTAAGTAATCTATTCGAATAGCCATGTCCACGGTAATGACTTGGAGTTGTATTCCAACCTCTTACAACTAAAACTAGATACTTGTTGAAACACACCCAGATAAGAGACAGATACACCCGATGATCGCTTTCTCTCAGGGAGATGTGGAGAGGATCTACGGGTAGGTTTACAACTATATGTTGTTACAAGATGTTACCTTATTATGCTCCTCTCTTCTACTGCTGCAAGAGGATGGCTACAAGAAGATGTAGACATCAATAGGATGGAAATCTCCCCCTTATTTTGGCATTTCTGCAGTATAGTCCACATATATTACCCCATTTGAGAGAGGCGAAGATGTCCCGATATTTCGATGAGATAGCTATCGTTTTCTGTGGGAGTCGACCTTGTCGATCCGACTACGACGCCTTAGCAATTGATAAACCAACTTTCGAGGGGTTATTGACCACGCCGGAGCATGATCAACCTGACAGGAGGCCTCGCCTTTTGCTTTGATGACTTATTGATACGTCTCCATCGTATCTACTTTTCCAAACACTTTTGACCTTGTGGACTCTAACTTGCATGATTTGAATGGGACTAACCCGGACTGATGTTGTTTTCAGCAGAATTGCCATGGTGTTATTTTTGTGCAGAAATAAAAGTTCTCGGAATGACCTGAAACTTCACGAAGAATATTTTTGGAATTTATAAAAAATACTGGCGAAAGAATAAACACTAGGGGGCCCACACCCTGTCCACGAGGGTGGGGGGCGCCCCTCTGTCTCGTGGGCCCCCAGAGGCTCCACCGACCTCAACTCCAACTCTATATATTCATGTTCGGGGAGAAAAAAATTAGAGAGAAGGATTCATCATGTTTTACGATACGGAGCTGTGGCCAAGCCCTAATATCTCTCGGGGGGCTGATCTGGAGTCCGTTCGGGACTCTGGAGAGGGGAATCTGTCGACATCATCATCATCAACCTTCCTCCATCACCAATTTCATGATGCTCACCATCGTGCATGAGTAATTCCATCGTAGGCTTGCTGGACGGTGATGGGTTGGATGAGATTTATCATGTAATCGAGTTAGTTTTGTTAGGGTTTGATCCCTAGTATCCATTATGTTCTGAGATTGATGTTGCTATGACTTTGCTATGCTTAATGCTTATCACTAAGGCTCGAGTGCCATGATTTCAAATCTGAACCTATTATGTTTTCATGAATATATGTGAGTTCTTGATCCTATCTTGCAAGTTAATAGTCACCTACTATGTGTTATGATCCGGCAACCCTGAAGTGACAATAATCGAGACCACTCCGGTGATGACCGTAGTTTGAGGAGTTCATGTATTCATTATGTGTTAATGCTTTGGTCTGGTACTCTATTAAAAGGAGGCCTTAATATCCCTTAGTTTCCAATAGGACCCCGCTGCCACGGGAGGGTAGGACAAAAGATGTCATGCAAGTTCTTTTCCATAAGCACGTATGACTATATTCGGAATACATGCCTACATTACATTGATGAACTGGAGCTAGTTCTGTGTCACCTTATGTTATAATTGTTGCATGAGGAATCGCATCCGACATAATTATCCATCACTAATCCAATGCCTACGAGCTTTTCACATATTGATCTTTGCTTAGTTACTTTTCCGTTGTCAGTGTTACAATCACTACAAAACTATTACTGTTACTTTTGCCACCATTACCGTTACTTTCATATTACTTTGCTACTAAATACTTTGCTGCGGATATTAAGTCTTTTAGGTGCGGTTGAATTGACAACTCAACTGTTAATACTTGAGAATATTCTTTGGCTCCCCTTGTGTCGAATCAATAAATTTGGGTTGAATACTCTACCCTCGAAAACTGTTGTGATCCACTATACTTGTGGGTTATCAAGACTATTTTCTGGCGCTATTCCCGGGAAGCATAGCTCTATTCTTTGAGTCACTTGGGATTTATATCTGTTGATCACTATGAGGAACTTGAAAGACGAAAAAACCAAGATTTATCCCTCAACTACGAGGGGAGGTAAGGAACTGCCATCTAGCTCTGCACTTGATTCACCTTCTGTTTTGAGTAAACTTGCGACACCTAAACCTACTCCTGCTATTGATTCTGATATGTCAAATGTAATTGATGATGCCACTTCTGCTATGCATGATGCTTATGATGAAACTACTTTTATGTTTGATAATAATGTGCCTTTAGGTGAATTTCTTGATGAACAACTTACTAGGGTTAGATAGAATGAAATTATTGAAACTGATAATATTGATGAAAGTGATGATGAAGATTCCCCCCCTAGATATGAATTGCCCGATGTGCCTGAGGGTTATGTTATGGATGAAGAAACTGCTAGAGATCTTTTAGCTTGCAAAAATAGATATGATCTTAAGAAACTGTTAGCTAAGCTAAAAGAAAAGTCTTTGAATGCTAGAATGAAATATGACCCTGCTTTTGCTACTTCACCTATCTGTATTTCTGATAAGGAATATGATTTCTCTGTCGATCCTGAGTTGATTACTTTGGTTGAATCTAATCCTTTTTATGGCTATGAATCTGAAATTGTTGTGGCACATCTTACTACATTGAATGATATAGCCACCCTATTCACTCATGAGGAAAAAATTCGCTACTGCTATATCCTTAAGTTATTTCCGTTCTCATTAAAGGGTGATGCAAAAATATGGTTTAATTCTCTTGATCTTGGTTGTGTGCGTAGTCCCCAGGATATGATTTATTACTTCTCTCCTAAATATTTCCCCGCTCATAAGAAACAAGCTGCCTTTAGGGAAATATACAATTTCGTGCAAATTGAAGAAGAGAGTCTCTCACAAGCTTGGGGGGGCTTCTCCGATTACTTAATGCTTTGCATGATCATCCTCTCAAGAAAAATGAAATACTTGATATCTTTTATAATGGACTAACCGATGCTTCCAGAGACCACCTGGATAGTTGTGTTGGTTGTGTTTTCAGGGAAAGAACTGTTGATCAAGCTGAATTGCTATTGAATAATATGTTGAGTAATGATAATAATTCGACACTTCATGAACCAATTCCTAAGCCAACTCCGAAGAAAAGGGATATTTTATTTCTCGGTCCTGAAGATATGCAAGAGGCAAAGAAATCTATGAAAGAAAAGGCATTAAAGCTGAAGATGTTAAGAATTTACCACCTATTGAAGAAATACATGGTCTTGATAACCCTACACAGGTAGTAAAGGTAAATTCTCTCTATATATTTGATAAGGGCGAAATCCCATCTACTAAGTTTGCTAGCCAATGCTTGGATGAGTTTGATAATTTTATTGTTAAACAAGAAAACTTCAATGCTTATGTTGGTAGACAATTGAAATGTAATGCTTATATGATTGAACACTTGAGTGATTATATGTCTAGAGTTAAAGGTGAACTTAAACTTATTAGTAAACATGCTTCTATGGTTACCACTCAAGTAGAACAAGTGCTTAAAGCTCAGAATGATTTGCTTAATGAATTAAATAATAAGAAAATGATAATGTTGTTAGGGTTGTGACTAGAGGGGGTCGAATGACTCAGGAACCCTTTGTATCCTGAGGGCCACCCTAAGAGAATTGAGCAAGATTCTCAGAGAACTACTGTTGATGCACCTAGTTCTTCTAAGAAGAAGAAAAAGAAAAATGATAGGACTTTGCATGCTTCTAGTGAACCTGTTGTTAACACACCTGAGAATCTCAATGATATTTCTATTTCTGATGTCGAAACACAATTTGATAATGAACATGAACCTGGTGATAATATTAATGATGATGTTCATGTTGATGCTCAACCTAGCAATAACAATGATGCAGAGATTGAACCTGCTCTTGATCTTGATAACCCACAATAAAGAATCAACATGATAAGAGAGATTTGTTGCTAGGAAGCACGGTAAAGAAAGAGAACCTTGGGTTCAGAAACCCATGCTTTTTCCTCCTAAACCATCCAAGAAAAAGGATGATGAGGATTTTGAGCGCTTTGCTGAAATGATTAGACCTATCTTTTTGCGTATGCGTTTGACTGATATGCTTAAAATGAATCCTTATGCTAAGTATATGAAAGATATTATTACAAATAAAAGAAAGATACCGGAAGCTGAAATTTCCACCATGCTTGCTAATTATACTTTTAAAGGTGGAATACCCAAGAAACTAGGAGATCCGGGAGTACCAACTATACCATGCTTCATTAAAAGAAACTATGTTAAAACTGCTTTATATGATCTTGGAGCCGGTGTTAGTGTTATGCCTCTCTCTTTATATCGTAGACTTGATTTAAATAACTTGACACCTACTGAAATATCTTTGCAAATGGCTGATAAATCAACTGCTATGCCTATCGGTATTTGTGAGGATGTGCCTGTTGTGGTTGCAAACTTTACTATTTTAACGGACTTTGTTATTCTTGATATTCCCGAGGACGATAGTAATTCTTGATATTCCCGAGGACGATAGTATGTCTATTGTTCTTGGTAGACCCTTTTTGAATACTGCAGGGGCTGTTATTGATTGCAATAATGGCAATGTCACTTTTCATGTTAATGGTAATGAGCATACGGTACACTTTCAGAGGAAACAACCTCAAGTCCACAGTATTAATTTATTGGAAAAACTTCAACGATTACTATTGGAGGTTTTGAAATTCATCTTCCTACTGTCAAGAAGAAATATGATATTCTTATTGTTGGGGATGTGCATATCCCCGTTGAGGTAACCTAGTGTTATTTGAAAATTCTTCGGTTTCATGCGATTTGGAAAGAGTTTGTTAACAAGACTTGATCAACCTTGTTAGTGGATTCCTTTTGATGAGCATGAGATGGATGAACTTAGAAAGCACAACTCTCTGTACCCTCCTTTTACTTTCTGTTATTTAGATTAAATAAAGCAAAATAGTTTTTTTGTCTATTTTCTGAATTATCCTTGCAATAAAAATTACCCCAAAATAAAAGTTCTCCAAATATCCTGAAAATGAAATATGATTTTTTTGCTAGATTATTTAAGAATTATTGGCACTGAGAACACACCAGGGGGCCACACCACCTGGCCACGAGGGTCCAGGGCGCGCCCACCCCCTGGGGCGCACCCCCTGCCTTGTGGACCCCACGTGGGCCCCTCCACTTATTCCAGCACCCACACACTTTGTCTTCCTCCAAAAAAATCATCCCACATCTCAAACCCGTGTTCTAGCTCATCTTGCTGCCATTTTTGATCTCCTTGCTCAAAGCTCCATTCACAAAACTGTTTTGGGGGATTGTTCTTCGGTATGTGACTCCTCCAATGGTCCAATTAATTTTTGTTCTAGTGCTTTATTTATTGCAAATTTTTGCTACTTAGGTGACCCTGTTCTTGAACTTGCATGTCAAATTTATGTGGTCAAAAGTAGTTTTAATGCATGATATGGCCTCTAGGCACTTGTGGGAGTAGTTGCTATCAATCTTGTTAAGTTTGGTTCACTTTTATTTTGAGTTACTAAAAATTTCAGAAATTTTTCAAGGAAAGAAAATGATGAAAAGATTGTTGAGGGGCTCTTCGAGCTAAAGCTCGAAGGATAAGCAAATTGAAGAGAATAAGAAACCCAAATGTAATCTCCCTCGCATTGCGGAGGTTCGGCCATGCGAATGGCCTTGTGATGAGTTCTTGAGAGCAGCCGGGATTTATGAGGACTTTTATTATTTGGCTGAGAATGCAGGCCTCATAGACTTCCTCCACGACCAGCGCGAACAGTATCTCCTCCTCACTAATATTTTCGTGCAATTTTTTTTACTTTCATGCTAATAAATCACCACCTTCAGTGGGATTTCACTTATATGATGAGGTTAAGGAGATGTCACTATATGATTTTTGTCAGGTCTGTAAGATACCCTTTGCGGGCAGCATAGAGGAACCACATCGTAATGATGTGGAGGGGTTTATTGATACAATTTTTGTAGGGGAAACAAGGAAAATTTCCGATGCAAGAATTACTAGCATACATTTTCCTGTTCTACGTTACTTTGCAATATTTGCTAGTAGATGCTTAATTGGTCGCGGGAATGGTGGAAATCTCAGTGCTCCTGATATTGTTATTTTGCGCCATGCTTTGTTTCGTGATACCACTTTCAGTTTAGGCGTTATTGTTGCTAAACGACTAAATCTGAACCATACAAAGGGCCCCATCTTCGAAGGCATCTTTGCTTCGACCTTGCGGCACACTTTAAGATACCTATTAGGCATTATGAGAAAGAGGAAAAGTTGCTGCCCCCTATTTTTGTAGATTATAAGAGTATGGTAGCACATGATTTCATTGTTAAAGATAAGAAGAAGATGCTTAAGTATATATTGGTATTTGATAAAAATTACTGTGAGATTATTACCTTGCCTGCGCCCTCTTTGTTTAACATATTTTCAGGCACGTACCTCATTTTGCCGGAGGCCATTTATGCATACTAGAGCCTGAAACCAGCTCCAGAGCCTGAGCCTGAGCCATCCCTTAACCATTATCGATAGTCTGTTTATCAGTGGGATCTAGAGGAGATCGCCAACCAGTGGCACCCACAGGACACTCCTTCGTACACCGCAGAGGGCAGCTTTGAGCCATGGCCCTAGACCAACTTAGGCCAAAAGCCTAAGCTTGGGGTGTTGGGGAACACAGTAATTTCAATAATTTCCTATGCACACGCAAGATCTATCATGCTGATGCATCGCAACGAGAGGGGAAGAGTGTTGTCCACGTATCCTCGTAGACCGTAAGCGGAAGCGTTATGACAGCGCAGTTGATGTAGTCGTATGTCTTCATGATCCGACCGATCCTAGTACCGAAAGTATGACACCTCCGCGATCTGCACACGTTTGGCTCGGTGACGTCCCACAAACTCTCGATCTAGCTGAGTGTCGAGGGAGAGCTTCGTCAGCACGACGGCGTGATGACGGTAATGATGAAGCTACCGGCGCAGGGCTTCGCTTAAGCACTACGACGATATGACTGAGGTGGATTATGGTGGAGGGGGGCACCGCATACGGCTAAGGGATCAATGATCAACTTGTGTGTCCTAGGGTGCCCCCCTGCCCCCGTATATAAAAGAGCAAGGGGGAGGCCAGCCAGCCCTTTGTGGCATGCCAAGGAGGGGAGGAGTCCTCCTCCTAGTAGGAGTAGGACTCCCCTTTCCTAGTCCTACTAGGAGGAGGAAGGGGAAAGGAAGGAGAGGGAGAGAAGAGAAGGAAAGGGGGCGTCGCCCCCCTTCCCTAGTCTAATTCAAGACTAGAGGGGGAGGGGCGTGCGGCCATGACTTAGCCAGCCCTCTCTCTCTCCACTAAGGCCCATGTTGGCCCATTAGATCCCTCGGGGGTTCCGATAACCCCCCGGCACTCCGATAATTATCCGGTGACCCCCAGAACTCATCCGGTGTCCGAATATAGTCATCCAATATATCAATCTTTATGTCTCGGCCATTTCAAGACTCCTCGTCATGTCCGTGGTCACATCCGGGACTCCAAACTATCTTTGGTACATCAAAACACATAAACTCATAATACCAATCGTCACCGAACGTTAAGCGTGCGGACCCTACGGGTTCGAGAACTATGCAGACATGACCGAGACACGTCTCCGGTCAATAACCAATAGCAGAACCTGGATGTTCATATTAGCTCCCACATATTCTACAAAGATCTTTATCGGTCAAACTGCATAACAATATACGTTGTTCCCTTTGTCATTGGTATGTTACTTGCCCGAGATTTGATCGTCGGTATCTCAATACCTAGTTCAATCTCGTTACCGGCAAGTCTCTTTACTCGTTCCGTAATGCATCATGTCATAACTAACTCATTAGTCACGTTGCTTGCAAGGCTTATAGTGATGTGCATTACCGAGAGGACCTAGAGATACCTCTCCGATACTCAGAGTGACAAATCCTAATCTCGATCTATGCCAACTCAACAAACACCATCGGAGACACCTGTAGAGCATATTTATAGTCACCCAGTTACGTTGTGGTGTTTGATAGCACACTAAGTGTTCCTCCAGTATTCAGGAGTTGCATGATCTCATAGTCATAGTAACATGTATAAGTTATGGATAAATGATGTGATCCTGTTAATCAAATGACAACTCATGTCTATGGTTAGGAAACATAACCATCATTGATTCAACGAGCTAGTCAAGTAGAGGCATACTAGTGACATTCTGTTTGTCTACGTATTCACACATGTACTAAGTTTCCGGTTAATACAATTCTAGCATGAATAATAAACATTTATCATGATATAAGGAAAAATAATTAACAACTTTATTATTGCCTCTAGGGCATATTTCCTTCAGTCTCCCACTTGCACTAGAGTCAATAATCTAGATTACATTGTAATGATTCTAACACCCATGGAGTCTTGGTGTTGATCATGTTTTGCTCGTGAGAGAGGCTTAGTCAATGGGTCTGCAACATTCAGATCCGTATGTATCTTGCAAATCTCTATGTCTCCCTCCTTGACTTGATCACGGATGGAATTGAAGCATCTCTTGATGTCCTTGGTTCTTTTGTGAAATCCGGATTCCTTTGCCAAGGCAATTGCACCAGTGTGGTCACAAAAGATTTTCATTGGACCCGATGCACTAGGTGTGACACCTAGATCGGATATGAACTCCTTCATTTGCTGCTTCCGAAGCAGCTATCTACTCTACTTCACACGTAGATCCTGCCACGACGCTCTGCTTGGAACTACACCAACTGACAGCTCCACCATTTAATAAAAACACGTATCTGGTTTGTGACTTAAAGTCATCCGGATCAGTGTCAAAGCTTGCATCGATGTAACCATTTACGACGAGCTCTTTGTCACCTCCATATACGAGAAACATATCCTTAGTCCTTTTCAGGTATTTCAGTATTTTCTTGACCGCTGTCCAATGATCCACTCCTGGATTACTTTGGTACCTCCCTGCTAAACTAATAGCAAGGCACACATCAAGTCTAGTACACAGCATTCATACATGATAGAACCTATGGTTGAAGCATAGGGAATGACTTTCATTTTATATCTATCTTCTGCAGTGGTCGGGCATTGAGTCTGACTCAACTTCACACCTTGTAGCACAGGCAAGAACCCTTTCTTTGCATGATCCATTTCAGACTTCTTCAAAACTTTATCAAGGTATGTGCTTTGTGAAAGTCCAATTAAGCGTCTTGATCTATCTCTATAGATCTTGATGCCCGATATATAAGCAGTTTCACTAAGGTCTTTCATTGAAAAATTCTTATTCAGGTATCCTTTTATGCTATTCAGAAATTCAGTATCATTTCCGATAAACAATATGTCATCTACATATAATATTAGAAATGCTACAGAGCTCCCACTCACTTTCTTGTAAATACAGGTTTCTCCAAAAGTCTGTATAAAATCATATGCTTTGATCACACTATCAAAGCGTATATTCCAACTCCGAGAGGCTTGCACCAGTCCATAAATGGATCACTGGAGCTTGCACACTTTGTTAGCACCTTTTGGGTCAACAAAACCTTCTGGTTGCATCATATACAACTCTTCTTTAAGATATCCATTAAGGAATGCAGTTTTCACATCCATTTGCCAAATTTCATAATCATAAAATGCGGCAATTGCTAACATGATTCGGACGGTGTAGGATCGAAAGTATGTCTAGAGGGGGGGTATTAGACTACTTGACCAATTAAAAATCTATCATTTTCCCAATTTTAGTCTTTGGCAGATTTTAGCTATCTATGCACAAGTCAAGCAATCTTAACACAATTCAAGCAAGCATGCAAAGAGTCTATGAGCAGCGGAAAGTAAAGCATGCAACTTGCAAGAATGTAAAGGGAAGGGTTTGGAGAATTCAAACGCAATTGGAGACACGGATGTTTTTGTCGTGGTTCCGATAGGTGGTGCTATTGTACATCCACGTTGATGGAGACTTCAACCCACAAAGGGTAACGGTTGTGCGAGTCCATGGAGGGATCCACCCACGAAGGGTCCACGAAGAAGCAACCTTGTCTATCCCATCATGGCCATCACCCACGAAGGACTTGCCTCACTAGCGGTAGATCTTCACGAAGTAGGCGATCTCCTTGCCCTTACAAACTCCTTGGTTCAACTCCACAATCTTGTCGGAGGCTCCCAAGTGACACCTAGCCAATCTAGGAGACACCACTCTCCAAGAAGTAACAAATGGTGTGTTGATGATGAACTCCTTGCTCTTGTGCTTCAAATGATAGTCTCCCCAACACTCAACTCTCTCTCATAGGATATGGATTTGGTGGAAAGAAGATTTGAGTGGAAAGCAACTTGGTGAAGGCTATAGATCAAGATTCATATGGTGGGAATGGAATATCTTGGCCTCAACACATGAGTAGGTGGTTCTCTCTCAGAAAATGTGTATTGGAAGTGTAGGTATGTTCTGATGGCTCTCTCCATGAATGAAGAGTGGGTGGAGGGGTATATATAGCCTCCACACAAAAACTAACCATTACACACAATTTACCAATCTCGGTGAGACCGAATTGAGAAACTCGGTCGGACCGATTTAGCAAACCTAGTGACCGTTAGGATTTTCGGTGGGACTGAGATGCAACTCGGTGGGACCGATATGGTTAGGGTTAGGGCATAACGTAATCTCGGTGTGACCGATTACACAAACTCGATGGGACCGATTTTGGTAATAAGCTAACCAAAGAGTTGGTCAGGTAAACTCGGTGGGACCGATCGCTCATTTCGGTGGGACCGAAATGTTACAAAAGGGAAACATAGAGTTTACATTGCAATCTTGGTGGGACCGATCGCTCATCTCGGTAGGACCGAAACGTTACGAAGGGAAACAGAGAGATTACAACCCCATCTCGGTGTGACCGAGATCCCTATCGGTGAGACCGATTTGCCTAGGGTTTGTGGCAGTGGCTATGACATCTGAACTCGGTGGCGCCAGATAGAAAGAATCGGTGGGGGCGAGTTTAACTTTTGGTTTAGGTCATATGTGGATGTGGGAAGGTAGTTGAGGGTTTTGGAGCATATCACTAAGCACTATGAAGCAAGAACCTCATCAAGCAACACCTCATCCCTCCTTGATAGTATTGGCTTTTCCTATAGACTCAATGTGACCTTGGATCACTAAAATATAAAATGTAGAGTCTTGAGCTTTGAGCTTGAGCCAATCTTTTTGTCCTTGGTATTTTGAGGGGTCCACTTTCCTCATCCATGCCATGCCATTCATTGAGCTTTTCCTGAAATATTAATCTTGGAATAGCATTGGCTCAATGAGCTATATGTTGTTAGGAATTACCAAAACACCTAGGGATAGTTGCACTTTCAATCTCCCCCTTTTTGGTAATTGATGACAACATATAGATCAAAGCTTCGACGAATGATAATAAGAGTGAAAACATTGTCACTTTGAGAAGTATGTGAAAAGCAAGAGCTCCCCCTAAATTTGCGCATAGTTTATGATTTGCTTTGGACTACAAATGCACAGAGAATTAGGCTCATGGGTTACTCTTCCATGTCACATACATCTTGGTGGAGCGCTCAAAATGATAATAATTAAATACATGCACTCATCACCAAGCAAAGTGAATGATCATATAGGGATAAAATGATAATGTCATCCAACAAGCATTAATGTAGCATATGATCAAGCACACGTGATCATCCAAGTATCACACAGACAGAAAGTATCTCAATCAAGCAAATAAAGTTCAACAACCAAAGCAAGAGAGAATAAAAAAGCAACGCTCTCTCTCGAGCCTATGATCTATACATTTTTCTCCCCCTTTGGCAACAAGTTACCAAAAAGTTCCTAGAAAATGCATAGCACTAAATCATCTCTTAGGCTTGGTCTTTAGGTGGTGGTGTCCGGATAACTCCAAGAACGAAGGCTTCGGTCGATGTAGATGGAGCTGGTGGAGTAGGTGCTGGAGCTGGTGGCACTGAAGCTGTAGCTGGTGCAGATGAAGTTGCTCTGGTGTCTGGAACAGGCACTGCAGCAGATCTCTGAGCTCTAGGCACTCTGGCAAATGCATCGGTGGTTGTCTTGCCCTTCCTCTCCTGCATATCATCCTGAAGTTGCTCCACAACAGACTGGATCTCAGTTACCTTCACATCCATGTCATAGGACTTCTGCTCTATGATCCTTTCCAAGCTCTCCTGGTTTTGAGTCAGGGTGGCCATCCCTTTCTCAATCCTTAGAGTGGATGCAATCAAGTAGCCAAGCTGATCTTGCTTGCTCTTCAGAAGATACTGAGATGCCTCTTCCATGGTTGGCATCTGTGCAGCTTTCTCAGCCTTTCCCTTCTCCCTCTTTGCTTGAACGTGCACAGAAGATGGTTCATCCTCATTCATGACCACTTGGTTGTCCTCAAAGTCGGGATAGATAGGAATGTGCTCCTTGTCCAACAAGTATGTGCCAGTGCCCATCTTGGAGTTAATCAACTCCTGGATCTGTGGTGCATACCCACAGCTTCTCTTTTGGTCAGCAGCTGTCCTCTTGATAGTTTCCACTATTAGGCTCATGACTTTGAACTTCTGTGGGACATCAAAGATGTGAATCAAGTTAATTGCATGGCCTCTGATCATCTTGTGATCACCTGACTTTGGCAAAAGAGTGACAGAAGGTAATGTACAGATCCAAACTTGTGTGTCTCAAGAGCAGCATCTGGGATCTCCTTGTACATGTGTGCCATGGTGTTGTGATCCTTCTTCTTGTTGGCATAGACATCCAAGTCATCTTCACTCTCTTCTGGGGCATTGATCAACTTAGCCCATTCAGCAACTATGGACTGGTATCTAGTGCCTTCAGACATCCAGACTATCTTGCCATCTGGGTAGAAGTGAGCTGTGGAGTAGAACTGCATGATAAGCTCATCATTCCACTTTGTGAGTGTCGGTGTCAAAACCGGCGGATCTTGGGTAGGGGGTCCCGAACTATGCATCTAGGATCGATGGTAACAGGAGGCAAGGGACACGATGTTTACCCAGGTTCGGGCCCTCTTGATGGAGGTAATACCCTACGTCCTGCTTGATAGATATTGATGATATGAGTATTACAAGAGTTGATCTACCACGAGATCGTAGAGGCTAAAACCCTAGAAGCTATCCTATGGTATGATTGTTGTATATGATCTATCGACTAGCCTGGCCTTGGTTTATATAATGCACCAGAGGCCTAGGATAACAAGAGTCCTAGCCGAATACGCCGGTGGGGAGGAGCCCCTGTCTTGATCACCAAATCTTGTGGAATCTTCCATGTATGTGGCAACTGTTCGAACTGGCCCATGAGTATACGGCCACGGGGGTCCTCGGCCCAATCTAATAGATTGGGAGATGATGTGGTGAGTACCCCCTTGTCCAGGACACCGTCAGTAGCCCCCTGAACCGGTCTTCAAGTTAGGGACGCTCCTCGATTCTTCTGAACTGTTCTTCATCTTCGGCCGTCGGTCTTGAAAACTGGTTCAACAAATCTTCTCATCTTCGATCTTGAGGATCGCCAAAATGCATTCGACGAGTTTACACGTCGGGTATCCGAGGAGCCCCTTTAAGTTTCCGGCCTTTATCAATGCCTTGTTATTTTTATGCCACACCTCGGGTTTGAAGTTGTTCCCGGGAGGCAGTGTCCTCTTGCGTCTGAGCTCTAACGCCGGACTGCATTCGAGGTATCTTTTGCAGCCGAGCTCCAACGCCGAAATGTATCCGAGCTCCAACGTCGGACTGTGTCCAAGCTCCAACGCCGGACTATATCCAAGATGTCATAGATCATCTTGGTTCAAAAAATTTGAAGGAGTTTAGCCGAGCTTAATGTCGGAAATGCCCTCTATGGAGCCAGCCACTAGCGCCAGAGCTTTATGCCGGACTGCTTCCGAGGTGGTGCACTACCCCGACTGTGGGCCGATTTTTTGTCAATATTTTTTATTGGTGCAATTTATTCTCTGCCGAGATATATAGCCAGTAGCCCTCAAGGTGTGTATCGGTCTAAACCCGAGATGCACCTGAAGGATGACGTAAGACCGCTGATCCCGGTAGCCGCTAAGACTCAGGTTGATTTCAAAAATCGGTCTGAGGATCAAGTCCTAGCTCAGCAGAATACTTTGGGACACTAAAAGCGGCGTGCTCGGTCTTCGAGACTCAGGTTGGGTGCGGCCGACCAACCCGAGGATCAAAATCTCCTCAGAAACTATATAGCACATAAAATTTTCTGCATTGGACAGGCAATGCAGTAGCCCCCGAGACACTGGTCAGGTGGCAACACCAGATCAGGGGATCGATGTGCCCCTTTAATATTTGTAAATAATAAGCTCGAAGCCCAGTAGCCCCCGAGCCTTAATGCGGGCACGGGTGGCCGAATTAAGGATCGATATCCATAGTAAAATCACAAATTATGTGTAATGACTCTATCTATCCAAGTACTTTACATCATTAATGCTCGGATCCGCATTGAACAAAACTTTGTTGACCGACCATGGGCTTCCACCTCCTCGACCAGTAGCCGAGGAGTGTTTGTCCTACTTTATAAAGCCTTTATGAGGGCAAAGATTTACGACAAACAAGGCAATTAGCCATACGGTTTTATAAACAAAGGTACGCAGAGAGATATGCTATATTATTGTTTAACATAAGAAATGTCTCGGTTCCTTTCTTTGGGTTGTCATGCTAAGCATGGTCATGAAACCTCAGCTCTAATGTAAGAGCAAAATATTGAGGATTTAGTTTGGGAGGCCAGTTACTAGCCCCCGGTAGTGTTCGGCGACAGTCGAGGTCAAGCCGTAAACACTTCGGCCATTGTTATGAATGGCCTGTCATTTAACACCGTCATCGGATCGCTGGCCAGTTTACGCTTATTGTGACAGTCAGTTTTCGTCTTTCTCCACTGAGGTGCTTAACCATGTGAGCTGGAAGCACAATTGCAGTGGTTCTCCCTTTGCACACCTAGCCAAACAAAGCGGAACGTAGGAGGCAAGCGCAGGAGCCAGGAAACCCAACTATTGACCGAAGACACAATTCGAAACCAATGCATATATAGTGAGATCCGAGAATGTTTTTGCCGAATCTATAAAGGTGTACGGCATTGCACTGTGAGACTTGTGCTGGAAATGCACAAATAGTTTAAAAGTGCCAAAAAGCTTGGAAAACCAAAAAACGTCAGTAAAAACATGACGTCTGAACAAGATCAAGTGTTCGGTGCCAATCCGAAAATTGGAAGAGAAAGAAAAAATTGTGCTTCTGTCGTGTTTTGACAACGACCAAGAAGAAAACACATTTACAGCTCATATATAAATTTTAAGAGCCCCCAAGTGACTTGGGTAAAAGAATTTTATGTATAATGATTGTATGTACCGAAGTACTTATATCATATCTGTATTCACCCGAACTTTAAACGCGTCTTAACCGACCGTCGGCTTCGGCCAACGGCCGAAAAGTGTCATGTACTCCACATGTTGAGAGTATCGACGGTGTTTCGGATGACCAGGCAATCAGGCCATAAGGCTATAACAGACAAAGGGCGCTCAGGGGACTTATGATATATTACTGACGAAGTGTAAGAAGCATCTTCGAAGAAAATAGTACCCCCACCGATACCTTTCTTCGATGCTCATTATTATTATGAGACTTATGCAATAGATTTTTTGTACTCATGAGTTCCGTTGTGTGCCGACCATTATTGAAAACAATAAGAGCGCTAGCTTTCGGCTTCACCCAGTCTGAGGTCAGAGCTCGGAGGACCCGGTCGTGACAATCGCAGAGGTGCTCCCTTTACTCCCTAGCCGAACAATCAGGAATGTAGGGGTAAGCATAGGAGCCAGGCAACCAAGCTTGCAAATCGCTTAAGTCAATATGGTGCATATTGTGGCGTAATACACGAACAAGGAACAAAGTCGTACAAGTATAATCATATGCAAGAGGAAAAGCTTCATAAAGGAAGCCCCCAAATAAACGGGGTATTTGAATTTGTGCGTCACAAACAAAGTTTGGACAAGGAAATTTTTTACAAGCAACATTTTTCCAAAAAAGTATAATGCTTGGTCGAACCGAACACAAGTTAAAAATTAAAACTTTGAGCATGAAGGCAACTTAGCTGGTTAATGTGTTCGGTATTGATGACGCGGTCCGAGCTTGATGCGGGACAAGGTTCCATCCCCCAAGCCGGTCTCGAGGTGGCGGAGCAAAGGGCTCGGCACTCCGAAGTGGTGACATAGCACGGTCAATGCAGGCCGGCAGAGTGATGCGAAGTCCCCGGCATGGGGTAATGAAGTGTTGACGAAGCACCCTGTCCAACCGAGGTGACGTGGTATGTCAGTACGCCGAGTTGACGATACTGCCCAACCCGGATCATTTTCCTGTGCACAAAAAATAGTGCAATTCGGAGATAATAGTAATGATAATAAAAAAATGTGGCATAGTAAATAATTTATGCAAAGTGAGTAATAAAAGAAATATGGCCTGGCGCCGAAGTCAATGTCGATGCAGGGCGTCGGCGTGATGCGGTAAAGGTGTGGCAAAGCATGAATTCACAGGTCGGTCCGAGTTTTGGATGCGGCGTTTGCCGGACTATGTACGGAAACTGACCGAACCACCACGCGATCGTCGTTAGTGCGGACATCATTCAATAGACCTGTGTACAGGAACAAACCAGAGTAATAATTTCTTGGGAAAAATAAACTCCAACAAGCAAAAAATACTAGGATTAATAGCACCTGGTTTATTTGTTGTAGCAATCCAAAGAAAAGTGACTCCCAAAAATTGGGACTCGATCCGCACACCCATTGCCTGATGGGAGATAAAGTGATAGCATGGCGATGCTGGCAAAGGTTGGCTTGCGGAGGCAAAGCCCTCGGTCCAGCTAACATGACGAAGCTGGTCGACTAGTGACGCTGAAGTCTCCCGAGTAGGTTGATGAAGAGATGGCGAAGCCCTCGGTCCAGCCGAGATGTCGAAGCCTCGATGTCAGCCGATGAGTTGAAGTATGTCGGCATGATGGATATCGGCTTCAAGCAGCAATAGCGCGGCCCTGCCGATGCCAGTCGTGACGTGGTCGATGTCAGCTTGATGAAGTGATCGTGCGGCGATGCCGGTGTGCCCGCTCCGTGTAATCTATGGGGCGGCGATGTTGGTGATGATTTATCCTTTGCGATGTCGGACTCTTGTTCGGCTCGCCGAGATGATGATCTGAAGAAGTTGAGCTCGGCTCAACAAAGTAACGACACGTCTAGCGCAGGTCGGCAGCCTTAGAGCAATACTGCCTGACTGGTTTGACACCAGCAAGATGATGAAGATGACCCCAGGGGAGGTTTAACCATTTACGGCCACGTGTTTAAAAACAACGCACAATACCCTAGAATAGAATTCCTCTAAAAAGGATGTCCAATATCACGTTCCTAAAGAAACATGAATTCGGGTCGGATTCGTATTCGCGCAGAAAATGGATCCGAAAATTGGTCCACTCATCGGAAGGTTCCCGGAGTTTGAACCGTCGGATCGAGCTGAAATTTGAAGGGGTGGTAGATATGGGAATTCCGCAGTAGATGAACGGTTGGATCTTCCAAAGGACCTCTGAGCTGGGCTCTGGAGACCACACCCTAAACTCGTCCACATTCCCGTCCAGATTTGACACGGCTCCGGTATATCGTAGATTGTCGGAGATTCCTCCATCAGAACTCGACGAAATTTTGCATGGATGTTGTAGACGTAATTCCGCACTATTCCACTGAAGCAATCGTCAAACCGACGCTCGAGGAGGTGGTGACGGCGAATACAAGTTCGCTGTCCATAAAAACAGCACGGCCGCCCGAGGGCAATGTTGACGTTGAGCCCTCGAGCTCCATGGATGACTCCTCTATGATTATGATAGAGATCAGAGTTGATGTTGAAGAAGGCCCCCGTCCGAACATGATGATCGGAGATGGAGCACGGTCCTCGGTCGAGCCAAGGTGACCAGTCGAGCCGGTGACGAAGATGTCGGCGTCGCAGTTGACCTGCGGGCGAGCCATTGATCCTTTTGCCGATCACACAGCGGAACTCTCAATGAAAGCATCAATGTCGGTGTCAAAACTGGCGGATCTCGGGTAGGGGGTCCCGAACTGTGCGTCTAGGGTCGAGCCAAGGTGATCTTGAATTTTTGACTTTAATTTCCTCAAAACATGTGTCTCATCATCTTCTTCTTCAGCAACAGTTTCAGGCACCGGGGCCTTGTTTTTCTCAGCAGCTGGAATGTTCCTGGTACTCCTCTTTGGTGCAGTTTTGGGTTTTGGAGCAGCTGGCTTGGAAGTTCCTTTGGGCTTAGATTGAGCAGCCCCTGATCTTATGGCATCTCCCATAAGTTTTTGTGCCTTAGGTGCTGGTGCAACATCCTCTTCCTCTTCCTCTTCTTCAGAGTCTTTCATGATTGAGGATCTCCCAAGCACTCTGGCAGTGGTCTTCTTGACCCTCTCTTTCCTTTTATTTTCTGCCCCAACCTGCTCTTTGGGTGCAGATCCCAAAGTCTCTTGAGTGGATGCTTTGGCCTTAGACATTGGAGCTCTCTTGGCAGGAACCTTTTGCTTCATTCCTGGCTTGGTGGCAGAAGTTGTGCCATATTCCTTCTTTAGGACTTTCCTCTTTGAGGTGGTTTCTTCTTCCTCAGCCACATTGTCCTCATCCTCTAACTCTGAGGTTCTTTTCTTGTTGGCCCTGGTGGCAGCCTTTGGCAGATTGCTTAGTGTGGTCCTGCTGCCAGCATCTGAGCTGCTAAAGGGACTAGTGCCCTGACTCAAGTGAACCTGCTCCTCTGACTTGTTCTGACTGTCACTCTGATCTGACATGATGCAAACACTGACAATAGACCCTGTGAATAGATTATAGATGAGGTAGAGTGGATAAGCATCACAAAATACAGAGGTTTTTTGCAAAAGAATGAATTAAAAACTTAGTTTTAGTTTTCCACAGAAAGCATTTCGGATCTACCAATTTGCAAACTCGGTGATACCGAAGCAGCTTTTGGAACCTAAACTAGTGAACTCGGTCAGACCAAGTCACAGTTCGGTGGCACCGAGACTGCTAGGGTTTCACAAAGTGCTGAACTCAATCACACCGATTTGCAATTCTCGGTCAGACTGAGAATCACATGTGCAATGGCCTGAGCCAAATCGGTGGAACCGATTTCATCAACTCGGTCGGTCCGAGATGGTTTCAGCGGAAACCTAACCCTAAATTTTCAATTCACGACTAAACTACGGAGTGTTTTCGATGGATAGAATGATCTCAATCGTGGCAAGATACATGGCAAAGCAATGTGCTGGGGAATCAGAGTTAGAACAACACAAAGTTCAAGTCCATACCCTAGTTCGGCGATGAACTTGCTACGGCGGCAACGGCGGAGATGATCCCCGTTGACGTGGCGGACACCAGTGGCAGGAGGCAACTAGCGATGAGGAGGACGATCCGGATTACCCTAGAGGCAGAGCGGGCTAAGCGCGGGCGAAAGAGTTTGGAGAAAATTTCCAAATTTTACCCGTGGGTATATATAGCCCGACCCTGTCAGTGTGACCGAGTGGAACAACTCGATGGCACCGAGATTCATAACTGCAAGCAGTTACTGAAACTCGGTCTGACCGAAAATTTCAAATCGGTTGCATCGAGATTGAAAACCTAGATCGACTTAGTGATCTCGGTATGACCGAAATGGGTGAATCGGTCAGACCGAAACGCGCAAAGTTTTGGAAGTTTAAGTCTATGACGAATCGGGGACTCTAAGTGCTCCTCACACAGAGTGGTTCGAATCTGACTTGATCAAATTTTGTGATGCAGCATGAATAGAGTTTGAGACGAGAAAAGCATAGATAGCTAGAGAAGGTTGTTAGGCATTCTTGTCCATCCACTTGGCCAAAAGAAAAGGAAACCAATCAATCAAAACAACAAGTGGATGTCCTCGAATGAGTAAATTATGCAACCAACATGCTCAGACAAGAAAATGACAAATGAAATATGTGGCAAAGCATGCACAAACAATTCTAGCATCTATCAACCAATTGGCGATGACTAGGTCATCTATATATGAGTATATTGACTTAGGAGTCAAATGAGAACATTTGATCATAGGTCATACTCATCGTTTAAGCACAAGTGGGGTTACCACTTTTACATAAAAGCATTGTTGTTTTCACACCATTAGAGCTGCTTTAACTCAATTGTTAGAGTAAAGCTCCCCCTAGATGTGAGATCCCCCCTAAGAGGGATGAACTAACCTTGGGTTTTGTTGATGATGACTTCATGTAGGTGTTGAAGATGTGGATGCTCTAAGTTGATGTAGATCATTCGGGGCTATCCTTTGGAGTGAGTTGCACTTTCAATACCTACACGGGTTAGTCCCACAAGGAACAAACAAGGATATCCATAGACATAGAGTGATGCACACACAAGATGATGTCTATGAGAGCATTAGGTTACCTTGTCCCTTGTCTTACCAACAAGAGGGTTTGTGACTCCTCGAAGTAGTGCAATATGTGGAAGTTGATTGCACTTTTTCTTGCCAAAATGATAAGAGTGAAGTATGTTGGCGGAGTCACCCTCAAGAACTCTCTAGTTCTTCTTCTTCGGGATCCACACCATCTTGATGGGAATCCTCAGAGTTGTAGTTGTACTTGATGAAGTGGAACTTGATGTATTCTTGGGAACCCACTTGACCAAGGCCTTAGGAGCTTCTTCAAACGCATCAATTTCCTCTTGAAGCTTGTCCTTGCCTTTTTGCTTGTGGTCTTGTGGTGGAAGATCATCTTGAGCTTGTGTCCCTTTGAAAGAAGTACGATCATACTTCTCTTGTTGAGGAACAAACTTCGTCTTGGGGTATTGATCTTCTTCCCACTCAACTCCATTGGCATTGAACTTTCGTTCAAAACCAATACCTTGATTCTTCCGGTGCCTTCCTTGCTTGCATACAATTTCCTCGAATTGTTTACCCCCGGCAAGGCTCTTGTAAACACCTTTCTCTATAATTCCCTTCAATAAGCTATTTTCTTGCTCAAGTGTAACTTGGCTAAGATAATCATTAGTGGAATCAAGAGAACTACTAGAAGCAACAACATTGGAGTTAGCATGATTATTGTTACTACTAGAGGAAGAATCTTTCTTGTTCTTGTTACTAGACTTGACTTGAGGCATGTAAGTGGATAAGAGTAAACGCTTGGCAATGTAAGAAGAACTTTTCTTGCGAAGATCATCATTGATTGCCTTTAAGAACTCATGCTCTTGCTCAAGGTTGAGCTTCTCAAAACGTAATTTCTCATGAGTCCTTAAAAGTTCTCGATGATCTCCTAAGATAGTTTCATGAGCTAACTTAAGAATGTTTAGTTCTTTAGTTAGAGACTCAATCTTCTCCTTATCATTGTCATTCGTTTCATCATAGTATTCATCACTATAGTTGTCAACAAGTAAATCATCATCACCCAACAAGTCATCTTCATCACTATTGAAATCAACATACTTGAGGTGTGATACCTTTGGACCTTTGGCCATGAAGCATCTTCCAATTCCTTCATTTGGTGAATCAAATATGTCGTAGGAGTTGGTTGACACAAGTGCTAGACCGGCAACACCTTCATCTTGAGTATATTCGGAGTCGGAGTGATAGCTTCTCTCGGAGTCATTGTCAGAGTCGGAGCCGGATACCCATTCACCAACATGAGCTTGATGTCTTCGTTTTGTGTAGCTCCTTGATGACTTGTCCTTCCTTTCCGAATCCTTGCTTCTCCGAGAGGGTCTTCGTTCATATCGATCATCCCTACTCCTTCTCTCCCTTGATGGTGATTCTTCTCTTCTACTTCTCCTTTTGGGAGAATCTTCTCTTCTCTTGTGGGGAGTCATACACTCATTTGAGTAGTGTCCGGGTCTTCCACAATTGTAGCAGTTTCGCTCTCGACTAGAAGATCTTTTGTCATTGTAGGACCTTGACTTGGAACTTCTCTCTTTGCTTCTATTCTTGTAGAACTTGTTGAAGTTCTTCACCATTAGGCTCAATTCTTCACTGAAGGTTTGTTTCTCACTTGATGATGTGGGGGCTTCACATGAGGCTTTGTAAGCACCACTTGACTTGTTATGGAGCTCCTCCTTATCCTTGAGTGACATCTCATGAGCAACAATTCTTCCAATGACTTCCATTGGCTTGAGATCTTTGTAATTTGGCATCATTTGGATCAATGTGCATACGGTATCATATTTTCCATCCAAGGCTCTTAGGATCTTCTTGATGATGAATTTGTCGGTCATCTCTTCACTTCCTAAGCCGACAATCTCATTTGTGATAAGAGCAAGCCTAGAGTACATTTCAGCGACACCTTCACCATCCTTCATTTTGAACTTGTCAAGTTGACTTTGAAGCACATCCAACTTGGATTCCTTGACGGAGTCGGTACCTTCGTGCATATCGATCAAAGTATCCCAAATTTCCTTTGCATTCTCAAGACGGCTGATTTTGTTAAATTCTTCGGGGCACAATCCGTTGAAGAGGATATCACAAGCTTGAGAATTGTATTGTAGCATCTTCAACTCTTCCGCGGTAGCTTCACGATTTGGTTCTCTCCCATCAAAGAATTCACCTTGCAAGCCAACACACACAATAGCCCAAACGGCGGGGTTATGTCCAAGAATATGCATTTTCATCTTATGGTTCCAACTAGCAAAATTAGTACCATCAAAGTAAGGACCTCTACGGTGGTAATTTCCTTCGCTAGATGCCATACTCTCCTAGGTTGTGAAACCAAGGCTATGACCACCAAAAGCTATGGAAATCAAAGCAAATGGAGACCAAAGCTCTGATACCACTTATAGGATCGAAAGTATGTCTAGAGGGGGGTGATTAGACTACTTGACCAATTAAAAATCTATCCTTTTCCCAATTTTAGTGTTTGGCAGATTTTAGCTATCTATGCATAAGTCAAGCAATCTTAACACAATTCAAGCAAGCATGCAAAGAGTCTATGAGCAGCGGAAAGTAAAGCATGCAACTTGCAAGAATGTAAAGGGAAGGGTTTGGAGAATTCAAACGCAATTGGAGACACGGATGTTTTTGTCGTGGTTCCGATAGGTGGTGCTATCGTACATCCACGTTGATGGAGACTTCAACCCACGAAGGGTAACGGTTGTGCGAGTCCATGGAGGGCTCCACCCACGAAGGGTCCACGAAGAAGCAACCTTGTCTATCCCATCATGGCCATCGCCCACGAAGGACTTACCTCACTAGCGGTAGATCTTCAGAAGTAGGCGATCTCCTTGCCCTTACAAACTCCTTGGTTCAACTCCACAATCTTGTCGGAGGCTCCCAAGTGACACCTAGCCAATCTAGGAGACACCATTCTCCAAGAAGTAACAAATGGTGTGTTGATGATGAAGTCCTTGCTCTTGTGCTTCAAACGATAGTCTCCCCAACACTCAACTCTCTCTCACAGGATATGGATTTTGTGGAAAGAAGATTTGAGTGGAAAGCAACTTGGTGAAGGCTAGAGATCAAGATTCATATGATGGGAATGGAATATCTTGGCCTCAACACATGAGTAGGTGGTTCTCTCTCAGAAAATGTGTATTGGAAGTGTAGGTATGTTCTGATGGCTCTCTCCACGAATGAAGAGTGGGTGGAGGGGTATATATAGCCTCCACACAAAAACTAACCGTTCACACAATTTACCAATCTCGGTGAGACCGAATTGAGAAACTCGGTCGGACCGATTTAGCAAACCTAGTGACCGTTAGGATTTTCGGTGGGACTGAGATGCAACTCGGTGGGACCGATATGGTTAGGGTTAGGGCATAACGTAATATCAGTGTGACCAATTACACAAACTCGGTGGGACCGATTTTGGTAATAAGCTAACCAGAGAGTTGGTCAGGTAAACTCGGTGGGACCGATCGCTCATTTCGGTGGGACCGAAATGTTACAAAAGGGAAACAGAGAGTTTACATTGCAATCTCGGTGGGACCGATCGCTCATCTCGGTAGGACCAAAACGTTACGAAGGGAAACAGAGAGATTACAACGCCATCTTGGTGTGATCGAGATCCCTATCGGTGAGACCGATTTGCCTAGGGTTTGTGGCAGTGGCTATGACATCTGAACTCGGTGGCGCCGGATAGAAAGAATCGGTGGGGCTGAGTTTAACTTTTGGTTTAGGTCATATGTGGATGTGGGAAGGTAGTTGAGGGTTTTGGAGCATATCACTAAGCACTATGAAGCAAGAACCTCATCAAGCAACACCTCATCCCTCCTTGATAGTATTGACTTTTCCTATAGACTCAATGTGATCTTGGATCACTAAAATATAAAATGTAGAGTCTTGAGATTTGAGCTTGAGCCAATATTTTTGTCCTTAGTATTTTGAGGGGTCCACTTTCCTCATCCATGCCATGCCATTCATTGAGCTTTTCCTGAAATATTAATCTTGGAATAGCATTAGCTCAATGAGCTATATGTTGTTAGGAATTACTAAAACCACATAGGGATAGTTGCACTTTCAGACGGACTTAAGCATCGCTACGGGTAAGAAGGTATCATCATAGTCAACTCCTTTAACTTGTCGAAAACCTTTCGCAACAAGTCGAGCTTTGTAGACAGTAACATTACCGTCAGCGTCAGTCTTCTTCTTGAAGATCCATTTATTCTCTATGCCTTGCCGATCAACGGGCAAGTCAACCAATGTCCATGAAGGAAATATGCCCTAGAGGCAATAGTAAAGTTGTTATTTATATTTTCTTATATCATGATAAATGTTTATTATTCATGCTAGAATTGTATTAACCGGAAACTTAGTACATGTGTGAATACATAGACAAATAGAGTGTCACTAGTTTGCCTCTACTTGACTAGCTCGTTGAATCAATGATGGTTATGTTTCCTAACCATATACATGAGTTGTCATTTGATTAATGGGATGACATCATTAGAGAATGATGTGATTGACTTGACCCATCCGTTAGCTTAGCATGATGATCCTTTAGTTTGTTGTTATTGTTTTCTTCATGACTTATACATGTTCTTATGACTATGAGATTATGCAACTCCCGAGTACCAGAGGAAAACTTTGTGTGCTACCAAACATCACAACATAATTGGCAGATTATAAAGGTGCTCTACAGGTGTCTCCGATGGTACTTGTTGAGTTGGCATAGATCGAGATTAGGATTTGTCACTCCGATTGTCGGAGAGGTATCTCTAGGCCCTCTTGGTAATGCACATCACTATAAGCCTTGCAAGCAATACAACTAATGGGTTAGTTGTGGGATGATGTATTACGGAACGAGTAAAGAGACTTGCCGGTAACGAGATTGAACTAGGTATTGAGATACCGACGATCGAATCTCGGGCAAGTAACATACCGATGACAAAGGGAACAACGTATGTTGTTATGCGGTTTGACCGATAAAGATCTTCGTAAAATATGTAGGAACCAATATGAGCATCCAGGTTCCGCTATTTGTTATCGACCGGAGACGAGTCTCGGTCATGTCTACATAGTTCTCGAACCCGTAGGGTCCGCATGCTTAAAGTTCGGTGACTATCGGTAATATGAGTTTATGTGTTTTGATGTACCGAAGGTAGTTCGGAGTCCTGGATATGATCACAGACATGATGAGGAGTCTCGAAATGGTCGAGACATAAAGATTGATATATTTGAAGCCTATATTTGGACATCGGAATGGTTCCGGGTGAAATCGGGATTTTATCGGAGTGCCGGGGGGTTACCGGAACCCCCCGGGGGTTAATGGGCCTTGTTGGGCCCTAGTGGAGAGAGAGAGGGGCCGGCCAGGGCAGGGCCGCGCGCCCCCTCCCCTTGAGTCCGAATAGGACAAGGAAGGGGGGCGGCGCCCCCCTTGCCTTTCCCCTCTCCCACTCCTTCCTTCCCCCTCCTAGTGGGACTAGGAAAGGGGAGTCCTACTCCCACTAGGAGGAGGACTCCTCCTCTTGGCACACCCTGCTAGGGTCGGCCGGCCTCCCCCTTGCTCCTTTATATACGGGGGTAGGGGGCACCCCAAGACACACAAGTTGACCAGTTGATCTTTTAGCCGTGTGTGGTGCCCTCCTCCACCATAATCCACCTCGGTCATATTGTAGCGGTGCTTAGGCGAAGCCCTGCGTTAGTAACACGATGAACAAAGTGAGATCCAATCACAGTATTACGTCTTCACTATCCGACCGATCCTAGTACCGATAGTACATCACCTCCGCGGTCTGCACACGTTCGGCTCGGTGATGTCCCACGAACTCTCGATCCAGCTGAGTGTCGAGGGAGAGCTTCGTCAGCACGATGGCGTGATGACGGTGATGATGAAGCTACCGGCGCAGGGCTTCACCTAAGCACTACGACGATATGACCGAGGTGGATTATGGTGGAGGGAGGCACCACACACGGCTAAGGGTCTAATGCGGAGCATCCTATGGACATCACCATGTTCACCTTCATTGCACCTCAAGCCCCAAGTGGACCTAATGAACCTAAGGTGAACCCACTCCTCTCCAAGATTTACATGAATATCCATAGGACTTGGTTGCTACCTCACCATGGATCATTGTGCATCACTAGGTACGAGGACGACCGCCACCAAGCAGTTGGGGAGCATCCCGGAGGCCAAGGATAAGGACCCCAAGGCCACAAGGAGGAAGAAGGAGTGCAACAATATCAACTCCGCACCTCCCAGGCGACCCCGTGCCCACGGGCCTCAAAGACCCTGTGCGCACGGACTACATAGGGAGCTAGCGCTGGAGCACCTCGTGCACACGGGCCTGTACCGTGCCCACGGGACCCCCGTGCGCACAGGTCCTACAGGATGGACGGCTGTGATTGCTGTTTGGGCCTCCTCTTCATCCACCTCGTCCCTCACCTCCAGCCACCTATATATTCCGTACCTAGACCATTTGTTAGGGATAGCAAAGTATATGAGATTATTATGTGAGCTTTGCTCCTTGTACCCACTCCTCTAGGAGATCATGTCCTCCTAAGGGAGAAGATCCACTTGTGGATATCAAGACCCCCACATGTGGGAAGGATCCCCATCATAGGATCATCAAGACATCTCTCCTCATAGGATTGGGATGAACTAGTATCTCGTATCTTTCCTTTGTTGTTCTTGAATCATTGTGACCTCTTGTATGTTCTTGGATCTAGCATATGTGTGATTGGATCTAGTCAATTGAGTGTTTCCTCTTGTTTTCCCTCTTGTGTTCATCTTGTTCTTGGGAATTCCCCCTCCAATTCGTGAAAGATCTCCACTTAGGATTCCACCCTACAACATCTTGGTATCATGAGCAAGGTTAATCACAAAATTGGAGTCCCCCTCTTTGTTTTCTGGCCTAGTTTTGTTGATTTTGTCCATTTTGGCATATTTGCCTTGGCCCTCCACCATATCATCCGCAAAACCACCATAACCTTCCGCAACCTAACCCGTTTTTGATCCATATAGCATTTGTGGTTATTTAAGTGGTGACTTGAGTATCCTAAGGTGTTTCGGCTACTTAGGGACAGTTGCTTCTTCATCAACCACCACCACCACTTCCGCATTGCCATCTCCGCTTCCACCATCTGACCTTTTCCTATGAGATTTTGAGTTTGCGGTTTTTACCGTTTCCTAAGGTGTTTCTGCTACTTAGGGATGGGTCTACATCATCTTGGTATCTACATCAAGAACACTGCCACTCATCATCGCCACGAGGTCGTCATTGACATTGACATCTTCACCATTTTGACACCCTAACCGTAAGCAAGAACAGTAACCTTTATATCATCTTGGTATTGTGGTATCCCATCATTGTACATTCTTGCCATTACTTTGTTAACCCCTTAGCCCATTTTGCGTCACTTGCCTATCAAGACTAGCCATTTGAGTATTGCTGGCAATGTTACTTGTGTACATTAGTGATTCGTACCTTCCATTGCATACATACCATATCATATTGGTATCATCTTGGCATCATATCATCTCTTGTGTCACAAGATTGTTCCCGCATATACAAAATCGCTATTTTGGTTTGTGCATTTCTCATAGTGGCCATAAAAAAGAGAATAAGCTTTTAAGCAAAAAGAGAGCAAAGAAGCTTGTAAGCAAGAGCCATAGCATTGCCACATTGCATACCATACTACCATATTGATCATCTTGGATCATCGTATGCGAAACACCGGAACATCATACACATACCATACTTGGGATAGAAGGCTCATACATTTTTCATCTTATAGGTTGTGCACAAGTGTCGTATCCACCTATTGAGCAATCGTGCTAGCGTCTCTCTTGAGTTGTGCAACACGAGCGTTTTCCGTGGATTCCACATTTTGTGCTCATTCCTTGGTTGGACGACCCCATTTATCTATCCGTGTGTGTGTTTTCATGTGCCACATATTGCTATTGGTCTACTTGTTTCACTTGCGACTTTGTGAATCTTTTCCAGCATTATTAACTCTTGCTAACAATTTGCATCAAATTTTTGTGCCACTATCCTCACCTAGATCCACCATAAGCCTTACTTCTGTAGGTGTGAGAATTGATAAGATCCGGTACCAATTGTGTTATTTCCTTGTTACATTATTGAGTGATCATTGATCCATCTTCAACATTGGATAAGGTACATTGGTCTAGTTCTTCCTTTCTTCCACTCACATTTGCTCAAGTCTTGTGATGGATAGGCACTCCGGTCTTCCACGACAACAACGGCGCGAACAACTACATCACCAAAACGCCCATCTTTGGACTACAACGAGCAATGCGAGGCATTGAGCGACTCACCATCGACATTCACCTACGCGAAGCACAGACAAGGGAATACATCGACACCAAGTTGGACGCACAATTGGATGACATCCGACATGTGTGGGCCAACTACAAGTCATCTTCCTCTTCATCATCTTCACGGCAGAGATGCTCAAGTCGCAAGTCTTCGCTACGGCCACAAGATGCAAGTACCACGTGGCACCATCAAGAAAACCTTCGTGCGTACAAGAGAAGACCGCGAGACGAGCACCACCAAGACGGAGCTACGACTACTACCACCACTTCGGCATCTTCACCAAGGGTTATCAAGGCATCTTCGCCTTTCGACGTATGGCATCTTCGCCTACCTCCGACAAGTACGCCTACTTCGACATCATCAAGTCCAAGGCGATAACCTACGAGCGAGGGCGACACTTCCATCTTCAGAAGCCCCTCAAGAGAGATGGTTGAGCATGGGATTTTCCCTTCGACCACGGCGACATATGATGACTTGAGTGACTTGTGCCACCATATTGAGAGTAAGAGTGACTTCACCACTAGCCCCATATATGACGAGTTGCCACAACTCCCATGTGAGGAGAGCCACAACCCCCACCACTTGAGTGAGATGAGTGACTCCACCATACGTGAGTTTGAGTGCACCTACCTTGAGGGAGTGAGTGAACCACCACATAGAGAGAGTGAGATAGTTGATAGGTCATGTGAGGCCACTTTCAACTCTAACGACTTGACCTCTACCTCTATTGTGTCTTCTCATTTGGTGCTAGGTCCCATTTATGATGATGCGTCGATCCTCGACGACTTCGTCCTTCCTATGGACAAGATGATGGCCATGGTGGAATACGATGCACCCCCCACATGGTTCCATCACGATGAAGATGACCACGACTCGATCTTCGACACCTCACCTACACCACATGAGTGGATCTCCATAGGTAACATAGGTGATGGTGCTTCTCTTGTCCCACTAGTGGACTATATTGCAAATGATTGCTTGCATGATGATGATCACCCTATGGATTCATCACATACTATGTCTTGTTTCGATATGCCACCCATGTATGATGAATATGATGATGAGCATGTTGAATTGCCTACTTGTGATGCTATGCTCCATAGGATACCATGTGAAAATTATTTTGGTCACATCATGTTTGATAATCCATTGAACTTGTCATATGCTATGAGTGAGATATCCCATATTGCATCATTTCAATCTCAACGTAGTAACATTGCATGCCCCATTAAAATAAATCCTATTTGCACATATGGCATAGATGACGAGATGATGGTCATTGGCTTTTGTTTTTCATGTGATGATATTGCCATGCTTCCCTTACATGACTTGTGCAATTCATCTCATATTCCATGCCATGAAAATTATTGTGTATCGCATGATTACATCCCTTGTGTGCACCACATGCATACCATTCCTCACAATGCTCTAGATATTGCGAGTGATGCATTACATCCTTTGAGTCTCCATTATGCTATACATAACAACAAACCTCTCATGATGGATGACATGTTTCTATATCATGCAACTCATTTATTTGAGCATTGGATATTTTGTGCTAACCAACACAAGCACGTGCACATCATGATGGATGATGTGTACATCTACCACGCACACACAATTTTTCCTTTGCCTTTGTTTTGTGTAGGTACTAACGTATATTCGTCAACCTCTCAATCCCAAGAGTTGACGAAACAAGCTCTTGAGAGCAACGATGACTTGGGATCACGTGGACTATCCTTACCACCGTTCCCTTCGCACAACGACTACGCGCATCTCTTCTACTTGGCTCTCACACGGCTTTGGGTTATATATCACTTGTTATGTTATGCCCATTTTCTCGTGTTCACTTTGCATGCTATGCCTCCTTCCATGCCTTTGCCATGCAATTGTGACCCTTGCTTGCATCTACCCATGATTCATCTTTATACTACTTCTTTGTGTATTTGCATGCTTGGTGGAGATCCTAGTAGCTATTGCCATGATTTCTCTGTGCCCAATGCTTTTGATGCTTGTTGTGTTGGGAGAGTCATTATGCCCCATTGCTATTTACATATGCCCTCTCGCCAATACATTGATGATGTTTTGCTCATATCTTGCTTTCATGCTTGTGCTATGTCATGTGAATTATCCATGCCCACTATTTGTACATATGACATGCTAGCCATGATTCCTTCTAGTATGTTGCATCTTCGCACTACTAGCTTGCACTATTTGATCACTATGATTGCCTCGCACATGATGAACAATTGCTCTTTCTATTTTGTTGAGTGCCACTCTATATTCACTACACCCCGTGCACATTATGCTTGGATTGTCTTGCACTTGCCCCATGTGTTTAGACATCTCATTATATTTGGTGTTGTGAATGTTTCATATGCATACCATAGACCATTTGTTGAGCGCCTTATGCATGCTTTCTATGAGTTTGAGGTAGATGCTTATTCTCTTGACACACATATTTGCATCACTACCTCACATTTACATGCTTGTTTCCATGATGTCCTTGACTTCGCTCAATTTATGTGCTTTCATGCCATGTCACAATCCTTTGTTACACCATATGCTATGCCTGATGACAACACTTGTTGGGTGAATCACCTCTCGAATGCTTGGTTTTGCTCTAATGCCAACCACATTTGTTTTTCCAAGTGCTTGTTATCTTTGCTCCTTTTGAAGGAATTTCAAGAGGGTGCGACATTGGAGAGTGTCCATTTCAAGCTACAAGAGGACGAATTCTTGGTGATCGTCAACTTATACACGACGACATCATCTCTTTCCCATGGTGATATGGTTTACGATCCGAGGCCGGATCTTTCCCAAGGGGGGAGGGGATGATGCGGAGCATCCTATGGACATCACCATGTTCACCTTCATTGCACCTCAAGCCCCAAGTGGACCTAACGAACCTAAGGTGAACCCACTCCTCTCCAAGATTTACATGAATATCCATAGGACTTGGTTGCTACCTCACCATGCATCATTGTGCATCACTAGGTACGAGGACGACTGCCACCAAGCAGTTGGGGAGCATCCCGGAGGCAAAGGAGAAGGATCCTAAGGCCACAAGGAGGAAGAAGGAGTGCAACAAGATCAACTCTGCACCTCCCAGGCGACACCGTGCCCACGGGCCTCGAAGACCCCGTGCGCACGGACTACACAGGGAGCTGGCGCTGGAGCACCCCGTGCGCACGGGCTTGTACCGTGCCCATGGGACCCCCGTGCGCACGGGCCCAACTTACCCCGTGCGCACGGGCCCTACAGGATGGACGACTGTGATTGTTGTTTGGGCCTCCTCTTCATCCACCTCATCCCTCACCTCCAACCACCTATATATTCTGTACCTAGACCATTTGTTAGGGATAGCGAAGTATAGCAAAGTATATGAGATGATTATGCGAGCTTTGCTCCTTGTACCCACTCCTCTAGGAGATCATGTCCTCCTAAGGGAGAAGATCCACTTGTGGATATCAAGACCCCCACATGTGGGAAGGATCCCCATCATAGGATCATCAAGACCTCTCTCCTCATAGGATTGGGATGAACTAGTATCTTGTATCATTCCTTTGTTGTTCTTGAATCATTGTGACCTATTGTATGTTCTTGGATCTAGCATATGTGTGATTGGATCTAGTCAATTGAGTGTTTCCTCTTGTTTTCCCTCTTGTGTTCATCTTGTTCTTGGGGATTCCCCCTCCAATTCATGAAAGATCTTCACTTAGGGTTCCACCCTACAACAGGATCAATGATCAACTTGTGTGTCCTAGGGTGCCCCTGCCCACGTATATAAAAGAGCAAGGGGGAGGCCGGCCGGCCCTTGGTGGCGCTCCAAGGAGGGGAGGAGTCCTCCTCCTAGTAGGAGTAGGACGATCAGGAAGGGGAAAGGAAGGAGAGCAAGAGAAGAGAAGGAAAGGGGGGCGCCACCCCTTCCCTAGTCCAATTCGGACTAGAGGGGGAGGGGCACGTGGCCCTGCCTTGGCTGGACCTCACTCTCCACTAAGGCCCATGTTGGCCCATTAGATCCCCCGGGGGTTCCGATAACCCCCGGCACTTCGATAATTATCTGGTGACCCCCGGAACTCATCCGATGTCCGAATATAGTCATCCAATAATATCAATCTTTATGTCTCGACCATTTCGAGACTCCTCGTCATGTCCGTGATCACATCCGGGACTCCGAACTATCTTCGGTACATCAAAACACATAAACTCATAATACCAATCGTCAGCGAATGTTAAGCGTGCGGACCCTACGGGTTCGAGAACTATGTAGACATGACCGAGACACGTCTCCGGTCAAAAAACAATAGCGGAACCTGGATGTTCATATTGGCTCCCACATATTATACGAAGATCTTTATTGGTCAAACCACATAACGATATACGTTGTTCCCTTTGTCATCGGTATGTTACTTGCGTGAGATTCGATCGTTGGTATCTCAATACCTAGTTCAATCTCGTTACCGGCAAGTCTATTTACTTGTTCTGTAATGCATCATCCCGTAACTAACTCATTAGTCACATTGCTTGCAAGGCTTATAGTGATGTGCATTACCGAGAGGGCCCAGAGATACCTCTCCGATGTTCGGAGTGACAAATCCTAATGTCGATCTATGCCAACTCAACAAACACCATCGGAGACACCTCTAGAGCATCTTTATAGTCACCCAGTTACGTTGTGACATTTGATAGCACACTAAGTGTTCCTCCGGTATTCGGGAGTTGCATGATCTCATAGTCATAGGAACATGTATAAGTTATGGAGAAAGCAATAGCAACAAACTAAACGATCATCGTGCTAAGCTAATGGATGGGTCAAGTCAATCACATCATTCTCTAATGATGTGATACCGTTAATCAAATGACAACTCATGTCTATGGTTATGAAACATAACCATCATTGATTCAACGAGCTAGTCAAGTAGAGGCATACTAGTGACATTCTGTTTGTCTATGTATTCACACATGTACTAAGTTTCCGGTTAATACAATTCTAGCATGAATAATAAACATTTATCATGATATAAGGAAATATAAATAACAACTTTATTATTGCCTCTAGGGCATATTTCCTTCATGGGGGAGTACGTATTTCTTACCGACATTACATTCATGTTCACACGCTCATTCTAGTTGTCGGTGCTCATACTTTTTCATTGTACTATCCATGCTAGTTTATTTTCTTTGTAAGCCTTCTTCTTGTGTGTTTGAAAAACCTTAAGAAAAAACAAAAAAAATTAGTTGTAGCTTTTAGCTAGTTTACTTCACATGCTTGTAGTAGTAGTAACTAAAAAGAAAACCCAAAAAGATTTCTCATTCTTATTTTGCTTGTTGGGAGCTTTCCCGTGTAAATAGTTTTATTTTTTTTCTTTTCCTTGGGGGTGGAGAGGAGAAGACCATGATGAAAATGTTGAGTGGCTCTCATATGAATTATTGTTGATCTAACCAAGAGCCCATATTACCTTGTCTTCTCCCTTGTATTAAATTCTTGCAAATTCCAGCTTAGTCCAATGCACGTGCACTATTATTATTATCCACGCCGTTCGGTCGTGCAAGTGAAAGGCAATAATGACGATATATGATGGACTGATTGAGATGAGAGAAGCTGGTATGAACTCAATCTATCTTTGTTTTTGTAAATATGATTAGTTCATCATTCCTGATTCAGCCTATTATGAATGAAATATGTTTGCAATGACAATTAGAGATTATAGTTGCTCATACAATGCTTAATTAGCTGGGAGTTTATAATGGTTTACCTTGTGTGCCAACATGCTATTAAAATGGTTGTGATGTGGTATGATAGGGTGGTATCCTCCTTTGAATGATTCGAGTGGCTTGACTTGGCACATGTTCATGCATGTAGTTGAAACAAAATCAACATAGCCTCGACGAGTCATGGTAAATTATATCCTACTCATGCTTGCACTCAGTGTTAATTAATTTTAATGCATGTTCATGACTGCTGTCGCTCTCTAGTTGGTCGGTTCCCAGTCTCTTTCTAGCCTTCACTTGTACTAAGCGGGAATATTGCTTGTGCATCCACTTCCATAAATCCTAAAAGTTATTCAATATGAGTCCACCATACCTTCCTATATGCGGTATCTACCTGCCGTTTTAAGTAAATTTGTATGTGCCAAACTCTAAACCTTCAAATGAAATTCTGTTTTGTATGCTCGAATAGCTCATGTATCAACTAGGGTTGTCTATATCTTCCATGCTAGGTGGGTTATTCTCATGAGGAGTGGACTCCGTTCCTCATTCACGAGAAAATGGCTGGTAACCGGGATGCCCAGTCCCATGCTTAAATTAGATAATTGCAAACAAAACTCCCCCAGGATTGTTGTTAGTTGGAGGCACCCGTTGTTTTGGACAAGCCATGGATTGATGTTTGTTGGTGGTGGGAGAGTATAAACTTTATCATTCTGTTTGGGAACCGCCTATAATGTATGTAGCATGGAAGATATCGAGATCTCTCAGTTATTATGTTGACAATGAAAGTATTCCACTCAAAATATTATTTATCTCTATTTAAAAAATCGAGATCTGGCACCTCTACAAATCCCTGCTTCCCTCTGCGAAGGGCCTATCTATTTACTTTTATATTGAGTCATCATCCTCTTATTAAAAAGCACCAGTTGGAGAGCACTGTTGTCATTTGCATGCATTACTATTAATTCACATTGAGTATGACTGTGATTGGATCTCTTTTACCATGAATTACAATGTCTAGTCAGTCATTGATCTTCAGAGGTGCTCTGCATTTATGTTTTGCGGTCTCAGAAAGGGCTAGCGAGATACCATCTTGTGATATCATATTATGATTGTTTTGAGAAAGTGTTGTCATCCGAGATTTATTATTATTGCTCGCTAGTTGATTATGCCATTTATATGAGTAAACATGAGACCTAAATGTTATTGTGAATATGGCTAGTTCATAATCTTTGCTGAAAACTTGAATGCTGGCTTTACATATTTACAACAACAAGATCAAACAGAGTTTGTAATTTTTTTTCTTTATCACTTTCAGTTTTTCAACTTAATTGCTTGAGGACAAGCAAAGGTTTAAACTTGGGGGAGTTGATACGTCTCCATCGTATCTACTTTTCCAAACACTTTCGACCTTGTTTTGGACTCTAACTTGCATGATTTGAATGGAACTAACCCGGACTGACGATGTTTTCAGCAGAATTGCCATGGTGTTATTTTTGTGCAGAAATAAAAGTTCTCGGAATGATCTGAAACTTAATGGAGAATATTTTTGAAATTTATAAAAAATACTGGCGAAAGAATCAACACCAGGGGGGCCCACGCCCTGTCCACGAGGGTGGGGGCGCACCCCCTGTCTCGTGGGCCCCCTGAGGCTCCACCGACCTCAACTCCAATCTATATATTCATGTTCGGGGAGAAAAAAATCAGAGAGAAGGATTCATCGCGTTTTACGATACAGAGTCGCCGCCAAGCCCTAATCTCTCTCGGGAGGACTGATCTGGAGTCTGTTCGGGGTTTCGGAGAGGGGAATATGTCGCCATCGTCATCATCAACCTTTCTCCATCACCAATTTCATGATGCTCACCGCCGTGCGTGAGTAATTCCATCATAGGCTTGCTGGACGATGATGGGTTGGATGAGATTTATCATGTAATCGAGTTAGTTTTGTTAGGGTTTGATCTCTAGTATCCATTATGTTCTAAGATTGATGTTGCTATGACTTTGCTATGCTTAACGCTTATCACTAGGGCCCGAGTGCCATGATTTCAGATCTGAACCTATTATGTTTTCATGAATATATGTGAGTTCTTGATCATATCTTGCAAAGTTAATAGTCACCTACTATGTGTTATGATCCGACAACCCCGAAATGACAATAATCAGGATCACTCTCGGTGATGACCGTAGTTTGAGGAGTTCATGTATTCACTAAGTGTTAATGCTTTGGTCCGGTACTCTATTAAAAGGAGGCCTTAATATCTCTTAGTTTCCAATAGGACCCCGCTGCCACGGGAGGGTAGGACAAAAGATGTCATGCAAATTCTTTTCCATAAGCACGTATGACTATATTCGGAATACATGCCTACATTATATTGATGATCTGGAGCTAATTCTGTGTCACCTTATGTTATAACTATTGCATGAGGAATCACATCCGACATAATTATTCATCACTGATCCAATGCCTACGAGCTTTTCACGTATTGATCTTTGCTTAGTTACTTTTCCGTTGCCACTGTTACAATCACTACAAAACTACTACTATTACTTTTGCCACCGTTACCGTTACTTCCATATTACTTTGCTACTAAATACTTTGCTGCAGATATTAAGTTTTTCAAGTGCGGTTGAATTGACAACTCAACTGTTAATACTTGAGAATATTCTTTGGCTCCCCTTGTGTCGAATCAATTCCCCTTGTGTCGAATCAATAAATTTGGGTTGAATACTCTACCCTCGAAAACTGTTGCGATCACCTATACTTGTGGGTTATCACTTATGTTTTTGGGTCATCGAGACCCTGGCTTGTAATATAAAGTTTTATGTTTATCCTTTGTGTCGTAGAGTTGTGTTGTGATATTAACGTGAGTCACCGTTCGTGATCGTGCTTGATACATGTATGATTAGTGCATGATTATAAACGGAGGTGTCACAACACCACTCTTCTTCGGTCTCGGGGTCGTGGCAGGGTCTGGTCACATCGCCCATCCCCTCGATCATCGTGAAGATGGCCTCTCGTCATTGGTTTGCGCCGGGTTTGGTCGGATAGTCTGACAAGATATTAAATGCCCTGTCAATGGAGTGCTCCGCAAGGGCCGCCCGCCCTTGTGACGCGTGTCCTGGATGCTTAGGACTCCAACCCCTGATTTCATCACCGCTGGCTGGCGTCATCTGCGGATCTGCCTCCTTGGTGATTTCTTGTGGCCTATGTGGTCGTGGTAGCCATGTATCTGTGTGTATCTCGGTGTGTCAAACTGCAGTTAGTGGTAAATAAATCTTTTTCAAGTTTTAGGCTGATAAGGTATTTCCAACGAGACCCATTTACTGAGGATTTTTTTTAATGTTGACAGGAGAACTGCCAAATTCATTGATCAGAAGAAGGTGTAACAAGATTCCTTAGAGGAGGAAAGCACCGCAAAGGCAGCGCAAAAAGAAAAGAAAGAAAAGGACCCGTCGGCAGCACCACAAACCCAAGCTCTACCATCAAACGCGAACACCATCAGAACCCCTCGGCGGGATCACCAAGGTGACACCTCCAAAGAGGAAAACGAAGCTGAGGACTCCATCGTCACCCGATCTGGCACTGCCTGATCTTAGGTTTTCACCCGGAGATCTCACGTTATTGGGAAGGAAGGGAACGACTCCACAACGATACCTCCAAGGAGGAAGACGACATCCGTACACGCCATTACCGTCGGCAACGACAGAGTCGATGCATGATTTTCATCCGGAGCCGAGTCTTCCACCAACAATCCAAGGATCCGAGGCCACCAGCGCCACAGTGCAACATGAGCCCAAAGCAAACACTACTAGAGACGAATTGGTCAAGCCGCACGCAGGAACTCGGCGAGCACACGCCAACCCGACCGATCCGCACCGCCGCTCGCAGGCCCTCGGCGATCCAAGCCAGATCTGGCCATCCTCTACCTCCGTGCGCAGACCTAGGCGATCCTCCGCACCGCAGCACACAGGAAAGGGCGAGGGAGAAACCAAACATAGCCGATCCGCACCACCGCGCGCAGGACTTGGCAGGATCCAGGCCAGACTGTGTGGCTCGCACCGCCGCGCGCAAGAACAGGACTATCCATGCTAGATCTGGCCTGCCCGAACCTTCTGTAGCACAAGACAAACTGAATGGCGCCACAGCTCCAGGAGCCGGACGTGGACGCGCTTGAAGGAGAGACAACCACCAGCCATTCCCAACACCACCGCTGCAGCCACCACACGTCGCCGGACTAGGCGCGAAATGCAGCCACTCTCCAACGACGCCTGGTGCCTCCTCGAGCCAGCCCTCCAGCCACAGGTTGCCAGAAGCCAGATCTGGCCAAAGCCGACCGCAACGCCCCCGCACCCCCG
>NC_041382.1:294063619-294064775 GCF_002162155.2 Triticum dicoccoides | reverse complement strand
GCATCGCAGCCTGCTCGCCGCGCCTGCCTAGCGTCCCGACGCCCGCTCGCCGCGCGCGCCGCGCCGACCACGCCTGCTCCTCGCGTGCGCCACGCCCCCGCGCCTCTCCTTGGCCGAGCGGCCCCGCACCGCCATAGCCTCGCGAGAGGGAAGAAAAGGAAGGCCCCCCGCCACCGACGTCGCGCGAGTTTTGCCCGACGGCGCTTGCCGGCGGCGGTGAGGGGAGGTGGGCGGATCTGAAGGAGGCTGGTGCGGCGGCTAGGTTTCGCCCGGATCGCCTGCGGGGTGGGGCGACACGAGCGACTTAATAGCACTACATACTAATTAATATTTACTGAGGATTAGAGTACCTGATTTCAAGTACCCCGTCAACAACGCTACTCATCGTCTTTAAGCCCGTCAATAGCAGATCGTCATCAACAACATCGCTCTCAACGAATATTACGTCCTTCCTGATCTGTTCATTCTCTATTTATAATTGTTGTTACATGCATGATGCCGCTGTGCATATTTTTCTGTTCATCTAATATGCTTCTTGCATGTTAGTTTTTGTTCTAGTTATAAATTATTTACCGAAATTAATCATGAATTTACCTAATATTCTAATAATATCGTATCGTTTTTATCGTTCGTGGCAATGCACATATATTTTTTTAACATCAGTACAGACACAAACACTCATATACACGCGCATACACTTATACATATGAACGCACACACGCATACCCTACCCCTATGAGCATCTTCGAAAGACTGAGCCGACATATTTTTTTAAAATTTACGAAGTTACCGAAGGCATCTCATCATCGACGGGAACGTCTTCTCCCACTGAATGCGCATCGCCGGAAATCCTGAAATAAATCCCAAAATAAATGCGAGCATCAGGATTTGAACCCTGATGAACCGAGGATACCACAGTCCCTCTAATCATCCAACTAATCCGGATCCGGCTTGCCTGCTCCCTCCTTGTGTTTCCATCCGTGCTCCCACTTCATCCTACGGCTATTTCTCAAAAAAAAAAAACTTCATCCTACAGCTTTTTTTTTCTTTTTTCTTTCTAATCTAATCATCTTTCCTCTGATTTTAAGAGGGTGGGGCTGGGTCTTAAGTCTCGTCCCACTAACCCACCCCATTCCATTCCTCTGTCTCCCCACCA
>NC_041382.1:293998243-294063371 GCF_002162155.2 Triticum dicoccoides | reverse complement strand
GTGCATGAGGATGTGTTTTTTTGGGCTGGATCCCGTAATGGAGATCTGAGCGAGTAATGGTCGCGAATTGCAGGCGTTCGGAAGAGGGGTAGGGCGAGATGGGGCTCGCGTTCGGGAAGCTCTTCAGCCGGCTTTTCGCCAAGAAGGAGATGCGGATCCTCATGGTCGGTCTTGATGCTGCCGGAAAGACCACCATCCTCTACAAGCTGAAGCTCGGCGAGATCGTTACCACTATCCCAACCATAGGTAAGATGTGCTTCTCGTCTTGTTTACATGCTAATCTTTCAGAACTATTTTTGGTGCAAAATTTTGGCCAATAAGGTCAAGGTATCTCTAGCCAATATTTTGGCTAACCAATAGCTGGGAAAAAACGAAAATATGTTAGGGCATGCCATGTAATTAATCAACCAACCAAAGAAAAGAGTTGATGTACCCCCTAAACTTTCACGCCTTGATTGCATCACCACCTTAACTCTAAAATTGGTTATATAATCACCTCAAGTTTCCAAAACCGGGCAACACACCTGATCGCAGACCTCCAAGTTCGTTTTGAAGATGCTTTTTTGTGTGTGGAAGTTTTATGGTTTGACCCGCATAGCATGCGGACTAGGATTTATTGTTTAACTTATATTGGCACATCATCCTGGGAACCATATGGAGCTTGCTCTGCCTCATCCATTATAGCAGTGCCTTCCTGGAAAAGCTGCCTCGCAGTCCCAGCACATGTCAGGCGCAACATCTCTGCGGTGTAGTCTAGACGCTAAAGCTGGCACCCACACCATGCTGTTGGGAAGAGGATCTCGGTTGTTGAGTAGGAGCAGTCTGTGCTATAAGGAGGAGAAGATGCTATGCAGGGGAGGAGCGTTATGAGATGATCCACTCGAAGAACGCGTACGTCAGCACCAGTGTGACCCGTTTGCTCTTCATCATTCTGTTGGTGTGCACCCACTTCTTGTTGTCCTTGTTTGCAATTGTGCACCTACCTGCTTGCATCGGAGCAAGCTATGCTGCGCTAAGATCTCTTGCAGACAACGACACCACTACAAAGGGCTCACCTCCTGCGGACCACGACACCGCTACTCGTAGCACCGGCTTGTCCTTCGTCGACTCAAACCCCTTCTCCCGCGTTGTTTTGGTGCCAGCGTGATTTGACTTACCTAGACTGGTACAATGATTTGAGTGTGTGTGCTGGTGGCTCCTCTCACTTGTGTGCTTCGTTGACATTATTCAGCTTGATAGGGTGTCAGCTGATATGGGAGTTGGGGTACTGGGTTTTGCCGAGCGCGGTGGCTGGCGGCTGTGTGATGAAGGGAAATGTCTTGGCAGTGTCAAGATGTAGTGGTTTGTCTTGGCAGTGAGCGATGCTGAAGGGCCTCTTGCCTCCTCTTCATATGTTTGGTTAGCAACGTTGGCCGCTAGTATTGTGACACATAACTAGCTTAGCTAAGTAGCCATGGCTTCTCATCGTGAGGACGCATAAGAAGCCAACACTGACATTGGGGGCCATGATGCTCTTGCCATACCCGAGCCAGTGCCACGTCCACCCAATGTTGTTTCTCGTCGCAAGTATGCATAAGAAGTCGGTTGCGTTGTTTCTCAATGCAAGGATGCATAAGGAGTCATTGTCGGCAGCAGGGCACATTCTGCTCCTGCCATACCTGAGCCAGTGCCATGTCCACCAAATGTTGCAGTTCGCCAAGGGCTTTGTGTACCACTGCGATGGCCCCACGTCGCCGTTCGCCTCAATGTACGTAAAGAGCTTCAGCGGAGCTTTGTTAGTGCTGATGGCGCGGTGGGTGCGCCTCGACCGTGGTGGATGCTATGCTATGGTCAGCAAGGTCATGGTGCAGCACGATGGTGGTGTGACACCAAGATCGACAAGAGCATCTCTAGACAATCCCCTATTTTTTAATTCCCCATCCTTTAATTCCTCATTTTTTAGGGAATTGAACTTTTGTCTGTCTAGCCCCACCCTCAAGACTTGACCCCGCAAATGCATGCGAATTTTTCAAACACAAATTTGAACTACTTCATTGCATAGTTAAACAACAGTACCACATCAACATCATACATAGCATAGTTAAACAGTCATTACCTACTACACCACTACGTTGACATCAAACTAACCAACCAACTAACTAACTAACTAACTAACGGTGGCGCTAAACTAAGTGGGAGCGTAAAACGCTTATTCTGCGCTCCGCCTGTGTCGCACGCACCGTTCGGCTTAATCGGCATTATTCTTCCACCTGCTAGTAAAATCTGTGGAACATATAGTAATAGAATTAATTCGGTTACCATCTGCATGCATCGGTCCCGCCACCATTTCTTTTTTTATATGCATGGCTGTAACAACACATCGTAAACAACCATAAGAAATATAGTAACCCAATAAATTCAGTTACTATCTGCACCCACTAGTTCACGCACTGCCACCATTTGTCTTTTTTACATCCATGCTCATAATGATACACAATAATCAACCATGAAAAAAGTAGTAACATATTTAATTTGGTTACTGGCTGGACATGCAGGTGCATGGTCCCATCACCATTTTTTCTTTCTATATGCCTGCTTGGAATGGCATATAGTAATCAACCATGAGAATTATAGTAACTTAGTAATCGTTCATGAAAAACTTGGTAATAGAACAAATTGGGTTACTGCATGTCTGCATCCTACATCTTATGGACTCTTGTTTCACATGGTAGTAAAAAGCATGGTAGGAATGGTAACCGAATTAAAACAGTTATCATCCGCATGCATTGGTCCCGTCCTTTATTCTTGTTTCCCATGCTAGTAAAAAACCATGCTAAATATAGTAACAGGATTAAATGAATTACAGCCAACCTGCAATGTACTCCGTCTGGCATCCTCGACTCGCATGCTAGTAAAACGCCGGCCAAACATAGTAAATGAATTAAGTTATTTACCATATGCATGCATGTGGCTGCGCTAATTAAAGAATGACGTAACTGATTAGCAGACAAGGTGCGCTCCATGGGTCGGAGCGTAGAATAAGCACAATGCGCTCGGGCTCACTTTAGCGCACCTATATATATATATCTAATTTTATCTACCACCGGTGGTAATTACCACCACTTGAGTTCTAAGTAGTATTTATCAAATCGGAGAGTATGTACGCGTAGTATGTAGTATATAAGAATATTTAGGTAGTATACTAGCACATATGCCCATGCGTTGCAACGGGAGAGATATTTCTTTGCCGGAAGCAATGGGAGAGATAATTGATGTGTCCACCAAAAAGATCACCATAACATGTCAAAGAAAAACGATCAGCATAGCGATGTGATAGAGAGAGGTGTTGTGGACTTCTCGCGGGTCATGTTTGTCCTGTGAGATCTTGATAGTGGTGGGATTAGTCGGTGTGCCGGCAACCATCTAACTTGTGCCTTTTTTTCTCCGGGTCCGCCTCTGTGTCGGGGTTGTGTCTACCTCCTCATTTGGTAGCTACGCGGCGACCTTCGGGGCACGGTAGTTTCGACCATTCTCTCTTATGATTGCGTAACAGGATGAATTACTAATTGTAGCGCATAAATCATGTTTCATTAGCATATTTAGCACATCACCAGACACCAATGTCCCTTCTATGTGAAAACATGAACCTTTTAAAATAACTTGAAAACTTTTTGAATTTGTGATTGGTTTTTAAAAAGGAAACCCATTTTGAACATTCAGATTTTTTTAAATGTGTTTCTTTAAACTCGGTCATTATTCTGAATTTGCGAACATTGCACCAAAACAAGAATATTTTTCATATTTCAAACATTTTTAAAATGATTTTTTTGGAAAATCTCAAATAACTTTGGAAAACACAAGAAAAAAATGGAACGTGTATAAAAATATATACCAATTTTGGAATGAGAACATTTTTTGTATTTCAAACATTTTTCAAAACATAATATATTTTCAAATTTTCGACATTTTTAAAAAATTCCAATTTTCCTAATAATCTTAACTTTTTTGAAAATTTTGAATTTATGAGAAAAGGAGAAAGAAAAATAAATTTGAAAGGAAAAAGACAAAAGAAACGGGAAAAAAAAGAAAAATACAAACATAACACAGACCAAAAGGAAGAAAACGGTTCACGCAAGCTTGGGCGCCCTATGCGGATTTGTGACTATTTTAGAATGAGAGCAAAGATTTAATGTTCCGAAATTTTTTCAAAATTTTCAAATCGGAATATATTTTAAAATTCGATTTTTTTTGGTATTATGAACTTTTTTGAAAATTTTAAATTTACAAAAAAAGTGAGAAAGAAAAATAAGCTTGAAAGAAAGAAAGAGAAAAGAAACAGGAAAGAAAAAGATATAGAAATGGAAAAAAGTTTTTAAATATATACAACAAAATTTGAATCGTTCGAAATTCACAATTTAATTTAAAAACATGAACCTTTTAAAACAACAAGAACATTTTTCGAATTTGTGATTGCTTTTGAAAAAGGAAAAACATTTTGAACACTCAGAACAATTTTTTAAAATGTTTTTCTTTAACCTCGGACATTATCCTGAATTTGCGAATATTTCACCAAAAAGAGAATATTGTTCATATTTGGAACATTTTTTAAATGCTTTTTTTTGGAAAACCCGAAAAACTTTGGAAAGACAAAGAAAAATGGAACATTTAAAAAACATCTGTACCAATTTTGGAATGAGAACAAAATTTTAATATTCTGAACATTTTCAAAAAAATTATTTTGAAACTTTGGATCTTTTTAAAAAACCAAGTTTTTCTAATAATATGAACTGTTCCGATTTTATTTTGAATTTATGAAAAAGGGAGAAAGAAAAATAAACTTGAAAGGAAATAAGACAAAAGAAACGGGAAAGAAAAAAAAGAAAGAAATGGAAAAAGAAAAATAGAAACATAACACGGAACCAGAAAAAACAGTTCAGCCCAGCTAGGGGGCCCTGTGCGAATTTGTAAATATTTGACGCTCAGTGCGATTAATAGGAGTTTTCCAGTTGCATGGGCACAAAATTAATAGAGTTTGCTGCTATTTGATGCTCACTGCAATATAACAAAGGAAAAGAAAACGGGTCAGCCCAGCTTGGTGGCCATGTGCGAATTTGCTGCTATTTGACGCTCACTGCAATAAATAGAGTTTTGCTACTTACGTGGGCACGAAAATAAATGGGCTGGCTTTGCTGGGCCACACTATTGGCGGCCCATGTATGAAATTCGGGCGTTTTTCCTTTTCTAATAGAGAACGAACAAAAAATTAGTACCACCTCGAATAGAAAAAACTTTTCGATGGTGAACGGATGAAAAAATTGGAGAAACGCACCTTGCTTTATTAGTAGGTATAGATATAGATATACTACTTTTTAGGTAGTATGCATTGTATTTTGAGTATGCTCCTTTTTACGTACAAATATATACGTATTTCACAAATATAATAAAACTATGAGCCAACTTACAATTTTTGCATGTAACTCACTTTGAAATATGTTGTATATAATATATGAACATACTTGATAAAGTAGTATATATAATACCACATGGTAGTATATAAGACATGTGGGGGTAGGATGTATTTTCCCTATATATATATATGTATATATATGCATATGTACACACACACACACTAGCAAAAGTGCCTGTGGGTTGCAACGGGTGATAAATCTTCATATGCCTCTAGCCCATAATACCTTAACCACATTTGGTGATTAGTTCTCTTCCGGGCATGTGCGAGGAAGGCTTCTGCACTTGGCGAGTGTTTCTACGAGCTAATACGCCCTCACGTCCAATGAAATGCACAAGATATGCCGATGTTTTCAATTTAATTATGGTAACACATATGTTTAATAATTAGCCCAGGTGCCCTTCTTTGAATATTTCTGTATGTGGGTGTAGAGAGGCCACCGATTATAACCTTTTAATAATTAGCCCAAGTCCTGCCAATTTATTCAAAACCCATCAACATGTCTCTTTGCATTTTTTCTGGATCAAACATATTTAAATGAGTCCACGAAAATATGCACACTTAAAATATTCTGTGCAAGCCCTTTGTGCTTTTCTGTTTGTTTTGTCAAATGGAAAAAGAAGAGAATAACAGAGGAAGAGAGGGCCACCAGCAGGCCGGCCCATTTGCACAAAAGGCCAGGCATCTTCTTCATCCCCTTTTGCCAGGGCGACGCGCCTCCAGATCCGGCGACATGCGCCATCGGCCGCTGCCTCCGGCGCCCCTCAGCCTCGCCTCCTCTCCTTCCCTTCCTCTATCGCTGGCGCCTCCTTCCTTGTTTCACCGATTTATTTGCCATTGATTCTCGCGTACCTTCCTTATTATCTGCTCAACCAAGCGTATATAAATTACAAGAATTTGATGTAATGAGGCAAGATGAGACTTTTTGGCTGATTTATCATATTTTGTACCAAGGACTTTAACTGATTTATTGAATGTGTACGCACGTTCGGACTCAGCTGAATCAGGAATGCAAGGCCCTGGCTGCATGCATGGGCGGCGGTCCAGGCTATGCAAGCCCCGTGCAATGATTAAATAAATATTGCGTTTTTCACTTTGGCATGAACAAGGCATGGTTAAGTTGGCTAGCCGGTCAAGCTTTGTTGGGCTCTTTTTTCTGTCGACATGAGTTCGAATCTGGGCAGGCACGAAACGATTTTATTTGTTTGCTTACATGAAACGCAAACGACCGAGTGAAAAAAAAGTTGAAATACGTCTACCTTCTGGAGCGTGAGTGCAGGCCTAGGCTGAGGCCCAATCGAGCTATGTACATAGGCGGACTCAGCCCAACTGAGCGGAAGAAGCCAAAAATAGGTCCTCAAATTAGTACCACCTCGCATATATAGATTAAATATAAAATCACCTAAATGGGACGAAACTAAGCATATCACCTTGCTTTATTAGTAGGTAAATAGATATAGATATAGATATAACGTAAACTAAATAGAACTAGATACTAGATATATAAAGAGGAGCTCTACTCGGAGAATTCCAAGAAGTCGGACTTAGAGTAGATAGGGATCATCCCCGAGCTCTACTCGGAGAATTCCAAGAAGTCGGACTTAGAGTAGATAGGGATCATCCCCTCCCCCCGTCGCAGTGGTTGGCCCCGTGGTCGCTGGCAGTGGGCTGACTCCACCACATCTAGTCGTCTTCGTTGGCGAGGCGGGTGATCTCGCGACACTCGTGCTCGATCGTGCATGTGGTTTCCACGGACACAAAGAACACATGATTCTCATCGACGATTCGTGGGTCCTTGAGTAGTGTGGCCACCAAGGCGGCATCAACATGCTAGGTAGCGTGGTGCTCCTTGGCCCAAGAGGTGTACCTAACAGGAGGTGTGATGGTGGCCATGGCGTTATCGAGGAAGTTAAGCTTCACGCGGCTCTTGAATAACTGGAGCACGAAGGCGTCGTAGGCGCATGCCAGGCCACACCAGCGTTGCCGTGACCATGGTATGGATCTCCGTCACCCACTTGCCCTACATCTGGAGCCTAATGACGCGGTCCTTTGGTGGCAGCTGCTGCGACAGGGAAGAAGGCCTGAGACAGGGATAGGAGAACGAGGTAGGAATCGGCAAGCTGTGCGGGGGCTCGGCGATTGGGAAGACGGCTCGGGATGGCACCGGCAGATCGAGGGACGTTGGCAACACTTGGGAGGCGGCGTGGGGAGATCGAGGCGGTTCATTAATTGGTGTCGTGCTATTGGCCGCCATGCCATGAATGCAAGAGTGGAGTGGCCTCCCCATTTTTAATGAGAAGTGCTCTTCTCATAGCAAAAATGGGCTAGAGGGAAATCTTTTGGGGATGAAAAGCTAATTCTTGGGGAGCTAAAGGAAATCGGGGATGGGCAAGATGGCTGTTAATTCCCCAAAATGGAAGTTTCTGCCCATATATAACTCTTGGGGAATGGGCTAGAGATGCTCTAATATTGGCATGGCGCACTTGGTGGAAAGCTTGTTGGCATCAATGATCATGTGCAGTCTGTCCACATCAGCAAAACCGGCTTCCAAAACAGCTTATTTTGGTCTAGGCGGTGTTCTGTTTGATACTTTGATATTGGGAACTTGAGGGATTATATAACGGTTTTATATTCGGAGGGGGTGATGCAGCCGAAATTTGTGACAGTTTAGGTGGGCATATACACTTCATTCTTAACTGAACATATTTGTTTTTTTTTCATTGTATATAGAAGGTTATTAGTTGAACTATGAGGATCTGATGGATCAGTAGTGTGGAAACCTGAATTCTAAGCGGTAGAGCCTATTTTACTTGATGTTTAAAAATATGTAACTGTTTTTTGAGGCATCCCTACCTGAAAAGGTTGTACGATTGAGGTGGCCAATTGTTGGAACAGCCTATCGCTGCTCTACTTCAAGCGCATGCTATAAAAGTTACTCCCTCCGTCCCAAAATAAGTGTCCTGGCATTAGTTCAAGTTATAACAAATTTGAACTAAAGCCATGGCACTTATTTTGGGAAGGAGGGAGTACATCTCAATCTCAAATTCTTAATTGATAACGAAGTTGCAAACTCGTAGTACTTCGTCTGTATTCTTCCTGCTTGAACTATTGTTATGCCCATCAGAATTGTTGCCTCTTCTTCAAGTCTTGATGCGGTTGATGAATTCAGTGGTATGTGTTGTCTCTTGATAACTATGGCAGTTTATGTAATGGAAGTTAATTTAGAAAGCAAAATCATTAAATGCTTGCTTGAATAATACTCCCTCCTTTCCGGTTTATAAGGCTCAAGTCTCAAATCTCATCAACCAAGGCATTTTGTGAGTGGAGGAATGTATCTCGTACTTTACAAAACTACCCCAATTAAACTCATGCATTAATTTGGATTAATTGCAGTGCATGCATGCTTGGCCATTCCTCTTTAATTCTTGCATGCAAAGATTTAATGCGCATTGGAAACTAAAAATGAGATGGAGATGAGCCCTCTAAATTGGAAAAACAAAAAGGTTGAAATAAGCCTTATAAACCGGAAAGGAGGGAGTAGGATGTAGGAAAAGATTGCCTATAATGGGCCCTGAAGCCGTCATTACTTGTGGCCTCTGCAATGATATAACTGACAGAACATATAGCTACACAGGCTGATATCAACAAAAAGTGGACAAAATGCTTTGAACACTTGGTTCTTATTGAACAGCCTCTACTTAAGCTTGAACCATGACATGGTAACAATGTTTCCTTTAAAATGCAGGGTTCAATGTTGAAACTGTCGAGTACAAGAACATTAGCTTCACTGTTTGGGATGTTGGGGGTCAGGACAAGGTATGACCTGCTGCAGTGTTCTGTGTATTGTAAATTCAGTGTTTTCCTTACCTTAATCTTCCTGCAAATTGTTACATTTCATTTAAGCTGATGCTTTGTGCTTGTAAGAACAGATCAGACCTCTCTGGAGGCATTACTTCCAGAACACGCAGGGTCTTATCTTTGTTGTGGACAGCAATGATAGGGACCGTGTTGTTGAAGCCAGAGATGAGCTCCACAGGATGCTGAATGAGGTACATTTGTGCTGGATTACTCTTATCATGCTATCCATTCAATATAGCAACCAATTGGTGAGCTTGATTAACATAATCATTGTTTGAACTATCATAATTTATAACACACTAATGTGAGAAGAAGCAATTATTTTGACAGGACGTTCATATGAGACCACTTACTGTTTATTACGTTTAACCCCTTTTTTGGGAAAAATTATCTCTAGGAAGTGGCCTGTTAATGCAGTTTTTGTTGTCTATTAGCTAGTACAGAGTTACTATAGTATATGGTTTTGCTGCACCTGTTCTAGCATACATACATCTAAGTAACTTTTAATTTGTGTAGTTGGGAAGCGATATTTTGTTCAACTGCATTATATGATAGTCATTATTGATGACAGGATGAGTTGCGCGATGCTGTGTTGCTTGTCTTTGCCAACAAGCAAGATCTTCCAAATGCTATGAATGCTGCTGAAATTACTGATAAGCTTGGATTACATTCCCTTCGTCAACGTCACTGGTAAGCAAAGCCTACTTGTTTTTCTTGCTTATCTTTTGCAGTGGAATAAGTTTTGGAATCCACCCACATCCGTACCAGATCCTGTAAAGCACCATCTGTAGAAAACAGTATACAGGCCCCTAAAACAAATTTACGGTACCGCGAGGCATCGGGTGGAACAGATCCTGTAAACCCGTACCATAAACGTTTATTTTTTTTGTTTTTTCTCCTCGCGCTTCTTCCCCAGGACGGAAGCATGCACAAACTCGAACTCCGGCCGGCCAGAACGGCGCTGATCCGGCCTGCCGCCTGATGTGGCCTGCTGCCTGCTCTTGCACGCTCCGGCGACGTTCCGGTGCGCCGCGTGTTCCGGTAATGCTTCGGCTGGCTGCCGACGAGCTCCTCCGCCTGCTCGCTGCTCATGCATGGTGTCGCGAGGCCCCAGCTCCGGCGTTGACCGGCTTTACAGGATCCTCCAAAAATGGCTGAAATCCTCCATATATGACGGATAGGAGCTCGAATATACGGGAGCCTGCAATTTTTTTTACGTGATATGCTATTTTACGTTTTTTTCAGCTTGTACTGTAAAAACAAAGGTTTGACCGCTTTTACAGGATCTGCTAGAGATGCTCTAAGCCACTCATGCTCTTCATTTCAACAGGTACATCCAGAGCACATGTGCTACATCCGGTGAGGGTCTGTATGAGGGCCTGGACTGGCTATCCAGTAACATTGCCAGCAAGGTATTTATCACTCTATACTCAGTTCTACAAATCTCTTCGTTCTGCTACAAAATTGTAGTTCACACCCTGATTTGATTGACATGTGTTTTGGTGCCTGTAGGCTTGAGGCTTGGAATTTTGACTGCGGAGCTGGCTATTAGCTGTGGATCTGTTATGTGCCTTTCGCAAGCTCAGTGTTTTTGTAATGATGTCCCAGTTAAATGCCTCCTGGATGCTCTTTCTACTTGTTGATACTTTGCACAATGATTTCAAATATCATACGTTTTGGACTAGTTATCATGTCCACTTAGTTATATAAATAAGGCCAAAATATTATTTCTTTGATATGATGAGCAGCAATTTATTGTATTGACGTTAGGCTTGGTTTCTTGGAAAATACGGGTGACTTCTACCCCTTTGTTTTTTGACATCCGTGACTTGAATCCTTTCACTCCTTTTCATGTCATTTAACACTGGTAGCCTGGATGATTGGTAGGACCTTTCACACGTCGTTATTTGTGGTGCGCAAAATAAAAAATGTGGCTGAGGCTCTGAATTATATGGACATGCACTTATATGTGGTTGCCCAATCTAACCTCCCAATCTTCTTAAGGCCTTGTTCGGTTAGCACCTCCCCTGCCGGGATTGGGGCCCAATCCCCGCCGAACCCCGTGGTTTCGGCCCGACCGGGATTAGACCTCGGCCTGCTTTATAAGTGTGTTCGGTTAAACCCGGTCGGGGCTACACCCCTGCCCAATCCCTCCCAAACCAGGTGGAACTACCTGGGATATAATCCTTGCCCCTCTACTCGTGGAACCAATCCCTCCTGCGACGGACGAAACGCTACGCGAGAAGAAAAGGTTCAAGCCCTTTCTTCCCGAGTCCTGAGATTCGGTGGCGGCGGCAGCGGCAGCGGCGATGTAGCCATCCAGAGGCGACGATGGTGGCATACTTCCCCACCCCTCCCTTCTCTCCCATCCGGTAAGCCTCTTCTCCTTCTTCTCCTCTCCCACTCTTCTTTCCCATCTCCTCCTCCCGATCTGACCTGATGTGCCGCCAAGAGAATATAGGAAGGGAGTAACCGAACAAGTTATGGTCATAGGGATTCATGTGGATGAGGAACAGCAGGGGTTGGGTGACAAGTAGGGGATCACCTAATTCCTAGGAGGTTAGAAACCACTCATGGAATCTAACCACGACAACTGAACAAGGCCTAATAGAGGATTTGCTTGATGAATGAATACGCCACGTGAAGAAAACCCTCATCCCAGCTAACGGGGTTGGCTACTTGACGAACAAATCAACGCCACTTAAACGGTATGAAGCAAACCCTTGATCCGGGAGCAACTACAATAGAATCTAGCATTGTGATGCAAAAATAGAAAAAATTATCTGGGCCATCAAATCAATCATGGATGGTACAGATTGCTAGTGATCGACTAGAGGGGGGTGAATAGGCGATTTTTACGAAAGTCTTCAAAACATGGAAGTTTCGAAGACAGACGATAGAAATGAACCTATTAACATGCAGCGGAAGGTAGACTACACTAGGCAAGCCATAGTCAAGTATTCAATGAAGTGAAAGCACAAAGACTAATAGCAGCTAGGCAGTATGGATCGGGATGGAAGATAGTATGAAGCCAATCAGAACAAACAGTCACACAATGAAGACACATAGATAATGCAAATAGGCAATGACTTCACAATGACTAATCTGCAAATAAAGAGATGGGAAGGATAGAACCAGTGGCTCGTTGAAGACAATGATTTGTTGGACCAGTTCCAGTTGCTGTGACAACTGTACGTCTGGTTAGGGAGGCTGAGATTCAACTCAGAAGACTGCATCTTCACCTTATTCCCCTTGAGCTAAGGACACCCAGTCCTCGCCCAATTACTCTGGTAAGTCTTCAAGGTAGACTTCCAAACCTTCACAGACTTCGTTCACCAGCGATCCACAATGACTCTTGGATGCGCAGAACGCGACGCCTAACCGGCTGGAGGATTCACAGTCCTCAAGTGTAATAAGTCTTCAGATCACACAGACAGGAAGACTTCAGTGATGCCTAACACTCTTTGGCTCTGGGTGTTTAGGGCTTTGTCCTCGCAAGGATTTCTCTCTCAAAGGCTTCGAGGTGGGTTGCTCTCAAACGACAAAAGCCGTGCACTAACTCTGAGCAGCCAACCAATTTATGGTGTAGGGGGTGGGCTATTTATAGCCACTAGGCAACCCGACCTGATTTGTCTGAAATGACCCTGGGTCACTAAGGAACTGACACGTGTTCCAACGGTCAGATTTCAAACATACACGGCAACTTTACTTGAGCTACGAGCAAAGCTGACTTATCCAACTCTGGATAAGATTTGCTCTCATTGTCTTCGTTCGAAGACACATGATTTTGGTTAAGCATCACTTCAGTCATTCTGACTGGTTCACTTGGACCCCACTTAATAGTACGGTGGTTCCTATGACTCAACAAAGAAGAAAAAGAACGACGAAACAACTAAGTCTTCGCGCTCCATAGTCTTCACGCGATGTCTTCTCTTGTCATAGTCTTCAATGTGAATGTCTTCACATACCACCTTTGACTTCAATGTCTTCATTCATTTTTAGGGGTTATCTCCGGTAGCAAAACCGAATCAATGAGGGACTTCTACCTGTGTTATCCTGCAATTCTCACAAACACATTAGTCCCTCAACCAGGTTTGTCGTCAATACTCCAAAACCAACAAGGGGTGGCACTAGATGCACTTACAATCTCCCCCTTTTTGGTGATTGATGACAAACTGGTTGAAGTTTTCAACGGGGATAAAAGTATGTGAACTTGTAAAGGATTTAAGTATTGTCTTCGTAAGTAGCAGGAAAAGGCTCCCCCTGAAGATGTGCATATAAGTATTTGCTTTTGAATGCAAATGCACATGGCAGGTTGTACTTGCGGAGCTCCACTTTTACTTATGAAGACAATTCATCATGCATGAAAGGTTATACCGAAGATAATGACATGCATAATGGAAAATGGATGTCTGCCAAATGACTTAGTGCGGAATTTATCGTCGCACATGCGGAATTTATCATCGCATCACATAGTGTCGAAAAAGGTAGCAGACGACCATCAAGTTTAAGTGTTACAACTCAAAACGAACCAAATGTTTCAAAAGCGAGAGTTGTAAGCACTTGGCAAAAGTAGCAAAAAGTAAAGCAACCACCCATATGGACCCGCTTGAAGACTATCAACTCATATGCTTGTCCCTCTTTTGTCAGTAATGACCAAAAAGGTTTGAAGACATAGAGCTTCTACTCGTTCCCATGAGGAGTAGGCGAAGCAGCAGGGTCGTCGTTGAGGTCCGGTGGTGCAGAAGAACTTGGTGTAGTGTCGAGACGCGCTGAAGGTGGAGGTGGTGAAGTGGCATCATCTTGATCATCGATAACTCTAGCATTCACCGTTGCAGCTCAGGAAGAATATTCAGAGTCTTCAAGGGAGGGAGTCCGACGCAAGTGAGCATTCCTTGGAGGAGTGGAGTCAAACTTGAATCTTTCTGTGAAGCCATCGTCGTGAAGATCTTGTTCAGCAGTGAGCAAAGTCAAACTCTTCCAAGACCTCCGACAGGTTTCATGTGTAACAAAGGCATTCTTGGTGGCAAGATTGCGAATGCGATTGATGTCCACCAAGAGGCTTTGCATCTGACGCTTAAGCCAGTCATGATGCTTATCCTGTTTCTGATGTAGCGCGACGAGAAGCTCTCGGTCATTAAGAACACGAGATCACTTCCGAGGCCTTTGGGTAATGGTTCTTCCAGTTGCGTCAGTTTGGGCGCGAGGGGCACATGTGTTACCAGCCAAGGGATAAACACGAGAGACTGCCTGAACTCCTTCAATGGGCTGGGTGAAGCTTTGACGATCAACGTTGTGAAGATAGATTGGATCCTTAGCAGGCTCTGGGTAAATAGCTTCAACAGATAGATCAACCTCTGGCAAGAATACAAGATGATTGTGCGCAGACGGCTGATAGTTGAAGGCGGAGTGAAGCTTGATAAGGCGCATGACCCATGGAGCATAGAATTTTAGACCAAAAATGTCGGAGCCAGCTGCAGCCAACTGCCTGATGAAGAAGTCTTGAGCATTGAAGCTTATGCCATTGAAGATATAGAAAACCAAAGTCTTCATTGCTCCTTCAAGCTTCGTTGCAGATGAATGTCCTTTGACATGCCATAGAGTTTTTCTGATGATGTGGTAAATGGTGCGGGGCAGATACTCTAGGTCTTCAACAAAGAATTTGGTTGGGTATTCAGCATCGTGAGGCAAAGGCTTCATCATGCTCAGCATTTGGCTCATGTTGGGTTCTGGCTTCTGGAAAATGCTCTCCAAAGCATTCTGGTGTTGTTGACAACCTGGTTCATAATATTCGCCAGGAGTGGGCAGGGCTGTGAGCTCAATGATGTCTTGGGCTTTAGCTTCATGATGAAGATCGCCTGTCATCCACTCAAGGATCCAAGTCTTCGGATCCCTGTTGTATCCACGAATGTGGAGGGTAGCATAGAATTGAAGCAGAAGTTCTTCATTCCAGTGTTCCTTTGCAGTCACAAAGTTGAGCAGACCCGCATCATGGAAGCAGTCAAGGGCTTCTTCAAGGCATGGCAGTCCAGCAATGGCTTCACAATCAAGATGCATATGAGGGAAGATGCGTCCCTCATTGTACAAGATGCATGAATAATAGCTTCGCTGCTGATAACTCCAGAATCGGTCCGAAGAGATTCTTGGCCTTGTGTAGGGGTTCTTGTCACTATCGAAGAATGTGTTGTGTGCCTTGAATCCATTTAGATTAAATGGATCCTGGTGAAGTTGCAGTACCTGGAAATCGTGGTAGCCTTGGCTTTGGCTTTTGGACCTGAGGCCTGTGCTCCACATGATAGGCAAACTGAGGTCCGGGAGCAGGCGAAGGAACCAGGATTGGCCAGCGGACGGTAACAAGCTGTCCACGATCATATGCTTGCTCGATGGTGTGTGGCCTTGAAGGAGGTACAAGAGCAGAGGCATTGGCTTCAGGTAACGGATTTGCTTCTGGTGCTGCATTGGCTTCAGGTGCATTCACTTCTGGCACCACATTAGCTTCAGGCGCCACATTAGCTTCAGCCATGACAACGTCATTGGCTTCAGTGTTGATGTTAGTGGCCGCCTCAGTATTGGTAACCTCCACTTCAGGAGCTGGAGGGTCGGACACGTTCTCCTCGAGAACAACTTCAGGGTTGGATGGGGCTGTAGCAACTCTTTCTTCATCACGTGGTTCTTCTTCTTCATCGGCTGATGTAGCCGGAATATCTTCAGCCGCTTTGGCTTCAGATTCAGGGATGTTCACAGTAGGAGAGGCTTCAGGAAAGACTTCGCGTGAAACGGATTGGCGCTCTTCTCCTTCTGGAACACTTACAATGTGACCTGTGGCCTTGGTCCTTTGTGAAGCCTGCGAAATGCTGGCGACACCTGTGGAGATGGAGTTGGTTGGCCCTCAAAGTCTTCACTGGCAATCACCGGAGTGGTGACCTGTGGTGGGGGAGTGACTGGTGTTTCTTCAGCACGAGGGGATTCTTGAGGGTGATCAACCCATGAGTCATCCTGAGCAATTGGCGTCAATGGATGACCAATGCTGATGAGTTCGTTGTTCGTGAGAACAGGCGATGATACCAAATTGTGCTCGATCTGAGGAAGGACTTCATCATCTTCAATATTGTCGTGAGGACCAATGTCTTCAGCTATGGTGGGGTCAACAGTTGGATTCTCTTTAGATTCAGGAGCCTCTGTGGAAGCAGGCTCATGAACTACCAGACGACGTTCACGATGTTCAGACGCAGGATGAGCAACATAAATTGGCTCGACAACAAGGGGCTCTATGGAAGCAGCCCGATCTCTCTTCTTTGTTTTTCTTTCCTTGGTTGGTGGAGCATCTGAAGGAAATATGCCCTAGAGGCAATAATAAAGTTATTATTTATTTCCTTATATCATGATAAATGTTTATTATTCATGCTAGAATTGTATTAACCGAAAACATAATACATGTGTGAATACATAGACAAAAACAGAGAGTCACTAGTATGCCTCTACTTGACTAGCTCGTTAATCAAAGATGGTTATGTTTCCTAACCATAGACATGAGTTGTCATTTGATTAACGGGATCACATCATTAGGAGAATGATGTGATTGACTTGACCCATTCCGTTAGCTTAGCACTTGATCGTTTAGTTTGTTGCTATTGCTTTCTTCATAACTTATACATGTTCCTATGACTATGAGATTATGCAACTCCTGTTTACCGGAGGAACACTTTGTGTGCTACCAAACGTCACAACGTAACTGGGTGATTATAAAGGTGCTCTACAGGTGTCTCCAAAGATACTTGTTGGGTTGGCGTATTTCGAGATTAGGATTTGTCACTCCGATTGGCGGAGAGGTATCTCTAGGCCCTCTCGGTAATGCACATCACTCAAGCCTTGCAAGCATTGCAACTAATAAGTTAGTTGCATGATGATGTATTACGGAACGAGTAAAGAGACTTGCCGGTAACGAGATTGAACTAGGTATTGAGATACCGACGATCGAATCTCGGGCAAGTAACATACCGATGACAAAGGGAACAACGTATGTTGTTATGTGGTCTGACCGATAAAGATCTTCGTAGAATATGTAGGAGTCAATATGAGCATCCAGGTTCCGCTATTGGTTATCGACTGGAGATGTGTCTCGGTCATGTCTACATAGTTCTCGAACCCGTAGGGTCCGCACGCTTAAAGTTCGATGACGATCGTAATTAGGGTTTTTGTGTTTTGATGCACCGAAGGTTGTTCGGAGTCCCGGATGTGATCACGGACATGACGAGGAGTCTCGAAATGGTTGAGACATAAAGATTGATATATTGGAAGCCTATATTTGGATATCGGAAACGTTCCGGGTGAAATCGGGATTTTACCGGAGTAATGGGGGGTTACCGGAACCCCCCGGGGGGTTATTGGGCCTACATGGGCCATAAGGGAGAAGAGGAGGGCCGGCCAGGGCAGGCCGCGCGCCCCCTTCCCCCTAGTCCGAATAGGACAAGGAAGGGGGGAGGGGCGGCGCCCCCCTTTCCTCTTTCTCCCTTCCTCCTTCCTTTTCCAACAAGGCAAGAGGGGGGAGTCCTACTCCTGGTTGGAGTAGGACTCCTCCAGGCGCACCCATAGGGCCGACCGCACCTCCCCCTCTCCCTCCTTTATATACTGAGGCAAGGGGGCACCCCATGACACACAAGTTGATCCTCGTGATCGTTCCTTAGCCGTGTGCGGTGCCCCCTTCCACCATATTCCACCTCCGTCATATCATAGCGGTGCTTAGGCCAAGCCCTGCGTCGGTAGAACATCATCACCGTCATCAGACAGTCGTGCTGACGAAACTCTCCCTCAACGTTTTGCTGGATCAGAACTCGAGGGACGTCACCGAGTTGAACGTGTGCAGAAGTCGGAGGTGCCATACGTTCGCTACTTGGATCGGTCGGATCGGGAAGACGTACGACTACTTCCTCTACATTGTGTCAACACTTCCGTTGCCGGTCTACGAGGGTACGTAGACAACACTCTCCCCTCTCGTTGCTATGCATCACCATGATCTTGCGTGTGCGTAGGAAATTTTTTGAAATTACTGCGTTCCCCGACAGTGGCATCCGAGCCTAGGTTTTATGCGTTGATGTTGTGCACGAGTAGAACACAAGTGAGTTGTGGGCGATATAAGTCATACTGCTTACCAGCATGTCATACTTTGGTTCGGCGGTATTGTTGGATGAAGCGGCCCGGACCGACATTACGCGTACGCTTACGCGAGACTGGTTCTACCGACGTGCTTTGCACACAGGTGGCTGGCGGGTGTCAGTTTCTCCAACTTTAGTTGAACCAAGTGTGGCTACGCCCGGTCCTTGCGAAGGTTAAAACAGCACCAACTTGACAAACTATCGTTTTGGTTTTGATGCGTAGGTAAGAACGGTTCTTGCTAAGCCCGTAGCAGCCACGTAAAACTTGCAACAACAAAGTAGAGGACGTCTAACTTGTTTTTGCAGGGCATGTTGTGATGTGATATGGTCAAGACATGATGCTAAATTTTATTGTATGAGATGATCATGTTTTGTAACCGAGTTATCGGCAACTGGCAGGAGCCATATGGTTGTCGCTTTATTGTATGCAATGCAATTGCGCTGTAATGCTTTACTTTATCACTAAGCGGTAGCGATAGTCGTGGAAGCATAAGATTGGCGAGACGACAACGATGCTACGATGGTGATCAAGGTGTCGCGCCGGTGACGATGGTGATCATGAAGATGCTTCGGAGATGGAGATCACAAGCACAAGATGATGATGGCCATATCATATCACTTATATTGATTGCATGTGATCTTTATCTTTTATGCATCTTATCTTGCTTTGATTGACGGTAGCATTATAAGATGATCCCCACTAAATTATCAAAGTATAAGTGTTCTCCCTGAGTATGCACCGTTACGAAAGTTCTTCGTGCTGAGACACCACGTGATGATCGGGTGTGATAGGCTCTACGTTCAAATACAACAGGTGCAAAACAGTTGCACATGCGGAATACTCAGGTTTAACTTGACGAGCCTAGCATATAACAGATATGGCCTCGAAACACGGAGACCGAAAGGTCGAGCGTGAATCATATAGTAGATATGATCAACATATTGATGTTCACCATTGATACTACCCCATCTCATGTGATGATCGGACATGGTTTAGTTGATTTGGATCACGTGATCACTTAGAGGATTAGAGGGATATCTTTCTAAGTGGGAGTTCTTAAGTAATATGATTAATTGAAATTAAATTTATCATGAACTTAGTACCTGATAGTATCTTGCTTGTCCATGTTTGATTGTAGATAGATGGCTCGTGCTGTTGTTCCGTTGAATTTTAATGCGTTCCTTGAGAAAGCAAAGTTGAAAGATGATGGTAACAATTAAACGGACTGGGTTCGTAACTTGAGGATTATCCTCATTGCTGCACATAAGAATTACGTCCTGGAAGCACCGCTAAGTGCCAAGCCTACTGCAGGAGCGACACCAGATGTTATGAACGTCTGGCAGAGCAAAGCTGATGACTACTCGATAGTTCAGTGTGCCATGCTTTACGGCTTAGAACCGGGTCTTCAACGACGTTTTGAACGTCATGGAGCATATGAGATGTTCCAGGAGTTGAAGTTAATATTTCAAGCAAATGCCCGGATTGAGAGATATGAAGTCTCCAATAAGTTCTATAGCTGCAAGATGGAGGAGAATAGTTCTGTCAGTGAACATATACTCAAAATGTCTGGGTATCATAATCACTTGACTCAACTGGGGGTAAATCTTCCTATTGATAGTGTCATTGACAGAGTTCTTCAATCACTGCCACCAAGCTACAAAAGCTTTGTGATGAACTATAATATGCAAGGGATGAATAAAACTATTCTTGAACTCTTCGCGATGCTAAAAGCCGCGGAGGTAGGAATCAAGAAGGAGCATCAAGTGTTGATGGTCAATAAGACCACCAGTTTCAAGAAAAAGGGCAAAGGGAAGAAGAAAGGGAACTTCAAGAAGAACAGCAAACAAGTTGCTGCTCAGGAGAAGAAACCCAAGTCTGGACCTAAGCCTGAGACTGAGTGCTTCTACTGCAAGCAGACTGGTCACTGGAAGCGGAACTGCCCCAAGTATTTGGCGGATAAGAAGGATGGCAAAGTGAACAAAGGTATATGTGATATATATGTTATTGATGTGTACCTTACTAATGCTCGCAGTAGTACCTGGGTATTTGATACTGGTTCTGTTGCTAACATTTGCAACTCGAAACAGGGGCTACGGATTAAGCGAAGATTGGCTAAGGACAAGGTGACGATGCGTGTGGGAAATGGTTCCAAAGTCGATGTGATCGCGGTCGGCACGCTACCTCTACATCTACCTTCGGGATTAGTATTAGACCTAAATAATTGTTATTTGGTGCCAGCGTTGAGCATGAACATTATATCTGGATCTTGTTTAATGCGAGACGGTTATTCATTTAAATCATAGAATAATGGTTGTTCTATTTATATGAGTAATATCTTTTATGGTCATGCACCCTTGAAGAGTGGTCTATTTTTGATGAATCTCGATAGTAGTGATACACATATTCATAATGTTGAAATCAAAAGATGCAGAGTTGATAATGATAGTGCAACTTATTTGTGGCACTGCCGTTTAGGTCATATTGGTGTAAAGCTCATGAAGAAACTCCATACTGATGGACTTTTGGAACTACTTGATTATGAATCACTTGGTACTTGCGAACCGTGCCTCATGGGTAAGATGACCAAAACGCCGTTCTCCGGTACTATGGAGAGAGCAACGAATTTGTTGAAAATCATACATATAGATGTATGTGGTCCAATGAATGTTGAGGCTCGTGGCAGATATCGTTATTTTCTCACCTTCACAGATGATTTAAGCAGATATGGGTATATCTACTTAATGAAACATAAGTCTGAAACATTTGAAAAGTTCAAAGAATTTCAGAGTGAAGTTGAAAATCATCGTAACAAGAAAATAAAGTTTCTACGATCTGATCGTGGAGGTGAATATTTGAGTTACGAGTTTGGTCTACATTTTGAAACAATGCGGAATAGTTTCGCAACTCACGCCACCCGGAACGCCCCCGGAACATCGTTTTGGGGTTATGCTTTAGAGACGGCTGCATTCACGTTAAATAGGACACCATTGAAATCCGTTGAGACGACGCCTTATGAACTGTGGTTTGGCAAGAAACCAAAGTTGTCGTTTCTGAAAGTTTGGGGCTGCGATGCTTATGTGAAAAAGCTTCAACCTGATAAGCTCGAACCCAAATCGGCGCCCCCCTTTCCTCTTTCTCCCTTCCTCCTTCCTTTTCCAACGAGGCAAGAGGGGGGAGTCCTACTCCCGGTTGGAGTAGGAATCCTCCAGGTGCACCCATAGGGCCGGCCACACCTCCCCCTCTCCCTCCTTTATATACTGAGGCAAGGGGGCACCCCATGACACACAAGTTGATCCTCGTGATCGTTCCTTAGCCGTGTGCGGTGCCCCCTTCCACCATATTCCACCTCGGTCATATTGTAGCGGTGCTTAGGTGAAGCCCTGCGTCGGTAGAACATCATCACCGTCATCACACCATCGTGCTGACAAAACTCTCCCTCACCGTTTTGCTGGATCAGAACTCGAGGGACGTCACCGAGTTGAACGTGTGCAGAACTCGGAGGTGCCGTACATTCGGTACTTGGATCGGTCGGATCGGGAAGACGTACGACTACTTCCTCTACGTTGTGTCAACACTTCCATTGCCGGTCTACGAGGGTACGTAGAAAACACTCTCCCCTCTCGTTGCTATGCATCACCATGATCTTGCGTGTGCGTAGGAATTTTTTTGGAATTACTGCGTTCCCCGACAGCATCATTAGTGGTGGCTTTGGTCTTGCGCTTTCTGGCTTCGGCTTTAGCTGCTCTAGTTTTCTTGAACTTCGAAGCCACTATGGGGACCTTAGGCTTCGAGCCTGTCATACTGGCCGGGAAGACAATGCGAGGTTCTTCCTGCCTTGATGCTTCTGGTTCGACCACAGCTGGTTTCTTCTTCTTCTTGGCAGCCATTCTGGGGTCGATGCCTGGTCGCCCCAAATCCTTGCGCTTTTCAGCTTCATTGTAGGCTTGAACACATTTGGCAGCACGATTCTTCATGTGCTCACGAGAACCTTTTGCTTCTTCTCGTTTCTTGTGGAATGCCTCCTTGAGCTCATGCATCATGACCTTGAAATTTTGAATGGCTTCAACATTGAGCTTGGCCATGTGCTTCTTGAACTGAGCCTTTTCATAATCAATCTTGTGCTTCAGCTCAACAATCTTCTGTGCAAGAGCTAGCTCAGGAGCAATGGCTCCGTGGAAGCAGACATTGAGGACAATTGGGAGCTGAAGATCATCAAAACTGAGGTCTGGGCTGTCAAACCACTCATCAATAAACTTGTACAGAATCTCCACATCAAAGAGAGGAAGATCATTGAACATTTCCGCCTCTTGCTTGCTCTTTATCAATTGCTCTAGAGCGTCATCGCCAAGATCATCGTCGCTGGACATATCAATGGCGTCATTCTCGTTTCTCAAAACAGCAGCAGGAGTCAGTGCTTGACTAGTGGGTTGCATGGGCTTTTTCATCTTGTCAGACTTGGAGATGCGTGAGAGATCTTCAGATTGCACACTGACTTCAGGAGGTGCAGTGGCCAGAGGCTTCGCCCGTGAGACCTTTGGTGCAGAAGAGGGCTTTGAAGCCTTTGGTTTCTTTTGCTTCATAGGCTTCGGTGGTGCAGGTGCTTTGTCAGAATCAGTGTCATCCGCAGAGTGGTCCACGACTGCCCCTTGAACCTGAATGTGAGTGATGAGACCTTCTAAGTTGTAGAAGGTCCCAATAAGATTGGGTTCAGATTCGCGTGTGCCGTCAGCTCGTGGTGCAGAGGGGCCTGGGTTGAAGTCTAATCCCAAAGACTTCTTGTTTTCCTTGGCCGAGTTCTTTGTAGCCTGATAGTTGCGCTTGAACAGATTATCTTCACGACACCATAACAGAGAGGATGGGTCGGCATTAGCAGGCTGAGGTCCACGAATCATGCAGGGGTAGAAGCCTTGAGCAATAGCTTCGGACTTCGACTTGGGCTGAAGACCTTTGTAAATTATGTCTCCCCAGGGGCCCTTTAAGGCATTCTTCTCAGCATACTCCTTGGTGACGAATCTGTACTTGAACCATTCCTCTGCCCAATGTCTTCGAATCCATTGGATTCGGTTCTTGCGTTCTCTATAGGTTTCTTCTGGATCTGACTTGTATAACTCATAGAGATCCGGTCGCAGGTCCTTAGTAGTGTTTCCACGGCGTTGTCTGCCGCCCTTCCTGACTGATTTTTGAGTTGTCATGAAGTTTAGACTGAAAGGCTTCAACACTGTCGAAGTCTTCCGTCTACTGGTCAGACAGGAACTGGTTTCAGGAGAATTTGTGTGACGCTGTAAGAACTTTGCAAATGAACGCAAACTATGAGAACCAAGGGATTCTCCCACGGACATGTACCTGTGACAGTATTAGAGATGCGAGGGAAGGGGAAGAGGTCATATGCATTCTTAGAAGATTTTGAAGATAAATCAGTTTAGAAGACATTGACCTCATAGTGTGAAGACATTCACTCATATGTAGTGAGTTGGTTCCAGATTTGCACGAATCCACGAATAAGTACAAGTGAGGAATCTAACTACTTTGTGAAACATAAGTGAACATACTAGGCATGCTATGAGATGCAGAACATGATAGATCCAATTTTGTAGCAACAGAAACCACTTGTGGTTTGAAAGGATGAATCTATCGGATCAAAAAGACTGTAAAAAGAGGTTTTATTTACCACACGAGGAACTGCTAGACGGAGTGGGAGAGGAGGCCAAGCAGTTCGATCTTCCGTGCCCTAACTTGGCGACGGAGGACACCTACGGTGACGACGGAGAAGAAGATGTCCGCGGCCGGCGTGATGACGGCGTCGGTGAGGTTGCGGTAGCTAAGCGCTTCATCGCCGGTGTCGTCGAGGGCTAGCGGTGGCGCTAGGGTTTGTGCGAGAGTGGAAGAAGAGATAATGACTGGGGTGAGACGTGTATTTATAGGGACAGGGACGACACAATATTATTACACAGGTGCCCCTGGCGGTTCACATCTGAAGGACACGTGGCGATCATGCAACACATAGGAGGTTGTTCCACATTCCCACACACGCCTGGATTGTCGGGTGGTCGTTCCCACTTCTCTGGGTTTCAGGTAAAAAGGATTGAACATTTAAAACAGATTTAATATTTGTCTCTGTATCTTCTGCTGACAAAGACGCAACGAAGACATTCGACAGTTTCAATAGAATGCATATGATTTGGATTGATAGACTTAAGACGGGAGCATAGAAAGGTCAGGGTCCGATCACATTCACTTAGTTCAAAAGATTCAACTAGAAGACATAGCTATAAGTGAATGTTGTAGAGGACAAAAACCAAATTAGTACATTGAAGATAAACATGAAGCCATGTTAACAATGAAGACAAACCAAATGCGAAGACTTTGCAAATGTAACGCCAACAGAAATTATTCCAAACACAAGTTTGGTGGTGGCGTTACCCACCATATAGGAAGTATTAGACCCAGACACGACGCACAATTATCGTGGCGCTCCGAAGTCAAATTCCGCGTTAATGCATTCACACTTAGAGTGTAAGTCTTCATTAGTTGAAGATATACGTTACTTCGTGTGTTTGCACATCTAAGTCACCAACTTGCATAAGTGTTAGGATGTGTGCATGATCACATGACATTTGAGGATTCCAAGATATTTAGCTCACACCGCAACTTGCAAAACCTTTTCTCATCCAATGGCTTTGTGAAGATATCTGCCAGTTGCTCTTCAATGCTGACGTGAATGATATCAATATCTTCCTTCATGACATGATCTCTGAGAAAGTGATGACGAATCTGAATATGCTTTGTCTTCGAGTGCTGAACTGGGTTGTTGGCGATCTTGATGCCGCTTTCATTGTCGCAGTAGAGTGGCACTTGCTTCAGATGAATGCCATAGTCTTTGAGTGTTTGCTTCATCCATAGAAGCTGAGCGCAGCAAGATCCAGCAGCAATGTATTCAGATTCAGCAGTGGAGAGAGATACACAGTTCTGCTTCTTTGAAGACCAACATACAAGTGATCGTCCCAGAAAGTTACATGTGCCTGATGTAGACTTGCGATCCACCTTGTCACCAGCATAATCAGCATCCGAGAATCCAACTAGATCAAACTCTGAGCCCTTTGGATACCATAATCCTAGCGTTGGGGTGCGAGCCAAATATCAAAGAATTCGCTTCACAGCTAAGTGATGCGATTCCTTTGGTGCCGTTTGGAATCGGGCACATATGCAAACACTAAGCATGATATCTGGCCTAGATGCACATAAGTAAAGCAAGGAACAAATCATGGAGCGGTATACCTTTTGATCGAACTCTTTATCATTGGCGTCAGAATCTAGATGACTCTTGGTAGGTGTTACGGCATATCTCTCTCAAGGTAGTTTTGGTGATTGATGACAACATGTTTGCGGACTAATCTTGTGCTTTGAATAATTCATAGATTCTCCCCTCGCACGAGACGCTTTCTTCCCCTCGGAGTGTATTTCAAGACGGTGTAGCTCTTTCGTCTCTTTCTCGGTGGACTAGTTGCGTAGAGGGCACCGTACTATCAAGAGGGGGTCCGCTGGGGTATTGCATGGGTGGAATCATCACGTACACATCAGCTTCTCACCCTCCGAGCTTTTCCATTCCATTGTAGAGTTCTCTCCTCTCTTCCTTGTCCTGTCTGGGTCCAAGCGGTAGTACCGCACAACCCAGCTGTAGTACCGCTGAGGAGCCACAAGCGGCAGTACCGCTCCACAGCGGTAGTACCGCCCGTGGCTCCACAACAGTAGTACCGCTGGGGTGCCTGGCACCTCCGCCTCGTCCTCAACATCTTTGGAGAGATTCTCTCTCTCTCTTGCGCCTCAGCGGTAGTACCGCACTGCCAGCGGTAGTACGGTCGAAGGGTCACAAGCGGCAGTACTGCTCCACAGCGGTAGTACCGCCCGTGACCCCGCTGCCGTAGTACCGCTGGGCAGTCTGGCTCCTACCGCCTCGATTCGAGAGGTCTTTTTCTCGTGTCGGGTTTTGCGGCACTAGTCGCGGTTGTAGAGGCGGTAGTACCGCCCCTACCACCGCGGTAGTACCGCGGTTGGGTCCTTTCCTACTAGTCTCCTCTGCGCGGCAGTGCCGCTGGCTGGCGCGGCAGTACCGCTATCCTGGCGGTAGTACCGCCCCCTCTCAGCGGTAGTACCGCCCTGTGCGGGGCTGGTTGGTGGGGGGCAACGGTTGGATTGTTGCCCCCACTATAAAAGGGAGTCCCCTTCTTCTCTTTGACCTACCTCTTCCTCCCCCAAGCTCCATTTATTGCTCAAGCTCCATTAAATGCTCCAAGCTCCATTTTCGCCCGATCTATCTCTCTAGCCAATCAAACTTGTTGATTTGCTCGGGAGTGGTTGAGAAGGCCTCGATCTACACTTCCACCAAGGGATTTTCGATTCCCCCACTCATCCCTAGCGGATCTTGTTACTCTTGGGTGTTTGAGCACCCTAGACGGTTGAGGTCACCGCGGAGCCATAGTCCATTGTGGTGAAGCTTCGTGGTTGTGTTGGGAGCCTCGGATTAAGTTGTGTAGATTGCCCCAACCTTTTTTGTAAAGGTTCGGTCGCTGCCTTCAAGGGCACCAATAGTGGAATCACGGCATCTCGCATTGTGTGAGGGCGTGAGGAGAATACGGTGGCCCTAGTGGCTTCTTGGGGAGCATTGTGCTTCCACACCGCTCTAACGGAGACGTACTTCCCCTCAAAAGGAAGGAACTTCGGTAACACATCCTCGTCTTCACCGGATCCACTCTTGGTTATCTCTTACCTTTACTTGTGCAAGCCTTGTAGTGTTACTTCTCTTGCTTGCTTGTATGCTTGTTGGTATTGCATCATATAGGTTGTTCACCTAGTTGCACATCTAGACAACCTACTTTGATGCAAAGTTTAATTTGGTAAAGAAAAGCTAAAAATTGGTAGTTGCCTATTCACCCCCCCTCTAGTCAACCATATCGATCCTTTCAATTGGTATCAGAGCCTCGTCTCTTTATTAAGGACTTTACCGTCCAAAGAGTATGGTTGATACCGTAGACGGTGTGGAGGAACACTCCGGTGTGAATCCTATCTCGTCTACGGACGATGGGGGAATCTCGGTCTCACGTGAGGAGTTCAATGTGGCCTTGGAGACATTGAAAACCTCCATGACGACCGAAGTTGAAAGCATGTTTACTAAATTTCTTGAGGGGCTTAAACGATCCACCGCACCGTTGAAAGTGGGTGATCCCGCCAACAAGGTGAGGGATGCTATCCCCGACAAGGGGGAAGCTAGTAGTGAAAAGGCTCCTTCTTCTAGTGGTAAGAATGGCACCGACATCTTTGCCCATGTGGAACCACCACTTGGTTATGGTGGACCGGTTCCTTCCACTCATTTGAATCATGCCGATCCTCCCCTAAGATTGTGAAAAATGAGGATTTTGATTCTTGGGTCTATTGCTTTAAACATCATTTAAATCATGTGAACACTAACCTTTGGAGAATCATTGAAGAAGGTTACTATCCACATGATCCAAGCAACTTCACTCCTCGAGAAGCCGCGGACAATCAATTCAATGAGAGTGCTCCCTTCATCATTCAAGATGCAATTCCACCCGAAGACCTACCTCATCTTCGTCCCTTCGCCTTGGCCAAAGATGCTTGGCATTGTGTCGTATCTCTCTACTAGGGAAGCGCAAGCATTCAACGCTCCAACTATGAAGTGGTACAAGATGAGGCCGATGAGTTTGCAATGAAAGAAGATGAAGAACCTCGTGAGCTTTATCGGAGAGTAACCAAACTCGCGGTCTCACTACGAGATCACGGGAGCAAGGACACGGATGACAATTGGATCAAGCGCAAATTCCTCAAGGCAATGATGCCCTATCACAAGGCTATGTCCTCCGTCATTCGTCAAAGACCGGACTTCCACACTTTGACCTCTAGCGAAGTGTTGGATGAGTTTGTGGCCATGAACATTTTGGACAAGACCGCCGACAATGCGGTGCTCCGTTCTCAACGGGCAAAGAAGCCTAACCTTGCATTGAAGGCCAAGCTCACCATTGAAGAAGAAGAAGAGGAAGAAGAGGAGAGCAACCCCAAAGATACAAAGTATGCTTATCATGAATACATGGCACTTGCTTCAAGGCAATTTTGGAGTAAGAAAAACTCGAGGCCAAACTTTAGCAAAAACAACTCGAGTGGCACGAGGGGCAAGCAACGTGTAAGGACTTGCTACAATTGCGGCAACATGAGTCATTTTGTTGCGGAATGCCCGTATGAGAAGAGGGAAGACAATGGTGGCAAGCTCATCCGAAAGGACAAGGCCAAGTCGTTCCCCAACAAGAACAACTTCACCAAGAAGACTCCTCCCAAGGCATTGGTTGTACAAGAAGAGTACAATGAGGATGATGACGATGATGAAGATGATGAGTCGGTTGCCATGGCCTCCGTTGCCATTGCAATGACTTCATGGGTGTCTCTCTTCGACTGACCCAATGAGAGCATCACCGCCAAGTGCCTCATGGCTAAAGCCACCAACAAGGTAACCTCCAACATCAAAACTACCATCATTAATCATCCTTCTCCGACGGATAGCATTAATGAACTTGAGGGAGCTAATGTGGAGGCTAACGAGTTTTAGGCCTTTATGGGCAAACTCAAGGGAAAATCCAAGAAGCACTTTGTTGCTCTCTTGGAACAACTTGGTGAAGCCAATGACATGATCGAGGCTCACGAAGACACCATCACTAAGATGGAAGGGCATAGTCATGACTATGCCGATGAGATTTCGGATCTTTCCAATGCTCTTGAGGAAGAGCGTGGTCTTCGTTTGTCTCTTGAGGAGTCACACAACGTTGATCATGCTAAGTTAAAGAAAGATTATGATCATGTCCTCATAGTTTCTCATGTGCTAAACTCCAAGAAGGCCGAACTTGAGGTTGATCTTGCTAGACTCAAAGAGGAGTTTGATCTACTTGACAAGGCTCACAAGGTCTTGAAGGGTACTCATGCTAGCCTCAAAGAGTCTCATGATCAACTTCAAGTAGAGCTAACCAAGGAAAAAGCCACTTTCCCTCGCATGATGTTAATTGATAATGCAAATGCTACTAACCCGTGTTGTGAGCATGTGCATCTCGTTGAGGAGAATGCTAAGCTAAAGGGGCAACTTGAGAGAGGTCTTGCAACTTGCATACAAGGCAATAAGAACCTCAACGATCTCTTGATCAACCAAACGGGAGTTGTGGCCAAGGAAGGGGTTGGGTATGTGCCCGACTCCAAGAACAAGAAGAAGAATGACAAGACCAAACGACCTCCTCCTCTCATGCAAACCTTTGTGTGGGAGGGAGAGAGTGCCTCTGAGGAGAAGAAGAAGAACAATGTCAAGAAGGGCAATGTCACTCCTCCCAACAAAGCCGGCGATTTTAATCCTTCTTATGTGTTATGCCGTGCTAGTGATGGGCATGTTTATGCCAAATTTGTTGGTTCTCTTCATGAGTACATTGAATGGTCTATTTGGGTTCCAAAGACCCTTGTTACTAACATCAAAGGACCCATCACAAAATGGGTACCTAAAACCAAACATTGATCTCTTGTAGGTGTTTGCTTCCGGTGGTGGATCATGGTTGCTCGATAGCGGAGCTACAAATCATATGACCGGAAGCAAGGACTTGGTGGTGGACGTGCACAAAGTTCCATCTATGCCCACCAATGTCGAGTGGGGTGACACCTCATCTTCTAAGGTATTGGGACTTGGCAAGGTGGTCATCTCTCATGATCTCACTGTCGAGAAGGTCATGCTTGTTGAGTCCCTTGCATACAATTTACTTTCCCTTCATCAACTTGCAATCATGGGCTTTGCCACTTTCTTTGATATCGATACCGTGGCCCTCTTGTGGAGCAAGACTCTTAAAGTAGCTTTTGTTGGGCATGTCGAGAACGGTCTATATGTGATTAACTTTTCGGAGCGACCCACTAAGACCGCGACATGCCTAATGGCTAAAGTTGATGTGGGATGGCTTTGGCATCGCCGTTTAGCCCATGTCAATATGAGATCTTTGCAAAGTCTCCTCAAGGGGGACCATGTCCATGGACTAACGAATGTTAGTTTTGCTAAAGATCGTGCTTGCAGTGCCTGTATCGAAGGAAAGCTACATGAGAAGGCTCACCCTCCCACGACTATCATTTATTCAAAGAAGCCCTTGGAGCTCCTTCACATGGATCTCTTTGGGCCTCCATCCTTCGATAGTCTTGGAGGTAGGAAGTATTGCTTGGTGATTGTGGACGACTACTCAAGGTACACGTGGGTGTATTTCTTCAAGAGGAAGAGCGAGACCCAACAAACCGTCATTGACTTTGCAAATGAAGCTCAACGTCAACACAATGCAAAGATCTTGACAATAAGAAGTGACAATGGCACCAAGTTCAAGAACTACACCTTGGATGAATTTCTTAGTGATGAGGGAATCAAGCATCAATATTCCGCACCCTACACCCCTCAACAAAACGGTGTTGCGGAGAGGAAGAACCGGACGTTGATGGATCCGGCAAGGACCATGATGGCGGAGTTCAAGTCTCCGTACAACTTTTGGGCCGAAGCCATCAACACCGCGTGTCATGCATCCAATCGGCTCTACTTCCGCAAGGGCTTGAACAAGACTCCATACGAGATACTCACCGGTAACAAGCCCAACCTCAAGTACTTCCGGGTATTCGGGTGTAAGTGTTTCATTCTCAAGAAAGGTGTTCGGTTGTCTAAATTTGAGGCTAGAGCTTATGAAGGCATATTTGTTGGCTATGCTACAAACTCTCATGCTTACTGTGTCCTCAATAAATCCACGGGACTTATTGAGGAGACGTGTAACGTGGAGTTTGATGAGAATAACGGCTCCCAAGTGGAGCAAAGTGGCACTTGTGATGTAGGTGATGAAATTCCTCCCCAAGCCATAAGAAGAATGGGTGTTGGCTTTATCCTACCCATTGAGGAACCCCTTGTGGCCAAAGGAGAAGGACAATGCTCCACTCAAATGGAGCCATCACCAACCCAAGGCCCACACGCTTCCGAAGAACAACATGAAGGCCCTCATCCTCAAGAACATGACCAAGGGCAAGATCACGCTCAAGACGGTGTTGACACTCCAAGTGATGCCCAAGGTCAAGTTCTCTCCTCCGAGCAAGTTCAAGAACAAGAACAAGCCCAAGACGACACTCAAGATGATCAAGTGACCACTCCTCGTCTCACCCCCGAGGAGGAATTAGAGTGTCGTGCCGCCAAGGTTGCTTCCAAGCTCTCCACCAAGGACCATCTCATGACGAATGTGCTTGGAAGCTTAAGAAAGGGGGTAAGCACTCGTAGACAATTAGCAAATTATTGTGAGCATCACGCGTTTGTCTCTTGTGTGGAACCCCACAAGGTCTATGAAGCGCTAGAAGATCCGGATTGGCTCAACGCCATGCATGAAGAACTCAACAACTTCGAGCGCAACAAAGTGTGGAGATTAGTGCCAAGACCAACCGGGAATCACAATGTCATAGGAACCAAGTGGATATTCAAGAACAAGCAAGATGCCCATGGGATTATCATTCGCAACAAGGCTCGTTTGGTAGCACAAGGCTACTCCCAAGTCGAGGGTATCGACTACGGTGAAACCTTTGCTCCCGTTGCTCGTCTTGAATCCATTCGCATGTTGATTGCATATGCTTCTCATCATAACTTTAAGTTACAACAAATGGATGTGAAGAGTGCTTTTCTTAATGGTCCTATTAATGATTTGGTTTACGTCAAGCAACCCCCCGGGTTCGAGGATCCCTACTTTCTCGACCATGTGTATCAACTCGATAAGGCACTCTATGGCCTTAAACAAGCCCCACGTGCGTGGTATGACCACCTTACCGAGTTGTTACAAGACCGTGGTTTTGAAGTTGGGCTAATCGACCCCACTCTTTTTACTAAGAAGGTCAAAGGGGAGTTGTTTGTGTGCCAATTATATGTTGATGATATTATCTTTGGTTCTCCTAACAAAGCTTTCAATGAGGAATTTGCCGCTCTCATGACCTCAAAGTTCAAGATATCCTCCATGGGAGAGTTGAAGTTCTTTCTAGGGTTTGAAGTGAAGCAAAGAAGAGAAGGAACCTTCATCAATCAATCCAAATACACTCAAGACATGCTCAAGAGATTCAAGCTGGGTGACGTCAAGCCGGCTTACACTCCAATGCCCACCAAGTGCCAACTTGACTTAGATCCCAATGGTAAAGTGGTGGATCAAAAGGTATATCGTTCCATGATTGGATCCTTGCTTTACCTTTGTGCATCTAGATCGGACATCATGTTGAGTGTGGGAATTTGTGCACGGTTTCAAGCCGCACCTAAGGAGAGTCACTATGTGGCGGTCAAGCGAATCTTTTGATATTTGGCTCATACCCCAAACTTTGGCTTGTGGTACCCAAGAGGATCAAACTTCAAGCTTGTAGGGTACTCGGATTCTGATTGGGTGGGAGACAAAGTGGATAGGAAGTCCACTTCTGGAGGGTGCCAATTCCTTGGTTGCTCTTTGGTAAGTTGGTCTTCCAAAAAGCAAAGTTGTGTGTCTCTCTCGTCCACTGAGGCGGAGTATGTTGCCGCCGGCAGTTGTTGTGCTCAACTCCTATGGATGAGGCAAACTTTAAAGGATTACGGTGTCACTTGTGACAAAGTGCCTCTTTGGTGTGACAATGAAAGTGCCATCCAGATCTCTCTCAACCCGGTGCAACACTTCAAGACGAAGCATATTGAGATTCGGTATCACTTCATCCGGGATCACATTAGGCGAGGAGAGATCGAGCTCAACTATGTCAATACTCATGACAACCTTGCAGATATTTTCACAAAGCCCTTGGATGAAGCAAGATTTCGCGAGTTAAGGCATGAGCTAAATATCATTGATTCGAGCAATGTGGCTTGAACCCTTGCACACCCCACCATGCTCATTTTGTTGTCTAGTTTAGGTGTAGGCATGGACATAGGGGGAGTGTTGTTCTCTCAATGAACTCTCCCTCCCCTCATTATGCATAAATTGATCAAGTCTTTCACTTTAGCCATTGTTGATGGTACTTGTGCTTCAAAGACGAGTTTTGGTCATGGGCCCAAGGTTAAAATCTTCGCGGCGCCATACCTTTTGACTCAAACATAGGTGGCCTCGGCCACCGCCCTCTTTTGAAGAGGTGTGTCTTGTTCATCTTGCTGGCATGCTCTTTTTCTTGCCGTTTTTGTCGTTCCTTCGAGCAAAAGCCGTGTTGGTTTGGTTGCCATGGCGTGCTGGGCGGTACTACCGCTGGTGGTGCGCAATACTACCGCTCATGAGCGGTACTACCGCCCCCTAGCACGGTACTACCGCTCATGAGCGGTACTACCGCCCCCTAGCACGGTACTACCGCTGAGGGACGGGACCAGGGGGATAAGTCAGGGGCAGGGGGAGGTTTCTTCTCCCCCTTAACCATTCACTTCGCCCCCTCTTTCCTCTTTCCTCTTCCTCTCCCCAGCCTCCACTCGCCGCGGGAGGGCTCCAGCGGATCTCCGTCTCCGGGGCGTCCCTCTCCATTTCCTTTGCTGGAGTCGATCCCCACCCCGTTCTCTTGCCATGGATGCCGGTATTGCCCCCGTTCCTTCTTTCCTTTTGTCTCGTTTTCGGATCTTGTTTCTTAGGGGCAATGGTGGTTGCATCTCTAGATTTTTGGCTAAATCTAGGCTTGAGTTGGTTGGAGAAGGCAACTAGACTATCTCGATTAGAGTTTGGTAGGAATATTTTTGAATTTGGCAGGCCGGTAGTGCCGGATCTGACCACGATAGTAGGAAACCGCTGTTTCTCCGCCTCGTGCTGTAGGAAACTGCTGTTTCTCCACCTCGAGCAGTAGTGGTACTACCGCTTGACCTCGAGCGGTACTACCGCTCTCCTTGGGGCGGTACTACCGCTTGGGGCGGTACTACAGCGGGCATGCCACGGTACTACCACTGCATGCCAGATTCCATCATATTCCTGCCTTACCTTGATCTTTTTGTTGTGTTTGTTGGCTTATGCTCGTTCTTTCTGGTTGTTTTGCGTGTTCTTGTGTTTGGTTCCAGGTGATGACCAGTCCGAGCAGCAAGGTCACCGTATCAACCCCGGGCGTGCTTCATCAAAACGCTACCGCACCTCAGAGCCAGCCGGTGGTCCCTCGAGCACCCAACCACCTCCAGCAAGTGCATCTGCAAGTGTTCCTCCACCTCCTCAGCAATCGAAGCGATCCGCCAACAAGCCAAAAGGGAAGACTGTGACTGAGATGACCAACAAGGAGTTTTCGGAGAAGCGTCGCCGCAACCCCTATGCGGTGGACCAAGAACCCACTTTGGTCAACCGCCCGTTCTGGAACCGTTTTCAGTTTTCCATCTACTTTGATGTGATCAAGGCCAAGAAGAATCTGTTTGTTGATGTTTGCTCCATTGACACTGATGCTATGGAGAAGGACCCGGAGTATTTTGGCGAAGCCCTTCAGATGTGCACTCAGCTGAACATTCTCAGGATCATGCAATTCAACAAGGATTTTGATGCGGATTTGGTGGCTCAATTCTATGCCACTGTCCATCTTGGGACGAATGGCGACAGGACTCTGACATGGATGACCAATGGCAAGATGCTTTCCGTCAAATGGAAGGCTTTCATGGAGTTACTTGATGTGGTGGATACCGGGCTTGAGACTCCTGTCGGTTTCCGCCCTCACCGCAATGCTACGTCCACCCACAAGCAAGCCCTTTGGCCCTACTGCACTTTGAAAGTTCACCTAGTAACTGAGAAGAAGACCTATGAGCTGTCTCCATATCTGGACATTCTTCATCGCATCTTCCGTGAGACTCTCTTCCCTCGGATCGGGAATCTGGATATGGTCCACTCTTACCTCGTGGACATGCTCCTTTTCTGTCAGCATGAGAAGGAAGCAAGCACTGGACAGAGCATGGATATTTCTCATGTCATGTGGTCTGAACTTCTCTCTGCCGTGTCTGAGCGCAAGTGCCCTATATATGGCCCTTTCATCATGAGGCTCATTGAAAGGGCCTGGGCACAGACTTATCCCAGAGTGTTGCTAGAAACTGGAGACTTGGTTTCTCATGAGATCAAGCGCCTGAGGAAGAAGGACAATTGGTCCACCCCGTATGCTGCTGCTGCCACAGGGGGTCCGTCTGCTGCTGGTGCCATGGGAGATCCGTCTGCTACTGCTGCTGCCATGGATACCAAGGGTGGGGCAGCCACTGATGATCACGAGGAGGATATTGGCCCCTCTAGTGCTGAACCCTCATGGGCGAAGAAGCTTAAAAACAAGTTGAAGAAGCTTTTCTGCATGGAGTCTCATGGTCAGTACATGACTCATGTGGCGGAGAAGCATGCCAGGATGCGCCACAAGGAGCTCATGCGTCAGTTGGGAGCGACAGTTGCCAGTGGTTCTGAGGGACAAATCACTGAAGAGGAGGAGTGGATTCATCAGCACTGCCCTTGGACCGACTCCGATGCCGAGCAGTTTTCGACCCAAGATGAAGATGCAGAGATGTGATGTTCGAGATCTTCTTCTTCCCATCACCTGGAGTCGTAGCGTCACTCTTTGCCCTTTTTGGTGTCTCACTGCCAAAGGGGGAGAGAGTGTAGGGATTTGTGTTGTTGCCGTGCTTTGAGTCGTCTTGTGGTTTCTTATGTGTTCTCTCGGTGTCTTTATTTGGTTTGGTTTGGTGTGACCTAAGTTCTAGACATATGGAGTGAGACATATGCTCCCTATCGCTACCTTTTTACTTATGTCTATTCAGAGTACTGTAGTTTATTATGAGATGCATGCTTGTCCTGTTTATTCTCTTCTCTCATATATCTTGTGCTTAGTATTGTTGGACTATAAAATATAGGGGGAGTGTTGATCCGAATGTGTGTGTCTTGCCATATCTAGGTGCACACATTCTGGGGGAGCCCGTCTATATTTTGTAGTTCTTAGTTTTCTTCGTTTTATTTCTTTTCCTTGCGCAAATCCCTAGTTGTCATCAATCCACCAAAAAGGGGGAGATTGTTACGGCATATCTCTCTCAAGGTAGTTTTGGTGATTGATGACAACATGTTTGCGGACTAATCTTGTGCTTTGAATAATTCATAGATTCTCCCCTCGCACGAGACGCTTTCTTCCCCTCGGAGTGTATTTCAAGACGGTGTAGCTCTTTCGTCTCTTTCTCGGTGCACTAGTTGTGTAGAGGGCACCGTACTATCAAGAGGGGGTCCGCTGGGGTATTGCATGGGTGGAATCATCACGTACACATCAGCTTCTCACCCTCCGAGCTTTTCCATTCCATTGTAGAGTTCTCTCCTCTCTTCCTTGTCCTGTCTGGGTCCAAGCGGTAGTACCGCGCAACCCAGCAGTAGTACCGCTGAGGAGCCACAAGCGGCAGTACCGCTCCACAGCGATAGTACTGCCCGTGGCTCCACAGCAGTAGTACCGCTGGGGTGCCTGGCACCTCCGCCTCGTCCTCAGCATCTTTGGAGAGATTCTCTCTCTCTCTCTCTTGCGCCCCAGCGGTAGTACCGCACTACCAGCGGTAGTACGGCCGAAGGGTCACAAGCGGCAGTACCGCTCCACAGCGGTAGTACCGCCCATGACCCCGCTGCCGTAGTACCGCTGGGCAGTCTGGCACCTACCGCCTCGATTCGAGAGGTCTTTTTCTCGTGTCGGGTTTTGCGGCACTAGTCGCGGTTGTAGAAGCGGTAGTACCGCCCCTACCACCGTGGTAGTACCGCGGTTGGGTCCTTTCCTACTAGTCTCCTCAGCGCGGCAGTGCCGCTGGCTGGCACGGCAGTACCGCTGTCCTGGCGGTAGTACCGCCTCCTCTCAGCGGTAGTACCGCCCTGTGCGGGGCTGGTTGGTGGGGGGCAACGGTTGGATTGTTGCCCCCACTATAAAAGGGAGTCCCCTTCTTCTCTTTGACCTACCTCTTCCTCCCCCAAGCTCCATTTATTGCTCAAGCTCCATTTTCGCCCGATCTATCTCTCTAGCCAATCAAACTTGTTGATTTGCTCGGGAGTGGTTGAGAAGGCCCCGATCTAAACTTCCACCAAGGGATTTTCGATTCCCCCACTCATCCCTAGCGGATCTTGTTACTCTTGGGTGTTTGAGCACCCTAGACGGTTGAGGTCACCGCGGAGCCATAGTCCATTGTGGTGAAGCTTCGTGGTTGTGTTGGGAGCCTCGGATTAAGTTGTGGAGATTGCCCCAACCTTGTTTGTAAAGGTTCGGTCGCCGCCTTCAAGGGCACCAATAGTGGAATCACGGCATCTCGCATTGTGTGAGGGCGTGAGGAGAATACGGTGGCCCTAGTGGCTTCTTGGGGAGCATTGTGCCTCCACACCACTCTAAAGGAGACGTACTTCCCCTCAAAAGGAAGGAACTTCGGTAACACATCCTCGTCTTCACCGGATCCACTCTTGGTTATCTCTTACCTTTACTTGTGCAAGCCTTGTAGTGTTACTTCTCTTGCTTGCTTGTATGCTTGTTGGTATTGCATCATATAGGTTGTTCACCTAGTTGCTAGACAACCTACTTTGATGCAAAGTTTAATTTGGTAAAGAAAAGCTAAAAATTGGTAGTTGCCTATTCACCCCCCCCCCCTAGTCAACCATATCGATCCTTTCAGTAGGCATTGGCGTCGTGTAACCTTTGCAGTCTTGCATTCCAAACTTCTTCAGGCAATCCTTGAGGTATTTCTCTTGAGATATGAAGATGTCGTTGCGTTGCTGTCGTATTTGAAGACCAAGGAAGAACTTCAGCTCTCCCATCATGGACATCTGATATTGCTCTTGCATCATGTATCCAAACTCATCAATGTATTTCTGATTAGTGCAGCCGAAGATAATGTCATCCACATATATTTGGCACACAAACAGGTCACCATCATATGTCTTCGTGAAGAGCCTGGGATTTAGGGAACCAGGTTTGAAGCCTTTGCTCTTCAGGAAGTCCTTGAGTGTGTCATACCAAGCACGAGGGGCTTGTTTGAGGCCATACAGTGCCTTGTTGAGCTTGTAGACCATGTCAGGATGTTTTGAATCTTCAATCCATTTGATACAGAAGAATGTTATGATGATTTGCATAGGCCAGCAGTATGCGTATAGCTTCAAGCCTAGCCACGGGAGCAAATGTTTCATCGAAGTCAATTCCTTCAACTTGAGTGTATCCTTGAGCAATGAGACGAGCCTTGTTTCTGACAACTTGTCCATGCTCATCTTGCTTGTTGCGATATATCCATTTAGTGCCTATGATATTGTGTTTACGAGGATCAGGACGCTTGACCAGTTCCCATACATTATTCAGCTCAAACTGTTGAAGCTCTTCTTGCATAGCTTGAATCCATTCAGGTTCCACGAAGGCTTCATCAACTTTCTTGGGTTCAGATATTGAGACGAATGCGAAGTGCCCACAGATATTTGCTAGTTGTGTTGCCCTTGAACGAGTGAGTGGACCAGGTGCATTGATGCTATCAATTATTTTCTCAATCTGTACTTCATTTGCAACATGAGGATGAACAGGACGAAGATTTTGCTCTTGATGATCATTGTCATCGTTAGAAGGATTGTCTTCAGGTTGATCAGGTGCAGAGATGATGAGTTCCTCTTCAGGCTGTTCTTCAGATGATATGATTTCTCCAGTTCCCATAAGCTTGATGGATTCACTAGATGGAACTTCATCTAGCACATTTGGCAGGTGCTCTCTTTGCGAGCCGTTAGTCTCATCGAACCGCACATCCAGAGTTTCAACCACTTTATAGTGAAAGAGGTTGAAGACTCTGTAGTAGTGCGAATCCTTTCCGTAACCAAGCATAAAACCTTCATGTGCTTTCGGTGCAAATTTTGAAGTGTGATGTGGATCCTTGATCCACCACCTGACACCAAATACTCTGAAATAACTGACATTTGGCTTCTTACTAGTGAGGAGTTCATAGGATGTTTTGTTCAGAAGCTTGTAAAGATAAACATGGTTGATGACATGGCATGCAGTATCAATGGCTTCAGGCCAGAACTTCCTCGGAGTCTTGTATTCATCGAGCATCGTCTGGGCCATCTCAATGAGTGTTCTGTTCTTGCGTTCCACGATGCCATTCTGCTACGGCGTGTACGGAGCTGAGAACTCATGAGTGATGCCCAAGGTATCAAGATAAGTGTCGAGGCCGGTGTTCTTGAATTCAGTGCCATTATCACTTCTGATGTGCTTGATCTTGACGCCATAGTTGTTCATGGCTCGATTGGCGAAGCGTCTAAAGACATCCTGCACTTCAGTCTTGTAGAGGATTATATGCACCCATGTATATCTTGAATAATCATCAACAATGACGAAGCCATAGAGACAAGCAGTAGTAGTAAGAGTTGAGTAGTGAGTGGGACCGAAGAGGTCCATGTGTAGCAGTTCGAAGGGTTGAGTCGTTGTCATGACTGTCTTCGAGGGATGCTTGGCCCTCGTCATCTTTCCTGCTTCGCAGGCACCGCATAAGTGATCCTTCTTGAACTTGACGCCCTCGATGCCTATGTCGTGCTTCTTCTTTGCAAGAGTATGCAAGTTCCTCATGCCAGCATGCCCTAGCCTCCGATGCCAGAGCCAACATTCTGAAGCTTTTGCAAGAATACATACGGCAAGCTATGGTCCTGTTGAGAAATCTACCATGTACAAATCATCTTTCCGATACCCTTCAAAGACTAGAGACTTGTCAGATTCCATTAGAACAAGACAACGATATTTTCGAAACATCACAATCATATTCAAATCGCAAAGCATTGAGACAAACATTAAGTTGAAACCAAGGGATTCAACAAGCATCACTTTATCCATGTGCTGATCCCTTGAGATTGCAACTCTACCTAGACCCAATACCTTGCTTTTGCCAGTATCAGCAAATGTGATGTGACTTTTGTCAGATGGACATAAGGTTGAGTCCATGAGAAGACTTCGCTTGCCAGTCATGTGATTAGTACATCCACTATCAATAATCCATTCTGAAGCAGCTGGTGTCATACCCTATAGTGTAGTTAGGGGGATAGGCTTCACGAAGAGAATTGTGAAGCATAAACATTTGACGAGCAAGTGGATTATGAAAGCTTAGATCGAGGTTAGGACTGATAGGGCGAGTAGCAAGCGACTCAGGAACAAAAAACATAATAAGACCATTTGGGCATTTGATCTTGCGCCCTACAAGATGTTTAAGGTCCCCAGCAATAGCTTCAGACGCATTTGATTTTCGGCTGGAGACCCTTCCCTGCAAAAGAGAGTTAAGCTTTCTTAGCCACCCACATCTTCAAGGGTGGCTTCGAAGCAATGAGTCTAAGTGCAGCATCTGAGAACTTTGGCTTTCGAGCCCTAGCAAATAGTCTTGCAGGTGGACAATAGTACTCATAAGAATAAGCGGAGTAGTTCTTGGTCTTATGAACATGGCGGTTTGATGAAACACGCTCATATTCATAGGCCTGAGTATGGTTTCCCTGCAAAACATTTGCGTTAGTGCGACTCAGGTGAGTCCTCTGTCTGTATGAAGCCTTTGGACCATATGAAGCATCTGGTCTGGGGTTTGTCTTCTTCACTTGTGGTGTCATGACGACATTCACAGGAAGATTTTCCAAACACTTTTTTGGAACCCAGACTTTCTTCATAGGTGGCCCATTCCTGTAGTTAGTACGAATATACCTGGCAAACACTTCACCATTCTGATTCTTAAACAGTTTATAGTTTGCATCAAAGGATTCATTAATAACAATGGGATTAGCACAAGTGAAGCCAGATAGGGTGGATGGATCCGCTGAAGGTTCCTTTGCAGCAACCCATGTGGTTTTGGGGTACTGCTCAGGTTTCCAGTAAGAGCCATCAACATTCATTTTCCTTTCGAACCCAACACCCTCTTTCCTAGGGTTTCGGTTCAGGATCTGCCTTTTGAGGACATCACATAGTGTCTGATGCCCTTTGAGACTTTTGTACATCCCTGTTTCAAGCAATGTCTTCGACCTAGCATTTTCATCAGCAATAGCAGTGGCATCCTCAGCAGAGGGGTTAGTTACCACATCAACAGTTGAAGATATTGCAACAGTAGCGGCAGTAGAACATCCAGCAACAGAAGTAGCGTTGTCACACTCAATGCATTTAAGACATGGTGGTTCAAATCCTTCCTGAGCGGAACTGATCTGTTTGGCGCAAAGTGACTCGTTTTCCTTTTGAAGATCTTCATGAGACGCTCTCAATTTCTCAAGATCTTGCTTCCTTTGAAGATAATCATAGGAAAGCTTTTCATGAGTTGTTGAGAGTGTTTCATGACGACTTTCAAGTTCCTCATACTTAACATGAAGATTTTTTATGTCTTCAATTAAGGACTGAGATCGAGTCATTTCAGCGTCTAACAGGTCATCGCTTTTGTCTAACAGTTTTTGAATATGTTCCATAGCTTTCTGTTGTCCAGTTGCAATTTTAGCAAGTGTTTTGTAGCTGGGTTTGGAACCACAATCAGAGTCATCTTCACTGGATGTTTGATAGTGAGTAGTGCGTGAGTTTACCTTGGCACCGCGTGCCATGAAGCAGTAGGTGGGAGCGGAGTTGTCCTTGTCATTAGCATCGGCATCGGTGATGAAGTCATTGTCTTCAGTGTTGAAGATGGACTTGGCAACGTAGGATGTAGCTAGACTTGCAACGCCAGAATCGGACTCCTCCTCAGACTCCACCTCCGCCTCCTCAGAAACAGACTCCTCCTTTGAATCCATTTCCTTGCCAACAAACGCACGAGCCTTGCCAGATGAGCTCTTCTTGTGTGATGAAGACTTTGAGGAAGACTTGGAAGAAGACTTTGAGTGTTTCTTCTTCTTCTTGTCGTCAGAATCATATTCCTTGCTCTTCTTCTTCTTCTTCTTGTTCTCATTGTCCCACTATGGACACTCAGAGATGTAGTGACCAGGTTTCTTGCACTTGTGGCATGTTCTCTTCTTGTAGTCATGAGCAGAAGCTTCATCATTCCTTGAGCTGGATCATGAGGACTTTCTGAAGCCTTTCTTTTTGGTGAATTTTGGAACTTCTTTACAAGCATAGCAAGCTCCTTTCCAATGTCTTCAGGATCATCAGAACTGCTGTCAGATTCTTCTTTAGATGAGGAGACAACTTTTGCCTTCAAGGCACGGGTTCGGCCATAGTTGGGACCATAGATGTCTCTTTTCTCAGAAAGCTGAAACTCATGCGCGTTGAGCCTTTCAAGTATATCAGACGGATCGAGTGTCTTGAAGTCAGGGCGTTCTTGAATCATCAGGGCTAGGGTGTCAAACGAGCTGTCAAGTGATCTCAGGAGTGTCTTGACGACTTCATGCTTGGTAATCTCAGTAGCGCCGAGAGCTTGAAGCTCATTTGTGATGTCGGTGAGTCGATCAAACGTGAGCTGAACATTCTCATTATCGTTTCTCTTGAAGCGGTTGAAGAGGTTGCGAAGGACACTGATTCTTTGATCTCTCTGGGTTGAGACGCCTTCGTTAACCTTGGAGATCCAGTCCCATACTAGCTTGGACATTTCCAGAGCACTCACACGGCCATAGTGTCCTTTGGTCAGATGACCACAGATGATATTCTTGGCAATAGAATCCAGTTGAACGAACTTCTTGACATCAGCAGCGGTGACACCTTCACCAGCCTTGGGGACGCCATTCTTGATGACATAACAGAGGTCAACATCAATGGCTTCAAGATGCATGCGCATCTTATTCTTCCAGTAGGGATATTCAGTTCCATCGAAGACTGGGCACGTAGCGGAAACTTTGATTATCCCTGCAGTCGACATAGCTAAAACTCTAGGTGGTTAAACCGATTCACACAGAATAAGGGAGTACTTTGCTCTGATACCAATTGTGCTAGTGATCGACTAGAGGGGGGGTGAATAGGCGATTTTTATGAAAGTCTTCAAAACATGGAAGTTTCGAAGACAGACGATAGAAATGAACCTATTAACATGCAGCGGAAGGTAGACTACACTAGCCAAGCCATAGTCAAGTATTCAATGAAGTGAAAGCACAAAGACTAATAGCAGCTAGGCAGTATGGATCAGGATGGAAGATAGTATGAAGCCAATCAGAACAAGCAGTCACACAGTGAAGACAAATAGATAATGCAAACAGGCAATGACTTCACAAGGACTAATCTGCAAATAAAGAGATGGGAAGGATAGAACCGGTGGCTCGTTGAAGACAATGATTTGTTGGACCAGTTCCAGTTGCTGTGATAACTGTACGTTTGGTTAGGGAGGCTGAGATTCTTCACCTTATTCCCCTTGAGCTAAGGACACCCAGTCCTCGCCCAATTACTCTGGTAAGTCTTTAAGGTAGACTTCCAAACCTTCACAGACTTCGTTCACCGGCGATCCACAATGACTCTTGGATGCTCAGAACACGACGCCTAACCGGCTGGAGGATTCACAGTCCTCAAGTATAATAAGTCTTCAGATCACACAGACAGGAAGACTTCAGTGATGCCTAACACTTTTTGGCTCTGGGTGTTTAGGGCTTTGTCCTGCAAGGATTTCTCTCTCAAAGGCTTCGAGGTGGGTTGCTCTCAAACGACAAAAGCCATGCACTAACTCTGAGCAGCCAACCAATTTATGGTATAAGGGTGGGCTATTTATAGCCACTAGGCAACCCGACCTGATTTGTCCAAAATGACCCTGGGTCACTAAGGAACTGACACGTGTTCCAACGGTCAGATTTCAAACACACACGGCAACATTACTTGAGCTACAAGCAAAGCTGACTTATCCAGCTCTAGATAAGATTTGCTCTCATTGTCTTCACTCGAAGACATAGGATTTTGGTTAAGCGTCACTTCAGTCATTCTGACTGGTTCACTTGGACCCCACTTAATAGTACGGTGGTTCCTATGACTCAACAAAGAAGAAAAAGAACGACGAAACAACTAAGTCTTCGCGCTCCATAGTCTTCACACGATGTCTTCTCTTGGCATAGTCTTCAATGTGAATGTCTTCACATACCACCTTTGACTTCAATGTCTTCATACATTTTTAGGGGTCATCTCCGGTAGGAAAACCGAATCAATGAGGGACTTCTACCTGTGTTATCCTGCAATTCTCACAAACACATTAGTCCCTCAAGCAGGTTTGTCGTCAATACTCCAAAACCAACTAGGGGTGGCACTAGATGCACTTACAAGTGGAGGACCCCAGACCACTCAATGTACATATTGACAGAAACCCCTGCTACTAGTTGGATATGAAATAGGACTATTGCACTTACCACCTCAGCTTTCTTCATATCCAAACATTTTTACCCAGTAAATAAGCCTACCTCCAAATCTTCACAGCTCCTATAAAAACTAGTAGATCGCCCGTGCGTTGCTACGGGCTACAATACAATGCATATAAATGAATTAAAAAAATGACTAAAGTTGTCTTCAAGGTCGAAGCTCATTTCTTCCTAGTATATTTGGGCATGTTTGGACATCAAACGGACAGCCGGTAGGCTCTCCAAATTCAGTTGTGTGGACAATCGCTGCAACATAGCTAACACTTTATTTGCAATCAACCACTCTCTTCCCATAACATCCTTTCTTCCTGTCATTGTAGCCCAATTGTTGAGCTCCCTCCATAGTCACACATTTCCTCACACCGCCAACCCATCAACCACGTTGGGGGACACCCGAAGACAACCGTCCTTATTGTCGCCCTCTCGCTAGGAGGGACAAAGAGTGAGGCATAAACATACACATATGTAAGTTCATTCATTATTTCATTAATTGATTACTTAATATGATGTCTTGTATCCTCTACATGGACAAAAAATACAACAAAAATATTATCTTCATTCTACAGAATGAAATTGAAAACTTGTGAACAACATCACAAATAAGTGTTGAAAAGTAAGAAAACATGAGGATCCTTAAATTGGTGATATGATTTACATGATATTAACTCCTTCCATATACATAGGTCCCCTATCAAAATACTGACAAAAAAGAGAAGTAATGCCCGTCTCATGGGCCTCGCATACTTGGACAGACGATGTAAATGAAATCCATATATTAGCTAAATTATAAGGTGCTTCCAATCAAAACAATACATTTATAAGGGAAGGGGCTACTACAACTTCTACAGTCCTGAGCCACCACGCTGCTAACACACTCATTCTCCAGTGTATGCAAGTCATCTCTTCCTCTCCCCATCACAAGTGACACGTTCAAACTCCAAAGTTGATGGATTGGATCCTTCAATGTGAAGACATCAAATTTTGAGCTCGAAGGTGCAACCTTGCATCCTTCACATGATGTAGTATATTGGCCAAGGTAGCATACTATCAAATTTAGATCCGATTATATTTTTATAGCTCTCATAACATAGAGATTGACAAGATATGATGATTATCACTTGAGAATATATACCAGCAACAAAAACATCCACAAAATATAAACACATATCACTTTTAAAAAGGTAAAACTTTGAGACACAGCAAAACACTATATGCTTAAATGTAAAAAATGACAAAAGGAGAATAGGAATAAATATGAAGACGTGGAGTATTTGAACCCGAGCTCACATGCTCCTTGATGAACAGTAAAATCTGAAAACACGGTAAAAATATAAAAAAATTAATTTTTTATAAAAAATTATGTAAGTTTTAACTTCTTGCAAATGCTTTTGATGAAATGACATTCGTGTAGGTGTGGGCAAAAAAATCGACGCTCCAAAAGATTTGTTCTCGGAAACATTTTGGAGCATTGATTTTTTTTCTTTTTGTCCATACCTCCACCAATGTTATTTCATCACCAAAATTTGCAGGAAGTTAAAACTTTCATCGATGTTTAAATCCAGATTTTTTTTTGAATTCTTTAACTAATTTTTTGGATTTTACTGTTCATCAGGGAGATTGTGAACTCGGGATCAAAAGAGCACTTTCGTAAATATGAGTGGAATTAAATAGAGGTAAGAGCTAATAGCTTATGTACATCTGGAGAAGCCAATATTGTAAGTTTAGTGCAAGGAAGTTTCTGCGGAAAATGAAGTTATTTAGTAAAAATGATATCTTTTTACGTCGTGTCATCCAACCCCCTAACACTCATTATCATGGCTCATCCATATCTTTCGGTTTCAACAGAATAAAGTTACCGCTAATTAGAAGCTCGCCATCTTCCCTGAACATTGCATTGTAATTTCTAGATTGAAATACCTATGAGTTTTCCATTTCTTATGATAAATGTAAATTATTAATACTGAATGATAATTTTGTTCATAATTCTGCATTACGTTTCTAAACCAGAATTTTGCATACATACACAAAATAGTTATGTAAATTTTGTCAAGTGGCAAAACATGGTAAATATGGAAGATGGTAGAACCTGAAGTACATGATTAGAGATAATTCAAGTGCTGAACTGATAGGAAGCAAAACTCACCGGTGGTCTAAGACTTCTCGTCACCAGGCACATCTCCTCTTCGCGTGAACGGCCTTCGGCGTTGCCAAAGCAATAACCTCCAACTCATTGGCATCAAGCTCAACCACCTTGCCCATAACCTTCCCATGGTGTGGTACGAGTACGAATCAGTAGCGGAGCCATAAAATATCTATAAGGGAGGCCAAGTTCTACTAAAACAGGTTGGGGACGGCCAAAGTGTTGAAAAATAGATTTTTAGCAGCAAATTAGTACTAATTTTGCCACTGTTCATAGCAAATTACATGCAAAATCATGGTGTTAGGGGGGGCCAGGGCCCCTGCTGGTCCCCCTGTCTCCGCCACTGGGTACGACCTAGTGAGACCAGCTTAGGACTTTGTACAACTAAAATCATTAAGTGGACAGTTGATCAAGCACAAACATAGACATGGAGAGAGAAGAATAAAAATTCTAATATATTCACCTCATTGTACCAATCATCGTCTTTGTATTGTCCGCAATGAACATTTGTTTCACCGGGAAGTGGACCCCCAAATCTATTGGCTTGTCTGTCATGAACCCTCGCCACAGATGGATTGCAAGCTATAAATTTAAATTTTCAGAAAGGAAATGTCATGAGACCATTGCCCATCAGATATTCATTGGACCACAGTGAACACATGAGAAACATCAAACTCACAATGGACTTGTGTGGTTGGTCCATGCATCCGTGGTGGGCTGCTTCTTGGGTCCTCTGATGATAACATTCCCAAACAACTCATCTGCGTCCTCCGGCATGGTTGACCACATGCCCCTCTCGAGGTCCAGTATTAAGGTTGGCCTTCGGGTTATGGGTACAAAAATCTATATTAATTGTTAAAAATGCAAAGAAATCATAAATATGATTCATGCATAGACACCTTGCTGGAGAGGACAATCTGACAGAGATGGAAAAGAGGTGTGAAGGAGGGATTCTCCTGGCCGTCATTTTCATCGCCAAGGGTGCTAGTATAGGGAGGATATGGAGGAGGTACTCGTGCTCACCGCAGGTGACCATCCCCGACCGGCCATGAATCATCTCCTCGCAGTGTGATGGAACTTACCATCCCCAACCGGCCATGAATCGTCCTCGCAGGTGATCATCCGCGACCAGCCATGGATCATCCTCGTAGTGCGATGGAACTAACCATATACAAATGAATTGAAGTAGCTAAAAAATAAAACTAAAGATATTTTTAAAATAAATAATAATAAGTAAGAAGAATGGTGTCAAGGGAGGGAGGCTGGATCTAACGGAGGACTGATCATTATGTATATACTTTGGCTGTGTTAAACAGTAGAAATGTTTAAATGTGTGCAGCGGAGGACTGATCATTATGTATATACTTTGGTTGTGTTAAACAGTAGAAATGTTTAAATGTTTGACCAATTTTTGCCGTGTTAAACAGTACATAAATATGACGTATGAGCATGTGCGGCGGACTGCTCACTATGTATATATTTTGGCTGTTCAACATTGAGAAGATGACACTGATCCAAAATAATTATATCAATTTAGCATCATTTGTTCAGATGATGCGGAAATATTGTGAGTATAGATATAAGGCAAATATGACATATAGTACACTAAATGACGCCTTGAATTTCATAAAAGTCTGTTGGCCAACTAATCAACAACGAAATTCTAAAATCAACCAAGAATTCTACCCTGCACGCAAATCTTCAATTGACCAAATGATATATATCAAGATGATAATAATGTACCATGATGCAAAAAAAGATGGAACCAATATGCTACAGGAAGTTACTGAAACAACAAAGCAAACATGAATTATATCACCTAGAGTGGTCATCAATAGTGGCAACAGCTTTTCCTTCAGTGCACTTGGTAATATAGCTGGCAATCTAGACACTCCATGATTAGTTTCCAAATCCATAATTTCAATGAGAGAAAACAAGAATGGAAGCTACAAAATGTATCCATATCTACCTATGGGCAGGCTCACGGGTACTGCAGATTGTGTCAAAAAATCGTACTCTCTCCCTGTATTAATTAGTATGTTATTTCTATAAGCAAATTAGGCAGCGGCAGTGCCTCAATAAGAATAATTATGCCACTCAAAAATAATAAGAAGAATCACTATACAGGACACAATGGCATACATGGCAACATGAAAATCACGGCTCACAAGATTGAGAGATATACATACCAAGAAAAAGACAAAGAAAAGCTGAAGAACCGCACCTGCATTAGTGCATGGTCCCGAGCACGACACAGATAGACGAATGCCCTTGAGGTCGGTGCAGAGCGAGAATCCTACCAGGCTAGAGGCATGCTCCAAATCAGGGATACATGCGTGCATACTGACACCTCCACAAGCTTGTCCGTGCAACCGCAGCTTCATTCGCTCTCGCAACTGCTCGGGTCGACGCAGGTAGGAACATAGTACCACTTGCAACTCTAAGAGCATATCAGATCAATAGTTAGTTTCATCTTATCGCAAAATTCTAAACTAATAAGTGCCTACACATCTCTCCATCTCCATAAACAGATCACATCATAGGAACATATCATCTAGTATGAAACTTCAGACAGGGAAATAGATTGAAATTAAATTCCAATCTGGGTGGCTGCCGCCTCTGAGATATCCACCCTTACAAACGACCAATCCTCTGATTTTTGTTGTTGCAAACTGCACTAAAGAGCTTTTTGAATCACGTGGTCGATCAAAAGGCCCTGGAAAAAATCCCAAACAATATCAATAGATTGATGTGCAGACGTGAACATAGTTGAAGGGGCGGGGGAAGACGAACCAGCGGTAGTCTTCTCTTTTTGATCATTTGCGTAGCCACCTTCTTGACCTCATCTTCTGTGAGCATCCCATCAATGTTCATGTTCCACCTGTTAATGTGAGACACCCAAAGGAAAATTTTCATCAGTATGTTAGATTGACTTAAACTGAACATAGCTTAGTCCAAGATGTGATCAGTAATCTCCGGCTCAATGTTCCTCTGCCTCGACATATCCCGAACAACTTGTCAGCAAACTCCTTGGAGTTCTCCATGCCTTGGATCTGAGAAGCATGCCCATTACATTAGAAAGTTTAACAATTAAATGGCACTGCAAAAGTAATTAGAAAGTCTAACACATTTGCACAATTATTGTATCATGAAACCTGTAAAAACTCAGTTACTGGACGAGCATACAAACTGAAAATCCTACTGTTTTATACAATCTTCACATTCCATTCATCAAGCAGATAGTAGCAATCATTCTAATAAATGAAATCAAAACTTGGAGACTCCCAATTACGAAAAGCACAAGTGTTGAACAAAATGAGATGGAACATACATGGCGTAATTTGTTCTGCCCAATTCACCCAAAGTAACCGTCCGGTGATACAATCAGTTGTAGCAGTTAAGCAGCTAACAGATCTATTTAATTAACTGCAAAGAGGAGAGAGCATTCGAACCAGCGGTAGTCTTCTCTTTGTGATCATTTGCGTAGCTACCAGCTAACAGATCTATTTAATTAACTGCAAAGAGGAGGATCGGTATCTATCATGCACTGCGATTGACCCAGAAATACTTGGAGATGGTGCAGCCTTATGGCTGATGCATCTATTCACATAAACAGAGAATACTCACCGTGTGCCCCGGATGAACATCAACATGTCCTCGCCGGCTACCACCCGCACGCACCTGACCGCTGCCTGTGCCATGCTCACGCCCACCATTGTCGTGAGCATCGACCACGCGCCCTGCTGCGAGCGGCCTTGCGCTGTCTCCTGCCGTGCCCTCTGGTAGGCCCACAACCCGTCGGTCGCCGTCACCATCGGATATACGTGTGGAGCACCAGCAAGGACGAGGACGGGACTGCAAGAGGAAGAGGAGGCGTCATCGTCGGAGATAGAGGTGGCTAGGGTTAGCCACGGGGCCGCACATGGGGCCAGAACAGCAAGGCGGCTGCATATGTTGGAAATAGGAGATCTCATCGGAGTCGGTAGCGCCATGGGGGCACCAATCGACGGCGGAGGCGGCCGGTAGTGGATGCCGGCAGCGATGCACACACACAAAAGAGAGATATTGGGAAAAGGGAGAGAGGCCAGTGAACCAGAAATAGAGAGGGATGGCGATCTCAGAGGTCGATGGCGGCGATCTTGGACCTCGACCGCAACGCGATCACGCCCTGCCCTACCCTCGGGTTCCGCGAGGCGGCGGCGTCCCACGAGTAGGGCGCCTCGGAGGTCGGCAGAGGAGGAAGACGGTGCAGCGGCGGCTCCTCCCGGACCTCGGTGGCGGCGGCTCCCCTCGGATCTCGGCGATGGCGAAGGGCTGTCGCCGCTGGGGTGTCCTGAGGATTGACCTGGGAAACAGATCGAGGGGAGCCCCGTCGAACCTGCGTGCGATTCGTTTGTGGTTTTTTTTCGCTGGTTAATTTTCGTAGGTTTTTTTCGCTGGTTAATTTTCGTAGATTTTATTTGTTTCGCTTCGTGGATGGTTTTTCACTCATGGTGCGAGGGCGTGGGGGCGGGTGGGGGACTCGGCAGGAGTTTTTTTTGTTCTACTCGTCTCAGCGTTAGGTGGAAGTAGGTACAAAAAAATCATGATAGGTGGGACGAAAATAAACCCGGAACGGAGACTACCAACTAAGACATTAGGAGTAGAGATATGGTACGTCATTGGCGTACTCTGAAAAAAAATCTTCACAGCTGATGCCCCCTCTTTGCACAGATGTACTGCATGTATATTTAAGTAGAAAATGCTGACTTTTATTATATCACTAATTATGCAAGAAAATATGTTGGTCAGTACATGTCAAGCTGGACAATCCCATGCACAAATATTTCGCGTACATGTCAATGTCAAACTGGACGATCTCAGCACAAATATGAGTACATTTCAAAATGGACCATCACAAGCACAAGTATTGAAGCAACTTGAACATCCTAGGCAGAACTTCTTTTCGTACTTGTCAAACTGGAGCATCCCAGGCATACATATCAAGTTATACATGACATGATCATTTCTAGTCATCCCAAGCACAAATATTTGAGTCAGTGGACCATCCTAGGCACAAAATTCGTAGTGCATGCCAAACTGGAGCATCTCAGGCACACCATAGATATACATACATATCAAGTTTACACATAACATAACATGATAATTTTTAGTCCATGACCAACAAGACCGAGTATGAAGGTGATCACTCTTGAACACACATTGCTGTCAAAATTTGCATCAACTTTTGATTTCTTGACGTACATGAAAAAAGAGCTCTAGCTTCTACCTCCAGTTGTAGTGCTTCTTGCTGGGAAGGACCACACTGAAGCAAATACAAGTCAGTTTGAGCACAAGATCATGTAAGTGTCATACATTCATACTTCAAATATTTACTTGTGAGCTAATCGACGGAATATGCATCAACAATGCATTTGACTCGCAGGAACAAATCTCTGGTCCAGTTAATCATGAAACTGAGAGGTCACAACAGACAGGCGGCAGGTCAAATGATAATTTCTTTTAAGGCCGAGATGAACTGCTTGTAAGCTCTACTGTCTTCCAGATTAGTCACATCATTTATTATCAGAAATATCACTTGAGAATGACAAAACTATTCTTGGTGCAAATATTTGCAGTTTTGTTTCAATAAATGATAAATTCTTTTAAGGCTGAGATGAACTGTTTGTAAGCTCTACTATCTTTTATATTAGTCACATCATTTGTTTGAGATACAAGCGGACAAAATAAATAAAAAGGAGAATCACAACTCATTAGTCTTCACATATTCATCGTCGAGATTAGCACCTGGTGACACCTTTTTATGTGTAGAATGAGCACGATTTAGTTGGTTTACAATTCAGTAAGAATTCTGAAACAACTCTCGACCATGGTCACGTAGGATTCACAACAGATTACAAATACATCATGTTCATGTATGTGCCATCACATGCATAATGATGGGGAATAAGAACAATCCCCCATAGATCCAGCAGGAAGATACTTACCCATTGAATAATCTTTTATTCCCAAAAAGGATACTCCGGTCTTTTCATCTATATTCTAACAGGTATGAGGCGTCTCCAGAGGTACTGAAAATAACCAAATGCGTTTTTTCTTATTGCAACAACTAGAATGAGTCACTAATAATGCTATCTACAATTTCATATAGTGGTTCATGCTTCTAGAGCTCCAGCTTCTTATATGATGGAACACGAAAAAGGTCATCTGGTTGATTGTAGTGTTTCTCTAATTTCAGCCAAATTGATAGATCTAACCTAGAGCATGGCAAATCAGCATACCTGAAGACTCAAGCATGGCAAACCAGCATAAATTAAAATCATGTATTGTGGGATCTCTAGCTGGCACACAATGAGATAGATTAATTAGTACACCAGCCATCTCCTGCAATTAGTACAGAACGCACAACTAGCTGTTTTTAATTATTGGTTGTGAAATAAATTTAGTGTAGGAATTCTGACAGGCACACTAGAGAGTTGCATATTAGATAGAACACGAACATGGTGAGATTTGTAGCTAGCGGCCATTACATATACAAATTTGGAGGAGAGATATGGGGGAGGGGAGTGGGAGCAGTGTACCTTGCTGTTGAACTTGAGAGGGGAAGGAGTTTAGGAGCCCGCCACCGGAGCTACTACTGGATCCGGATCATGAGTGGTAGGAGTAAGGGAGTACGGATCTCAAGGGAGTATACCTGCGAGCTGCTCCTAGAGCCAGAGATGGGGAGGAGGCGAGGATGCCAACACCGACTTGCCGCAGTCGAGTTGCTCGAGAGAGGACGCAGATCTGGGCCGCCGCCACCGTCTGCCACTCTCCTTGGGAGTGAGTAGGGATGAAAATGGAACGGAAACGGACGGAACTAAGTGCTATCATATTTGTTTTCACATTTCTTGTAGAAGCGGAAACGAATAGAAAAACCTCAGAAATGAATACGGAAATAGATACTACCGGAAACGGACACGGAGCAAATACAAAGCGGATACGGAAACAGAAATGGGCATTGATCGGAACTTAAAAAACCCCTTGAATCATAGAGAAATACACACAAAAACAGATAAATTTAATGAGTTATTAACATGGTTACAAAATAATATCATTATGTTAGCAACTTAGCATAGTATTTTAGTTGTACTGGATATTGCGTATAGGGTCAAGCTAAGTACATGTGTGGTAGTAGAAGCTAGGCCTCAGATCAATTCTACTAATTGTGTCATTGTGTTCTCTTTGGTGATTGGACTACAAAGTAGCCATAGGTCTATAGTAAAAACAGAAATTTCATATTCACGGAAACGGAAAGTTTCGTTTCCATGCATGTTCCATCGGAAAACACCGTTCCATTTTTGTTTCCGTTTCCGCATAAAAATTCCATTTTCACTTCCGTATTGCAATTTTCTGTTTTCGTTTTTCACATTTCCTCTCCGTTTCCATCTTTCCTCCGGAAAAACGGAAAGTTTCCACTCCATTTTCATCCCTAGCAGTGAGAGATCAGGTTTGGAGGTTAAGGATATCTGAAGCAAATTAACCATGGGCGAGGGTCCTTTTTGCTAATAGTGCGCACAGGTGGCTTCATCATAACATGTACCGTCTATTTGCAATCCAATGGTCCAAAACCATTTTTTCTATTTTTCACCACAAGCCCATCTTCTATGCTAGTCGTTCCCCCTTGATCCCAGTCAACAGTGAATAGGTAATGCCTAACTAGTGTAACCTGACAAGACCGGAGCCAACTATTGCATATGCAACACAACAACAAACAACTATTGCATATGCAACACAACAATAAATATTCGTCCAACCACTCTTAGTTTTTACTCCACGCACGAAATTCGTCCAACCACTCTTAGTTTTTAATCCACGCACAAAGTTGGAAGCACGAACTGGTCGCCGCCTCAACGACTACTATTAAGATTATGGTTGCACTTAGCTAACCTATGCTGAAATAAAATTGCCAAAGAGTTGTGGCTGATGTGAGGGAAGGGGTATTTATACTAGGAACAACCCTCTTAGTTTAGGTGTGAAAACAGTTCAAAGGAGGGGCTAAAAGCATGCTAACCAGCTGGGCAGGGCAACAAACACATGGAGTCTCGCGCAACAATTAATGCTCTGGACAACTTGCATTGGTATCCATTGACTCATGATTTCAAATGATGCACTGTTTGATTTTCCTGAAAGTAGACTTCATATGCTATCCATTTTGTACTCCCACACATGTTGGATACTCATATATTTATGTGGCATGGTGCAACAAGTTCTGGGACGAATTCTGGAACTGTGCATGCAACAATAGATTACCGAAATGGCTTGTTGTTCTTCCTTGGGGTGTAACTAGTTGCCCTTGTCACTAAAACTTGGTTTACATCAGAGTTGAAACTTGTTCTCTTCAAACTTGTTGGGCTTCAAAACTGGTTTCTTCATGAGATGAACTTGTTTATTCGACATTGTACCTGAGTAAAATTAGCACACAAGATTGGGGCAGTATAAAGGTCTCATAGATAGTTTTGAATAATGATCAGCTAGGAGCGCATTCACCTCTGTTCTATTTGTTTGGCACGGCTCTTATCATGGGACCCAAATAGATCTTCTTTGTAGAAGCTTCATTTGATAGTTGAGATTTATCATGAGGAGAAGGTGATAAACGAGGTGAACCTGGGATGTCCTCATCATCCTCCCTCTCTTCAAAAGGAGTCATCCTCGACTCTTGACCCTCTTGATTGAAGCATGGAGACAAATGAACAATGTTGAATGTTGGACTCACAACATAGTCTCAAGGAAGCTCAATCTTGTAAGCATTGCCACTGATCTTGGCCAAGACTTTGAATGGTCTATGTCCACGAGGTATTAGCTTGGATTTGCGCTTCTCTGGGAACTGATCTTTGCGCAAATGTATCCAAACTAGACCATCAGGCTCAAAAGTCACCTTCTGGTTTTTGTTTGCCTTAGCTGCATAGTACTTGGACTTCTTTTCTATCTATTTTCTATTCTTCTAATGAAGCTTCTTGCCTTCTTCACATATACATCATGCTTTGAAGTGTCCATGTTACATCTATCTTGTAATGGCAGTGGCAGCAAGTTGATTGGTGCAAGTGTTTTGAATCCATATACCACCTCAAATGGGCACATGATCGTGGTAGAGTGAACTGCTCTATTGTAAGCAAACTCCACGCCCAATAAACACTCTTCCCACTCCTTCAAATTCTTCTTGATCATTATCTGCAACAAGGCTGAGAGGGTGTGGTTCACTACCTCTGTTTGCCCATCGATTTGTGGGTGACATGTTGAAAACAACATCTTGGTTCCCAACTTTACCCACAATGTTTTCCAAAGTAACTCATGAACTTCACATCACGATCTGAAACAATAGTCCTCGGTATTCCATGCAAGCGAACAACCTCCTTGAAAAACAAATCAACATGTGAAGCATCGTCGTTCTTGTGACACGGAATGAAATGTGCCATTTTTTAGAACCTATCAACCACAAAAAAATTGAATCCCTCCCCCTCTTAGTCCTTGGCAGTCCTTGGCAGTCCTAAAACAAAATCGATGCTAATATCTTCCCAAGGAGCATTTGGAAGAGGTAGGGGAATTTATAAGCCATGGGGGTTCAACTTAGACTTAGATTTATGGCATGTGATGCATCGCTGCACAATTCTCTTAACGTCCTTCCTCATAGCCAATAAAATTTATCAACTAATAGCTCATAGGTCTTCTCACCACTAAAGTGTCCCATTAATCCTCCTGCGTGAGATTTCTGCAAAAATAAGGGCCTAAGTGACGAATCTGGAATAAACAATTTGTTACCTCTAAAGAGGAACCCATCATGACATGGTATTTATCCCAACATTTCCCATCTTTAGATTTTGCATATGGTTCTAAAAATATATGATCAGTGCAATACAATTCTTTTAAGCTCTCAAGTCCTGGTACCTTCATTTCTAATTGTGTCAAAAGAACATGCCTACGAGACAAAGCATCATCAACCATGTTTTCCTTTCCTCTCTTGTACTTCACAACATATGCGAAAGTTTCAATGGATCCTACCCATTTAGCATGCCCACGATTCAGCTTAGCTTGGCCTTTCAAATGTTTCAAAGCCCCATGATCATAATGTACAATAAATTCCTTAGGCCATAAGTAGTGTTGCCATGTTTCAAGGACTCTAACCAAAGCATATACGTATTTATCATAAATAGAATAATTCAGTTGTGCACCACTCAGCTTCTCACTAAAATATTGTTGTACGATGGAACCCTAGTTCATGATCTTTTCACACTTGGAAGGGGAAAAGGGGAAGCGCAACAAATCGCTCAAACAAAACACAAATCACACATCCACTAGAATAGCCTACATGAGATGCACAAGCATAACATGGACAATCAAGGGAAAATAGCCCAAAGGTAAGGTTCTTCTCAAATCTAAAGGAGATGAGGTCTTGATGATTTAGGTAGACCCTTCTCCCTTAGGAGGTCTTGATGATCCTATGATGGGGATCCTTCTCCCTTAGGAGGTCTTGATCCTCAAGATGGAGGTATAAGGAGTAAAGCTCTCTCAAATGATCTCATATACTTTGGTAACCCTAACAAATGATCTAGGTACGAATATATAGGTGGATAGAGGTGAGGGACGAAGTGGAGGGGCAAAAGAGACAAATCCTAGTCATCTTGTAGGAGAGCCCGTGCGCATGGGCTAAGTGGGCCCCGTGGGCATGGTACATGCATATGCGCATGAGTTAGCCAGCAACTACAATGGAGGGGTCGGTGTGCACGGGGTCCTGGAAGCTCGTGCACATGGGGTATCGAGAAACTCTCTAGATAGGCCATGCAGATGGGGTCCAGCACGGGCATTGCACACGGGGTCGAATGGGTGTGTCTTCTTCATGTTGCCGGTCTACATCTTTTGTGCAACCTTCTCGTCCTTCTTCTTAGACTTGGCGAGGCTCCTTAGCTCCTTGCTGGGGGTCGTCCTCATACTAATGATGCACAAGGTTCCATGGTGAGGTAGTAACCAAGTCTCATCCATATTCATGTCAAGCTCAAAAAGGAGTAAGTTCACCTCGCTTTCAATGGCACATGCACAATATCTTGTTACGAGTTGACTTGGTGCTTGACGAGTCTGTATGGTGTCCATGGGGATGACCAAAGGATACTTCATATCAAATATGCTATTGGTTTTCGTTCTTTCATTAAGACACCTCCAACACCTATTCCACTAGCATCACATTCTATCTCAAAAGTTTTAGTGATTCAGTAAAATCAACAAAGGTGCTTCAGTTAATTGTTTCTTAAGCTCAAGAAATGCTTATTCTTGTGGTGCAACCCATTTAAAAGAAATTCCTTTCTCAATTCATTCAAAGGTGCAACAATTATATTAAAATCTTTCACAAACCTCCTGTAGAAACCAGCAAGGCCATGAAAACTTCTCACTTGGCTTCCATTCACCGGAGTTCGCCAATTCTTGATAGCTTCCACCTTAGATTCATCCACTTCAATTCCCTGTCCTCAAATAACATAGCCAAGAAAAACAACCTTGTTTGTGCAAAAGGAGCACTTCTCAATGTTAGCATATTTTTTTCTTTCCTTAGCACATTCAACACATGTTTTAGATGTTCAATATGTTCCTCGCTGGATCAGCTATAGATTAGGATGTCATCAAAGTGACAATAACAAATTTGCCAATGTAAGCTCTCAAAACATGGTTCACCGATCTCATGAATGTACTTGGTGCATTAGTTAACCCAAAAGGCATAAGTAACCACTCACATAACCCAAATTTTGTTTTGAAAGCAGTTTTCCATTCATCTCCTTTCATCCTAATCTGACGGTATCCACTCCTCAAATCAATTTTAGAGAAAACAGCAGAGCCACACAATTCATCAAGCATATCATCTAACCTAGGAATAGGATGACACTACCTAATAGTTATAATATCGATAGGCCTACAATCCATTACCGTTCGCCATATTGCATCTTTGTTAGGTACCAAAATCATAGGTATAGCCCAAGGACTTAAACTTTTGCAAACATAACCTTTCTTTAAAAGTTCTTCTACCCGCCTTTCTATCTCCTTTGTTTCTTCAGAATTGGTGCGGTAGGGAGGTTGATTCGGAAGTGTTGCTCCTAGAGTGAGGTCAATCTGATGTTCTATGCCACACAAGGGAGGTAGACCAGCGGGTACTTCCTCCAAAAAAACATCCTTGAATCCTACTAGACATCACTAACAACACCAGGAGACAAGTTAAGTCGTTAGCTGAAAGCAAAGCGTCTTTGTACACAAGTGCAACGGCCACTTGATTTGGCTTGGGCCTCACATCTCCCAGTTCTAATTTTGTGGTCAACATGATCAAGTTCTATCCCCCTATTTTATTTTATCTATCAGTTTTGGCTTATGGCACTCACTCACCGATTTGTGGATATATATGTCTCTCCCCCTCCTTTTCTCTCCCTCTTTCTTACTCACTACTTTTACTTCAGAAACTTTTTGCATGTCCTCGGCCATAATTTATTGTGGTGTCATGGGTCTTAGCACCAAATCTTTTCCTTTCCACTTGATGGTGTATTGATTGGTTCTACCACAATGTTGAGCTGAAAGATCATATTCCCAGTTTGCCAAACGACAAGTGAGACACCTCCGTGGGCACAACGTCACACTCAACATTGTCATTATAGTCTCCAATCTGAATTGCACTTGTACCATGTGTGTGACCTTCAACTCTCCACATTCACTCAACCATTGGATATGATATGAGTGGGGTGTTGCAGCAACTTCAATCCAAGCTTATCACACATTTCTCTACTATAAGATTGTGACAACTTCCACCATCAACAATAACCTTGCATACCTTGTCTTGCACGTTGGCTCTTGTTTGAAACATATTGCGTCGTTGTCCATTCTCAGCTTCTTTGATCTGCACACTCTAAACTTTAGTGACAACATGGAAGGCACCTTGCTTATAATCACAATAATGCTCATCACCATCTTCAGTTTCTTCTTCTAGTTCACTACAAGACTCAAATTCTCCATTCTTTGTGACCAGCATAGTATGCTTGTTGGGACAATCTTTCTTCCTGTGGCCATGTCCCTTACATGTAAAGCACTGTATCTCACTAGTATTCCCCGTGGATCCAATAGAAGATGAATTTGGGGCTGGAAGTTTGCTATTATCCTTTGAATTAGATGCCTCATTTCTCCTCGTGACTGCACATGCTTGGGGTTGATTTCCACCACCAGAACTAGTCATGATACCTCGAGCAACATTAAATTGTGGCACAAACTTACTCCCACTTGATGTAGCTTGAGCTGTAAAAGATGTAGTTCTATTTTGCTTCGAATCTTCTTGCAGTTGACGTTCAGCCTTAGAATCAAGATGTACAAGCTCAACCACATTACGATATGACTGCAAATCAATAACTCATTTGACAGTAGGATTCAACACATAGAGGAGGGTAGAGGGTGGCAGTACACACCAAAGATAAAATCATCCATAACTCAATTTTGCAAGACAGATCTGGTCTCCAAAATGTTGTTAAAAGCGATGAAGTGGGTGATGGATGCATACAACTTTTTGTTGCCATTGTTTTGGCTGGTCATGCAACTCAAAAGGAGTTTGTATGGCCAAATTGTGTCCATTTTAAGGGTACAACATCCGGGACAGAACGGGGAAACAACTTTCAAGGTAAGTTGATCGCGCTGACGAGCGATTTGCACTATTCAAAATGACCTATAATTCTTTTTGTGCATGAACAAAATGAGGATTAGTTATTATGTACATTATGATCCAAAATAATGCATCTGATCATGAAAAAGTGAGGGTGGTAGTGGGATGGGTGATAGACCATGTAAAGCATGAATTCCTGGATCTCAATGAAACAAAGAGCCTCCTCCCTCTGTTCAGACCGGACCTCTAGTCTTTCCGATTCATAATGGAAGGATGTTGCATTGTTTCATATGGTATTGTCCATATATCTGTCCTTGGGTGAGCTCATGGAAGGGTGGTAGTGATGCGTAGCATCATACAGTCATCCCCATGGGCCTACCTACGTCTCTCACGACACAACATGGACCAATGACTAGAGCTCGAGCAAGGGCTATCGAAACTAAGGTGAACTCGCTCCTCTCTGAACTACCACCTTCCATATGTGAGACATGGCTACTACCTCAAGCGGAGACCTTGTGTGTGATTAGGTACTTGGAGGGAAGTCACGGAGCAACTACATCTAATGGACAAGATGTCGAGGACACCAAGTACAAGGACCAAACGGAAGAGTGATGGAAATATGCCCTAATGGTTATTATTATATTTCCTTAATCATAAGAAAGGTTTATTATTCATGCTAGAATTGTATTGACTGGAAACTTAAATACATGTGTGGATACATAAACAAATACCGTGTCCCTAGTGAGCCTCTACTAGACTAGCTCATTGATCAAAGATGGTTAAGGTTTCCTAACCATAGACATGAGTTATCATTTGATAACGAGATCACATCATTAGGAGAATGATGTGATGGACAAGACCCATCTGTTAGCTCAACATATTGATCATTCAGTTTATTGCTATTGCTTTCTTCATGTCAAATACATATCCCTTCGACTATGAGATTATGCAACTCCCAGATACCGGAGGAATACCTTGTGTGCTATCAAACGTCACAACATAACTGGGTGATCATAAAGATGCTCTACAGGTAACTCCGAAGGTGTTTGTTGAGTCGGCATAGATCGAGATTAGGATTTGTCACTCCGAGTATCGGAGAGGTATATCTGGGCCCTCTCAGTAATAACATCATAAGCTTGCAAGAAAATGACTAAGGAGTTAGTTACGAGGTGATGTATTACGGAACGAGTAAAGAGACTTGCCAGTAACGAGATTGAACTAGGTATGAAGTTACCGACGATCAAATCTTGGGCAAGTAACATACCGATGGACAAAGAGAATTACGTATGTTGTCATAAGGTTCGACTGATAAAGATATTCATAGAATATGTAGGAGCCAATATGGGCATCCAGGTTCTGCTATTGGTTATTGACCGGAGAGGTGTCTCGGTCATGTCTACATAGTTTTCAAACCCGTAGGGTCCTCACGCTTAACGTTTGTTGACGATATAATGTTATATGATTTGGTGACCGAATGTTGTTCGGAGTTCCCGATGAAATCATGGACATGACAAGGAGTCTCAAAATGGTCGAGAGGTAAAGATTGATATATAGGACGATGATATTCGGACACCGGAAGAGTTTCGGGATGCACCAGGTAGTCATCGGGTCACCCGACGGGGTTCCGGACACCCCCGATAAGTGTATGGGCTTAATGGGCCAAAGGAGGGGACAAGCCAGCCCACTAGGGGGCTGGTGTGCCCCTCTACATGGCCGGCCGATCCTAGGGGAAGGAAAGGGGAGGGGTGGCCCCTCATGCCTTTACCTCCTTGTGAGAGAAAGGAAAGGGGGGGGGGCTCCTCCTCATTCCTTCCTCTCGCACTCATATATGGAGGGGGGGCTTGGGGAAGTTCCCAAGTAAGTTTCGGACCTACTTGGGGTGCACCTTAGCCTTCCCCTCTCCCCCACCTATATATATGTGGGAAGGGGCACCTAGAACAACCAGAACAATTGCTTAGCCGTGTGCGGCGTCCCCCCTCCACCGTTTACACCCTTGGTCATATTTTCGTAGTGCTTAGGCGAAGCCCTGCGGAGATCACTTCACCATCACCGTCACCACGCCGTCGTGCTACCGGAACTCATCCACTACCTCGCCGTCTTGCTGGATCAAGAAGGCGGATGACGTCACGGAGCTGAACGTGTGCAGAATGCGGAGGTGCCGTACGTACGATACTTGATCGGTTGGAGCACGAAGAAGTTCGACTACATCAATCGCGTTAACAAACACTTCCGCTTACAGTCTACGAGGGTACATAGACACACTCTCCCCTCTCGTTGCTATGCATCTCCATGGATATATCTTGCGTGCGCGTAGAATTTTCTTTGTTTTCCATGCAATGTTTGCCAACGGTGGCATCCGAGCCAGGTCTATGTGTAGATGATATGCACGAGTAGAACACAAAGCGTTGTGGGCGGTGATAGTCATACTGCTTACCACCAACGTCTTTTGATTCGGTGGTATTGTGGGATGAAGCGGCCCGGACCAATCTTACATGTCCACTCACATGAGACCGGTTCCACCGACAAACATGCAACTAGTTTTGCATAAAGGTGGCTGGCGGGTGTCTGTTTCTCCTACTTTAGTTGAATCAAATTTGACTATGGCTGGTCATTGTAGAAGGTTAAAACAACAAACTTGATGAATCACCGTTGTGGTTTTTGCATAGGTAAGAACGGTTCTTGCTAGAAGCCCGTAGCATCCACGTAAAACTTGCAACAACAAAGAAGAGGACTTATAACTTGTTTTTGTAGGGCATGTTGTGATGTGATATGGTCAAGATATGATGTGATATATGTTGATGTATGAGATGATCATGTTCTGTAATATAGACAACCGGCAGGAGCCTTAGGGTTGTCTCTTTATTGTATGAAGTGCAAGCGCTATGTAATTGCTTTTCTTTATCACTATGCGTTAGCGATAGTTGTAGAAGCAATAGTTGGTGAGACGACCCCGACGCAACGATGGAGATCAAGGTGTCGAGACGGTGATGATGGAGATCATGATGATGCTTTGGAGATGGAGATCAAAAGCACAAGATGATGTTACATATTTTGTTTGCATGTGATCTTTATCCTTTATGCATCTTATTTTGCTTAATTCGGCGGTAGCATTATAAGATGATCCCTTCACTAAATTTCAAGATAAAAGTGTTCTCCCCGAGTATGCACCATTGCCAAAGTTCATCGTTTCAAAGCACCACGTGATGATCAAGTGTGATAGACTCTACGTTCACATACAATGGGTGTAAGACAGTTTTGCACATGCAGAATACTAGGGTTAAACTTGACGAGCCTAGAATGTACATACATGGTCTTGGAACACTAGAGACCGAAAGGTCGAACGTGAGTCATATAGTAGATATGATCTACATAGAGATGTTCACCATTGATGACTACTCCATCTCACATGATCATTGAACATGGGTTAGTTGATTTGGATCACATATCACTTAGATAACTCAAGGGATGTTTATTTTGAAGGAAATATACCCTAGAGGCAATAATAAAGTTGTTATTTATATTTCCTTATATCGTGATAAATGTTTACTATTCATGATAGAATTGTATTAACCGGAAACTTAGTACATGTGTGAATACATAGACAAACAGAGTGTCCCTAGTATGCTTCTACTTGACTAGCTCATTAATCAAAGATGGTTAAGTTTCCTCACCATAGAAATGTGTTGTCATTTGATGAACTGGATCAAATCATTAGAGAATGATGTGATGGACAAGACCCATCCGTTAGCTTAGCATACATGATTGTTTAGTTTTATTGCTATTGCTTTCATCATTACTTATACATGTTCCTCTGACTGTGAGATTATGCAACTCCTGAATACCGGAGGAACACCTTGTGTGCTATCAAACATCACAACGTAACTGGGTGATTATAAAGATGTTCTACAGGTGTCTCCGATGGTATTTGTTGAGTTGGCATAGATCGAGATTAGGATTTATCACTCCGTGTTTCGGAGAGGTATCTCTGAGCCCTCTCGGTAATGCACGTCACTATGAGCCTTGCAGGCAATGTGTATAAAGAGTTAGTCACGGGATGATGCATTATGGAACGAGTAAAGAGACTTGCCGGTAACGAGATTGAACTAGGTATGATGATACCGACGATCGAATCTCGGGCAAGTAACATACTGATGACAAAGGGAACAACATATGTTGTTATGCGGTTTTACCGATAAAGATCTTTGTAGAATATGTAGGAGCCAATGTGAGCATCCAGGTTCCGCTATTGGTTATTGACCGGAGATGTGTCTCGGTCATGTCTACATAGTTCTCGAACCCATAGGGTCCGCATGCTTAACGTTCGATGACGATTTGTATTATGCGTTATGTGATTTGATGTACCGAAGTTTGTTCGGAGTCCCGGATGAGATCACAGACATGACGAGGAGTCTTGAAATGGTCGAGACATAAAGATTGATATATTGGAAGGTTGTGTTTGGACACCGGAATGGTTTCGAAAAGGTTCAGACATTTTCCGGAGTACCGGGGGTTACCGGAACCCCCCGGGGAGTTAATGGGCCTTCATGGGCCCTAGAGGAGAGAGGTGGCGGCGAGGTGGAGGCGCGCCCCCCAGCCCAACCCAAATTGGACTAGGGTTG
>NC_041382.1:293968273-293997618 GCF_002162155.2 Triticum dicoccoides | reverse complement strand
GGGGGGGTTGGCGCCCCCCTTTCCTTATCTGCTCCTCCTCCTTCCTTCCTTCTACTAGTGGGAATAGGAAGGGGGGCAAATCCACTTGGACCGGGAGTCCAAGTAGGACTCCCCCCATGGCGCGCCCCCCTTGGGCCAGCCACCTCTCCTCCCCCCTTTATATACGTGGGAGGGGGGCACCCCAAAGGCACACCAAGCCTTCTCTTAGCCGCGTGAGGTGCCCCCTCCACAGTTTCACACCTCGGTCATATCGTCGTAGTGCTTAGGCGAAGGCCTGCACCAGTAACTTCATCATCACCGTCGCCACACCGTCGTGCTGACGGAACTCTCCCTCGTCCCCAACTGGATCAAGAGATCGAGGGACGTCATTGAGTTGAACGTGTGCTGAACGCGGAGGTGCCGTACGTTTGGTGCTTGGATCGGTTGGATCGCGAAGACGTTCGACTACATCAACCACGTTACTAAACGCTTCCGCTTTCGGTCTATGAGGGAACGTGGACACACTCTCCCCACTCGTTGTTGTGCTTCTCCTAGATAGATCTTGCATGATCGTAGGATTTTTTTGAAATACTACATTCCCCAACAGTGGCATCCGAACCAGGTATATGCATAGATGTTATATGCATGAGTAGAACACAATGAGTTGTGGGCGATAATAGTCACACTACTTACCAGCAATGCCTTACTTTAATTCGGCGGTATTGTTGGATGAAGCGGCCTGGACCGACATTACATGACCGCGTTCATGAGACTGGTTCTACTGACGTGCTTCGCACACAGGTGGCTAGCGGGTGTCTGTTTCTCCAACTTTAGTTGAATCGAGTTTGACTACGCTCGGTCCTTGTTGAAGGTTAAAACATCACACTTGACAAAAAATCGTTGTGGTTTTGACGCGTAGGTAAGAACGGTTCTTGCTACAAGCCCGTAGCAGCCACGTGAAACTTGCAACAACAAAGTAGAGGACATCTAACTTGTTTTTACAGGGCTTGTTGTGATGTCATATGGTCAAGACGTGATGATATATAAATTGTTGTATGAGATGATCATGTTTTGTAAAAGTTATCGGCAACTGGCAGGAGCCTTATGGTTGTCACTTTATTGTATGAAATGCAATCGCCATGAAATTGCTTTACTTTATCACTAAGCGGTAGCGATATTCGTAGAAGCAATAGTTGGCGAGACGACAACGATGCTATGATGGAGATCAAGGTGTCAAGCCAGTGACGATGGTGATCATGACGGTGCTTTGGAGATGGAGATCAAAGGCACAAGATGATGATGGCCATATCATATCACTTATTTGATTTCATGTGATGTTTATCCTTTATGCATCTTATTTTGCTTAGTATGGCAGTCGCATTATAAGATGATCTGTCACTAAATTTCAAAGTATAAGTGTTCTCCTGGAGTATGCACCGTTGCTACAGTTCGTCGTGCCAAGACACCACGTGATGACCGGGTGTGATGAGCTCTATGTTCACATACAACGGGTGTAAGCCAGTTTTGCACACATAGAATACTCAGGTTAAACTTGACGAGCCTAGCATACGCAGATATGGCCTCGGAACGCTGAGACCAAAAGGTCGAGCATGAATCATATAGTAGATATGATCAACATAGTGATGTTCACCATTGAAAACTACTCCATATCACGTGATGATTGGACATGGTTTAGTTGATATAGATCACGTGATCATTTAGATGACTAGAGGGATGTCTATCTTAGTGGGAGTTCTTAAGTAATATGATTAATTGAACTTTAATTTATCATGAAGTTAGTACCTGATAGTATTTTGCATGTCTATGTTGTTGTAGATCAATGGCCTGTGCTATCGTTCCCTTGAATTTTAATGCGTTCCTAGAGAAAACTAAGTTGGAAGATGATGGTAGCAACTACACGGACTGGGTCCGTAACTTGAGGATTATCCTCATTGCTGCACAGAAGAATTACATCCTGAAAGCACCGCTAGGTGCCAAATCCACTGCAGGAGCAACTCCAGACGTTATGAACGTCTGGCAGAGCAAAGCTGATGACTACTCGATAGTTTAGTGTACCATGCTTTACGACTTAGAACCGGGACTTCAACGATGTTTTTAACGTCATGGAGCATATGAGATGTTCCAAGAGTTGAAGTTAATATTTCAAGCAAATGCCCGGATTGAGAGATATGAAGTCTCCAATAAGTTCTATAGCTGCAAGATGGAGGAGAATAGTTTTGTCAGTGAACATATACTCAGAATGTCTGGGTACCACAACCACTTGACTCAACTGGGAGTTAATCTTCCTGTTGATAGTGTCATTGACAGAGTTCTTCAATCACTGCCACCAAGCTACAAAAGCTTCATGGTGAACTATAATATGCAAGGGATGGATAAGACAATTCCCGAGCTCTTCGCGATGCTAAAGGCTGCGAAGGTAGAAATCAAGAAGGAGCATCAAGTGTTGATGGTTAACAAGACCATTAGTTTCAAGAAAAAGGGTAAACGGGAGAAGGAGAACTTCAAGAAGAACGGCAAGCAAGTTGCTGCTCAAGTAAAGAAGCCCAAGTCTGGAACTAAGCCTGGGACTGAGTGCTTCTACTGCAAAGGGACTGGTCACTGGAAGCGGAACTGCCCCAAGTATTTGGTGGATAAGAAGGATGAAAAAGTGAAAGGTATATTTGATATACATGTTATTGATGTGTACCTTACTAATGCTCATAGTAGCGCCTGTGTATTTGATACTGGTTCTATTGCTCATATTTGCAACTCGAAATAGGGGCTACGGATTAAACGAAGATTGGCTAAGGACGAGGTGACGATGCACGTGGGAAATGGTTCCAAAGTCGATGTGATCGCCGTCGGTACGCTACCTCTACATCTACCTTCGGGATTAGTTTTAGACCCGAACAATTGTTATTTGGTGCCAGCGTTAAGCATGAACATTATATCTGGATCTTGTTTGATGCGAGACAGTTATTCATTTAAATCAGAGAATAATGGTTGTTCTATTTATATGAGTAATATCTTTTGTGGTCATGCACCCTTGATGAGTGGTCTATTTTTGTTGAATCTCGATAGTAGTGATACACATATTCATAGTATTGAAGCCAAAAGATACAAGGTTAATAATGATAGTGCAACTTATTTGTGGCACTGCCGTTTAGGTCATATTGGTGTAAAGCGCATGAAGAAACTCCATGCTTATGGACTTTTGGAATCACTTGATACTTGCGAACCATGCCTCATGGGCAAGATGACTAAGACTCCGTTCTCCGGAACAATGGAGCGAGCAACAGACTTGTTGGAAATAATACATACAAATGTATGCGGTCCGATGAGTATTGAGGCTCGCGGCGGGTATCGTTATTTTCTAACCTTCACATATGATTTGAGCAGATATGGGTATATATACTTGATGAAACATAAGTCTGAAACATTTGAAAAGTTCAAACAATTTCAGAGTGAACTGGAAAATCATCGTAACAAGAAAATAAAGTTTCTACGATTTGATCATGGAGGTGAATATTTGAGTTACGAGTTTGGTCTTCATTTGAAACAATGTGGAATAGTTTCGCAACTCATGCCACCTGGAACACCACAACATAATGGTGTGTTCGAACGTCGTAATCGTACTTTATTAGACATGGTGCGGTCTATGATGGCTCTTAGTGATTTACCGCTATCGTTTTGGGGTTATGCTTTAGAGACGGTTGCATTCACTTTAAATAGGGCACCATCTAAATCCGTTGAGACGACACCATATGAACTGTGGTTTGGCAAGAAACCCAAGTTGTCGTTTCTTAAAGTTTGGGGCTGCGATGCTTATGTGAAAAAGCTTCAACCTGGTAAGCTCGAACGCAAATCAGAGAAATGTGTCTTCATAGGATACCCAAAGGAGACTGTTGGGTACACCTTCTATCACAGATCCGAAGGCAAGATATTCGTTGCTAAGAATGGATCCTTTCTAGAGAAGGAGTTTCTCTCGAAAGAAGTGAGTGGGAGGAAAGTAGAACTTGATGAGGTAATTGTACCTGCTCCCTTATTGGAAAGTAGTTCATCATAGAAATCAGTTCTAGTGATTCCTACACCAATTAGTGAGGAAGCTAATGATGATGATCATGAAACTTCAGATCAAGTTACTACCGAACCTGGTAGGTCAACTAGAGTAAGATCTGCACCGGAGTGGTACAGTAATCCTGTTCTGGAAGTCATGTTACTTGACCATGATGAACCTATGAACTATGAGGAAGCGATGATGAGCCCAGATTCCACGAAATGGCTTGAGGCCATGAAATCTGAGATGGGACCCATGTATGAGAACAAAGTGTGGACTTTGGTTGACTTGCCCAATGATCGGTAAGCCATAGAGAATACATGGATCTTTAAGAAGAAGACTGATGCTGATGGTAATGTTACTGTCTACAAAGCTTGACTTGTTGCGAAAGGTTTTCGACAAGTTCAAGGAGTTGACTATGATGAGACCTTCTCACCCGTAGCGATGCTTAAGTCTGTCCGAATCATGTTAGCAATTGTCGCATTTTATGATTATGAAATTTGGCAAATGGATGTTGAAACTGCATTCCTTAATGGATATCTTAAAGAAGAGTTGTATATGATGCAACTAGAAGGTTTTGTCAATCCTAAAGGTGCTAACAAAGTGTGCAAGCTCCACCGATCCATTTATGGACTGGTGCAAGCCTCTCGGAGTTGGAATATACGCTTTGATAGTGTGATCAAAGCATATGGTTTTATACAGACTTTTGGAGAAGCCTGTATTTACAAGAAAGTGAGTGGGAGCTCTGTAACATTTCTGATATTATATGTGCATGACATATTGTTGATCGGAAATGATGCTGAATTTCTAAATATCATAAAAGGATACTTGAATAAGAATTTTTCAATGAAAGACCTCGGTAAAGCTGCTTATATATTAGGCATCAATATCTATAGAGATAGATCAAGACGCTTAATTGGACTTTCAAAACACATACCTTGATAAAGTTTTAAAAAAGTTCGAAATGAACCAGTCAAAGAAAGGGTTCTTGCGTGTGTTACAAGGTGTGAAGTTGAGTCAGGCTCAATGCCCGACCACTATAGAAGATAGATAGAAAATGAAAGTCATTCCCTATGCCTCAGTCATAGGTTCTATCATGTATGCAATGTTGTGTACCAGACCTGATGTGTGCCTTGCTATTAGTTTAATAGGGAGGTACCAAAGTAATCCATGAGTAGATCACTGAACAACGGTCAAGAACATCTTGAAATACCTGAAAAGGACTAAGGATATGTTTCTCGTTTATGGAGGTAACAAAGAGCTTGTCGTAAACGGTTACGTTGATGCAAGCTTTGACATTGATCCGGATGACTCTAAGTCACAAACCAGATACGTATTTATATTGAATGGTGGAGCTGTCAGTTGGTGCAGTTCCAAGCAGAGCGTCATGGCGGGATCTACGTGTGAAGCGGAGTACATAGCTGCTTTGGAAGCAGCTAATGAAGGAGTTCATATCCGATCTAGGTGTCATACCTAGTGCATCGGGTCCAATGAAAATCTTTTGTGACAATACTGGAGCAATTGCCTTGGCGAAGGAATCCAGATTTCACAAGAGAACCAAACACATCAAGAGACGCTTCAATTCCATCCGCGATCGAGTCAAGGAGGGAGACATAGAGATTTGCAAGATACATACTGATCTGAATGTTGCAGACCCGTTGACTAAGCCTCTCTCACGAGCAAAACATGATCAGCACCAAGACTCCATGGGTGTTAGAATCATTACTGTGTAATCTAGATTATTGACTCTAGTGCAAGTAGGATACTTAAGGAAATATGACCTAGAGCCAATAATAAAGTTGTTATTTATATTTCCTTATATCATGATAAATGTTTATTATCCATGCTAGAATTGTATTAACCGGAAACTTAGTACATGTGTGAATACATAGACAAACAAAGTGCCCCTAGTATGCCTCTACTTGACTAGCTCGTTAATCAAAGAAGGTTAAGTTTCCTGACCATAGACATGTGTTGTCATTTGATGAACGGGATCACAACATTAGAAAATGATGTGATGGACAAGACCCATCCGATAGCTTAGCATAAATGATCATTTAGTTTTATTGCTATTGCTTTCATCATGACTTATACATGTTCCTCTTACTATGAGATTATGCAACTCCCGAATACCAGAGGAACACCTTGTCTGCTATCAAACGTCATAACGTAACTGGGTGGTTATAAATATGCTCTCTAGGTATCTCTGATGGTATTTGTTGAGTTGGCATAGATCGAGATTAGGATTGGTCACCCCGTGTTTTGCAGATGTATCTTTGGGCCCTCTCCATAATGCACATCATTATGACCTTGCAAGCAATGTGTCTAAAGAGTTAGTCACGGGATGATGCATTACGAAATGAGTAAAGAGACTTGCCGGTAACAAGATTGAACTAGGTATGATGATACCGATGATCGAATCTCGGGCAAGTAACATACCGGTCACAAAGGGAACAACATATGTTATTATGCGGTTTGACCGATAAATATCTTCATAGAATATGTAGGAGCCAATATGAGCATCCAGGTTCCACTATTGGTTATTGACCGGAGATGTGTGGACACACCATTATGCTGTGGTGTTCCAGGTGGCGTGAGTAGTGAAACTATTTCACATTGTTTTTAACTGAAGGACAAAATCGTAACTCAAATATTTTACTTCTGTGATCATATCGTAGAAACTTTTATTTTTGTTACGATGATTCTCCACTTCACTCTGAAATTCTTTGAACTTTTCAAATGTTTCAGACTTGTGTTTCATCAAGTAGATATACTCATATCTGCTCAAATCATCTGTGAAGATCAGAAAATAATGATACCTGCCACGAGCCTCAATATTCATCGGACCACATACATCAGTATGTATGATTTCCAACAAATCTGTTGCTCGCTCCATTGTTCCGAAGAACGGAGTCTTAGTCATCTTGCCCATGAGGCATGGTTCGCAAGCATCAACTGATTCATAATCAAGTGATTCCAAAAGCCCATCAGCATGGATTTTCTTCATGCGCTTTACACCAATATGACCTAAACGGCAGTGCCACAAATAAATTGCATCATCATTATTAACTTTGCATCTTTTGGTTTCAATATTATGAATATGTGTATCACTACGATCGAGATCCAACGAACCATTTTCATTGGGTGTGTAACCATATAAGGTTTTATTCATGTAAACAGAACAACAATTTATTCTCTTACTTAAATGAATAACCGTATTGCAATAAACATGATCAAATCATATTCATGCTCAACACAAACACCAAATAACACTTATTTAGGTTCAACACTAATCCCAAAAGTATAGGGAGTGTGCGATGATGATCATATCAATCTTGGAACCACTTCCAACACACATCGTCACTTCACCCTTAACTAGTCTATATTCATTCTGCAACTCCCGTTTCGAGTTACTACTCTTAGCAACTGAACCAGTATCAAATACCGAGGGGTTGCTACGAACACTAGTAAAATACACATCAATAATCTGTATATCAAATATACCTTTGTTCACTTTGCCATCCTTCTTATCCACCAAATACTTGGGGCAGTTCCGCTTCCAGTGACCAGTCCCTTTGCAGTAGAAGCACTTAGTCTCAGGCTTAGGACCAGACTTGGGCTTCTTCACTTGAGCAGCAACTTGCTTGCCGTTCTTCTTGAAGTTCCCCTTCTTCCCTTTGCCCTTTTCTTGAAACTAGTGGTCTTGTCTACCATCAACACTTGATATTTTTCTTGATTTCTACCTTCGTCGATTTCAACATTACGAAGAGCTTGGGAATCGTTTCCGTTATCCCTTGCATATCATAGTTCATCATGAAGTTCTACTAAGTTGGTGATGGTGACTAGAGAATTCTGTCAATCACTATTTTATCTGGAAGATTAACTCCCACTTGATTCAAGCGATTGTAGTACCCAGACAATCTGAGCACATGCTCACTGTTTGAGCTATTCTCCTCCATCTTTTAGCTATAGAACTTGTTGGAGACTTCATATCTCTCAACTCGGGTATTTTCTTGAAATATTAACTTCAACTCCTGGAACATCTCATATGGTCCATGATGTTCAAAACGTCTTTGAAGTCCCGATTCTAAGCCGTTTAAGCATGGTGCACTAAACTATCAAGTAGTCATCATATTGAGCTAGCCAAATGTTCATAACATCTGCATCTGCTCCTGCAATAGGTTTGTCACCTAGCGGTGCATCAAAGACATAATTCTTCTGTGCAGCAATGAGGATAAACCTCAGATCACGGATCCAATCCGCATCATTGCTACTAACATCTTTCAACTTAGTTTTCTCTAGGAACATATATATAACATAGGGAAGCAACAACGCGAGCTATTGATCTACAACATAGATATGCTAATACTTCCAGGACTAAGTTCATGATAAATTAAAGTTCAATTAATCATATTACTTAAGAACTCCCACTTAGATAGACATCCCTCTAATCCTCTAAGTGATCATGTGATCCAAATCAACTAAACCATGTCCGATCATCACGTGAGATGGAGTGGTTTCAATGGTGAACATCACTATGTTGATCATATCTACTATATGATTCACGCTTGACCTTTCGGTCTCTGTGTTCCGAGGCCATATCTGTTATATGCTAGGCTCGTCAAGTTTAACTTGAGTATTCCACGTGTGCAACTGTTTTGCACCCATTGTATTTGAATGTAGAGCCTATCACACCCGATCATCACGTGGTGTCTCAGCACGAAGAACTTTCGCAACAGTGCATACTCAGGGAGAACACTTATACCTTGATAATTTAGTGAGAGATTATCTTATAAAGCTACCGCCGAACTAAGCAAAATAAGATGTATAAAAGATAAACATCACATGCAATCAAAATATGTGACATGATATGGCCATCATCATCTTGTGCCTTTGATCTCCATCTCCAAAGCATCGTTATGATCTCCATCATCACCGACATGACACCATGATCTCCATCATCTTGATCTATATCAATGTGTCATCACATGGTCGTCTCGCCAACTATTGCTCTTGCAATTATTGCTATCGCATAGGGATAAAGTAAAGCAATTATTTGGCGCTTGCATCTTATGCAATAGAGAGACAACCATAAGGCTTTTGCCAGTTGTCGATAACTTCAACAAAACATGATCATCTCATACAACAACTTATATCTCATCACGTCTTGACCATATCACATCACAACATGCCCTGCAAAAACAAGTTAGACGTCCTCTACTTTGTTGTTGCAAGTTTTACGTGGCTGCTACGGGCTTAGCAAGAACCGTTCTTACCTACGCATCAAAACCACAACGATAGTTTGTCAAGTTGGTGCTGTTTTAACCTTCTCAAGGACCGGGCGTAGCCATACTCGGTTCAACTAAAGTTGGAGAAACTGACACCCACCAGCCACCTGTGTGCAAAGCACGTCGGTAGAACCAGTCTCACGTAAGCGTACGCGTAATGTCGGTCTGGGCCGCTTCATCCAACAATACCGCCGAATCAAAGTATGACTTATATCGCCCACAACTCACTTGTGTTCTACTCGTGCATAACATCAACACATAAAACCTAGGCTCGGATGCCACTGTTGGGGAACATAGTAATTTCAAAGTTTTCCTACGCACACGCAAGATCATGGTGATGCATAGCAACGAGAGAGGAGAGTGCTGTCTACGTACCCTCGTAGACCGAAAGCGGAAGCATTAGCACAACGCGGTTGATGTAGTTGTACGTCTTCACGATCCAACCGATCAAGTACCGAACGCACGGCACCTCCGAATTCTGCACACGTTCAACTCGATGACGTCCCTCGAACTCCGAGCCAGCCGAGTGTTGAGGAAGAGTTTCGTCAGTACGACGGCGTGGTGACGATGATGATGTTCTACCGACGCACGGCTTCGCCTAAGCAACGATACGATATGATCGAGGTGAATTATGGTGGAGGGGGGCACCGCACACGGCTAAGAGATCAAGAGATCAATTGTTGTGTCTTTGGGGTGCCCGCTGCACCCGTATATAAAGGAGCAAGGGAGGAGGAGGCCAGCCCTAGGAGGGGGTGTGCCAAGTGTGGAGTCCTACTAGGACTCCCTAGTCCTAGTAGGATTCCACCTCCCATATGAAATAGGAAAAGAGGAAGGGAAAAGGAGAAGGAAGGAAGGGGGTGCCCCCCTTCCCTAGTCCAATTCGGACCAGACCAAGGGGAGGGGTGCGGCCACCCTTGAGGCCCTTTTCCTTCTTTCTGTATGGCCGAATAAGGCCCAATAAGTATTCCCGTAACTCTCCGGTACTCCGAAAAATACCCGAATCACTCGGAACCTTTCCGATGTCCGAATATAGTCGTCGATATATCGATCTTTACGTCTCGACCATTTCGAGACTCCTCGTCATGTCCCCGATCTCATCCGGGACTCCGAACTCCTTCGGTACGTCAAAACTCATAAACTCTGTCATCAAAACCTTAAGCGTGCGGACCCTACGGGTTCGAGAACAATGTAGACATGACCAACACACGTCTCCGGTCAATAACCAATAGCGGAACCTGGATGCTCATATTGGCTCCCACATATTCTACGAAGATCTTTATCGGTCAGACCACATAACAACATACGTTGTTCCCTTTGTCATCGGTATGTTACTTGCCCGAGATTCGATCGTCGGTATCTCAATACCTAGTTCAATCTCATTACCGGCAAGTCTCTTTACTCGTTCCGTAATACATCATCCTGCAACTAACTCATTAGTTGCAATGCTTGCAAGGCTTAAGTGATGTGCATTACCGAGAGGGCCCAGAGATACCTCTCCGACAATCGGAGTGACAAATCCTAATCTCGAAATACGCCAACCCAACAAGTACCTTCGGAGACACCTGTAGAGCACCTTTATAATCACCCAGTTACGTTCTGACGTTTGGTGGCACACAAAGTGTTCCTCCGGTAAACGGGAGTTGCATAATCTCATAGTCATAGGAACATGTATAAGTCATGACGAAAGCAATAGCAACAAACTAAATGATCAAGTGCTATGCTAACGGAATGGGTCAAGTCAATCACATCATTATCCTAATGACGTGATCCCGTTAATCAGATGACAACTCATGTCTATGGTTAGGAAACATTACCATCTTTGATCAACGAGCTAGTCAAGTAGAGGCATACTAGTGACACTCTGTTTGTCTATGTATTCACACATGTATTATGTTTCCGGTTAATACAATTCTAGCATGAATAATAAACATTTATCATGATATAAGGAAATAAATAATAACTTTATTATTGCCTCTAGGGCATATTTCCTTCAGTCTCCCACTTGCACTAGAGTCAATAATCTAGTTCACATCGCCATGTGATTTAACATCAATAGTTCACATCACCATGTGATTAACACCCATAGTTCACATCGACATGTGACCAACACCCAAAGGGTTTACTAGAGTCAATAATATAGTTCACATCGCTATGTGATTAATACCCAAAGAATATTAAGGTGTGATCATGTTTTGCTTGTGAGGGAAGTTTAGTCAACGGATCTGCTACATTTACATCCGTATGTATTTTGCAAATTTCTATGTCAACAATGCTCTGCACGGAGCTACTCTAGCTAATTGCTCCCACTTTCAATATGTATCCAGATTGAGACTTTGAGTCATCTGGATCAGTGTCAAAACTTGCATCGACGTAACCCTTTACGACGAACCTTTTGTCACCTCCATAATCGAGAAACATATCCTTATTCCACTAAGGATAATTTTGACCAATGTCCAGTGATCTACTCCTAGATCACTATTGTACCCCCTTGCCAAACTCAGGGTAGGGTATACAATAGGTCTGGTACATAGCATGGCATACTTTATAGAACCTATGGCTGAGGCATAGGGAATGACTTTCATTCTCTCTCTATCTTCTGCCGTGGTCGGGTTTTGAGTCTTACTCAACTTCACACCTTGTAACACAGGCAAGAACTCCTTCTTTGACTGTTCCATTTTGAACTACTTCAAAATCTTGTCATGGTATGTACTCATTGAAAAACTTATCAAGCGTCTTGATCTATCTCTATAGATCTTGATGCTCAATATGTAAGCAGCTTCACCGAGGTCTTTCTTTGAAAAACTCCTTTCAAACATTCATTTATGCTTTGCAGAATAAATCTACATTATCTCCGATCAACAATATGTCATTGACATATACTTATCAGAAATGTTGTAGTGCTCCCACTCACTTTCTTGTAAATATAGGCTTCACCGCAAGTCTGTATAAAACTATATTCTTTGATCAACTTATCAAAGCGTATATTCCAACTCCGAGATGCTTGCACCAGTCCATAGATGGATCGCTGGAGCTTGCATATTTTGTTAGTACCTTTAGGATTGACAAAACCTTCTGGTTGCATCATATACAACTCTTCTTTAATAAATCCATTAAGGAATGCAGTTTTGTTTATCCATTTGCCAGATTTCATAAAATGCGGCAATTGCTAACATGATTCGGACAGACTTAAGCATAGATACGAGTGAGAAACTCTCATCGTAGTCAACACATTGAACTTGTCGAAAACCTTTTTGCGACAATTCTAGCTTTGTAGATAGTAACACTACTACCAGCGTCCGTCTTCCTCTTGAATATCCATTTAATCTCAATGGCTCGCCGATCAATGGGCAAGTCAATCAAAGTCCATACTTTGTTCTCATACATGGATCTCATCTCAGATTTCATGGCCTCAAGCCATTTCGCGGAATCTGGGCTCATCATCGCTTCCTCATAGTTCGTAAGATCGTCATGGTCAAGTAACATGACCTCCAGAATAGGATCACCATAACACTCTGGTGCGGATCTCACTCTGGTTTACCTACGAGGTTCGGTAGTAACTTGATCTGAAGTTACATGATCATCATCATTAGCTTCCTCACTAATTGGTGTAGTAGTCACAAAAACAGATTTCTGTGATGAACTACTTTTCAATAAGGGAGCAGGTACAGTTACCTCATCAAGTTCTACTTTCCTCCCACTCACTTCTTTCAAGAGAAACTCCTTCTCTAGAAAGGATCCATTCTCAGCAATGAATATCTTGCCTTCGGATCTGTGATAAAAGGTGTACCCAACATTTTCTTTTGGGTATCCTATGAAGACACACTTCTCCGATTTGGGTTTGAGCTTATTAGGTTGAAACTTTTTCACATAAGCATTGCAACCTCAAACTTTAAGAAACGACGGCTTAGGTTTCTTGCCAAACCATAGTTCATACGCTGTCGTCTCAACGGATTTAGATGGTGCCCTATTTAACGTGAATGCAGCTGTCTCTAATGCATAACCCCAAAACGATAGTGGTAGATCGGTAAGAGACATCATAGATCGCACCATATCTAATAAAGTACGGTTATGACATTCGGACACACCATTATGCTGTGGTGTTCCAGGTGGCGTGAGTAGTGAAACTATTTCACATTGTTTTTAACTGAAGGCCAAACTCGTAACTCAAATATTTTACTTCTGCGATCATATCGTAGAAACTTTTATTTTTGTTACGATGATTCTCCACTTCACTCTGAAATTCTTTGAACTTTTTAAATGTTTCAGACTTGTGTTTCATCAAGTAGATATACTCATATCTGCTCAAATCATCTGTGAAGATCAGAAAATAATGATACCTGCCACGAGCCTCAATATTCATCGGACCACATACATCAATATGTATGATTTCCAACAAATCTGTTGCTCGCTCCATTGTTCCGAAGAATGGAGTCTTAGTCATCTTGCCCATGAGGCATGGTTCGCAAGCATCAACTGATTCATAATCAAGTGATTCCAAAAGCCCATCAGCATGGATTTTCTTCATGCGCTTTACACCAATATGACCTAAACGGCAGTGCCACAAATAAATTGCATCATCATTATTAACTTTGCATGTTTTGGTTTCAATATTATGAATATGTGTATCACTACGATCGAGATCCAATGAACCATTTTCATTGGGCGTGTAACCATATAAGGTTTTATTCATGTAAACAGAACAACAATTTATTCTCTTACTTAAATGAATAACCGTATTGCAATAAACATGATCAAATCATATTCATGCTCAACGCAAACACCAAATAACACTTATTTAGGTTCAACACTAATCCCAAAAGTATAGGGAGTGTGCGATGATGATCATATCAATCTTGGAACCACTTCCAACACACATCGTCACTTCACCCTTAACTAGTCTATGTTCATTCTGCAACTCCCGTTTCGAGTTACTACTCTTAGCAACTGAACCAGTATCAAATACCGAGGGGTTGCTACGAACACTAGTAAAATACACATCAATAATCTGTATATCAAATATACCTTTGTTCACTTTGCCATCCTTCTTATCCACCAAATACTTGGGGCAGTTCCGCTTCCAGTGACCAGTCCCTTTGCAGTAGAAGCACTTAGTCTCAGGCTTAGGACCAGACTTGGGCTTCTTCACTTGAGCAGCAACTTGCTTGCCATTCTTCTTGAAGTTCCCCTTCTTCCCTTTGCCCTTTTCTTGAAACTAGTGGTCTTGTTTACCATCAACACTTGATATTTTTCTTGATTTCTACCTTCGTCGATTTCAGCATTACGAAGAGCTTGGGAATCGTTTCCGTTATCCCTTGCATATCATACTTCATCACGAAGTTCTACTAACTTGGTGATGGTGACTAGAGAATTCTGTCAATCACTATTTTATCTGGAAGATTAACTTCCACTTGATTCAAGCGATTGTAGTACCCAGACAATCTGAGCACATGCTCACTGCTTGAGCTATTCTCCTCCATCTTTTAGCTATAGAACTTGTTGGAGACTTCATATCTCTCAACTCGGGTATTTGCTTGAAATATTAACTTCAACTCCTGGAACATCTCATATGGTCCATGACGTTGAAAACATCTTTGAAGTCCCGATTCTAAGCCGTTTAAGCATGGTGCACTAAACTATCAAGTAGTCATCATATTGAGCTAGCCAAATGTTCATAACATCTGCATCTGCTCCTGCAATAGGTTTGTCACCTAGCGGTGCATCAAAGACATAATTCTTCTATGCAGCAATGAGGATAAACCTCAGATCACGGATCCAATCCACATCATTGCTACTAACATCTTTCAACTTAGTTTTCTCTAGGAACATATATATAACATAGGGAAGCAACAACGCGAGCTATTGATCTACAACATAGATATGCTAATACTACCAGGACTAAGTTCATGATAAATTAAAGTTCAATTAATCATATTACTTAAGAACTCCCACTTAGATAGACATCCCTCTAATCCTCTAAGTGATCATGCGATTCAAATCAACTAAACCATGTCTGATCATCACGTGAGATGGAGTAGTTTCAATGGTGAACATCACTATGTTGATCATATCTACTATATGATTCACGCTCGACCTTTCGGTCTCCGTGTTCCGAGGCCATACCTGTTATATGCTAGGCTCATCAAGTTTAACCTGAGTATTCCGCGTGTGCAACTGTTTTGCACCCGTTGTATTTGAACGTAGAGCCTATCACACCCGATCATCACGTGGTGTCTCAGCACGAAGAACTTTCGCAACGGTGCATACTCAGGGAGAACACTTATACCTTGATAATTTAGTGAGAGATTATCTTATAAAGCTACCGCCGAACTAAGAAAAATAAGATGTATAAAAGATAAACATCACATGCAATCAAAATATGTGACATGATATGGCCATCATCATCTTGTGCCTTTGATCTCCATCTCCAAAGCATCGTCATGATCTCCATCGTCACCGGCATGACACCATGATCTCCATCATCTTGATCTGTATCAATGTGTCATCACATGGTCGTCTCGCCAACTATTGCTCTTGCAACTATTGCTATCGCATAGCGATAAAGTAAAGCAATTATTTGGCGCTTGCATCTTATGCAATAGAGAGACAACCATAAGGCTTTTGCCAGTTGCCGATAACTTCAACAAAACATGATCATCTCATACAACAACTTATATCTCATCACGTCTTGACCATATCACATCACAACATGCCATGCAAAAACAAGTTAGACGTCCTCTACTTTGTTGTTGCAAGTTTTACGTGGCTGCGACGGGCTTAGCAAGAACCGTTCCTACCTATGCATCAAAACCACAACGATAGTTTGTCAAGTTGGTGCTGTTTTAACCTTCTCAAGGACCGGGCGTAGCCGTACTCGGTTCAACTAAAGTTGGAGAAACTAACACCCGCCAGCCACCTGTGTGCAAAGCACGTCGGTAGAACCAGTCTCGCGTAAGCGTACGCATAATGTCGGTCCGGGCCGCTTCATCCAACAATACCGCCGAACCAAATATGACATGCTGGTAAGCAGTATGACTTATATCGCCCACAACTCACTTGTGTTCTACTCATGCATAACATCAACGCATAAAACCTAGGCTCGGATGCCACTGTTGGGGAACGTAGTAATTTCAAAATTTTCCTACGCACACGCAAGATCATGGTGATGCATAGCAACGAGAGAGGAGAGTGTTGTCTACGTACCCTCATAGACCGAAAGCGGAAGCGTTAGCACAACACGGTTGATGTAGTCGTACGTCTTCACGATCCGACCGATCAAGTACCGAACACATGACACCTCCGAGTTCTGCACCCGTTCAACTCGATGACGTTCCTCGAACTCCGATCCAGCCGAGTGTTGAGGGAGAGTTTCGTCAGCACGACGGCGTGGTGACAATGATGATGTTCTACCAATGCAGGGCTTCGCCTAAGCACCACTACGATATGATCGAGGTGGATTATGGTGGAGGGGGGCACCGCACACGGCTAAGAGATTAAGAGATCAATTGTTGTGTCTTTGGGGTGCCCCCCTGCACCCGTATATAAAGGAGCAAGGAAGGAGGAGGCCGGCCCTAGGAGGGGGCGCACCAAGTGTGGAGTCCTACTAGGACTTCCTAGCCCTAGTAGGATTTCACCTCCCATATGGAATAGGAAAAGAGGAAGGAAAAAGGAGAAGGAAGGAAGGGGGTGCCCCCCTTCCCTAGTCCAATTCGGACCAAACCAAGGGGAGGGGTGCGGCCACCCTTGAGGCCCTTTTCCTTCTTTCCCGTATGGCCCAATAAGGCCCAATACGTATTCCCGTAACTCTCCGGTACTCCGAAAAATACCCGAATCACTCGGAACCTTTCCGATGTCCGAATATAGTCGTCCAATATATCGATCTTTACGTCTCGACCATTTCGAGACTCCTCGTCATGTCCCCGATCTCATCTGGGACTCCGAACTCCTTCGGTACATCAAAACTCATAAACTCATAATATAACTGTCATCGAAACCTTAAGCGTGCGGACCCTACGAGTTTGAGAACAATGTAGACATGACCGAGACACGTCTCCGGTCAATAACCAATAGTGGAACCTGGATGCTCATATTGGCTCCCACATATTCTACGAAGATCTTTATCGGTCAGACCGCATAACAACATACGTTGTTTCCTTTGTCATCGGTATGTTACTTGCCCGAGATTCGATCGTCGGTATCTCAATACCTAGTTCAATCTCATTACCGGCAAGTCTCTTTACTCGTTCCGTAATACATCATCCTACAACTAACTCATTAGTTGCAATGCTTGTAAGGCTTAAGTGATGTGCATTACCGAGAGGGCCCAGAGATACCTCTCCGACAATCAGAGTGACAAATCTTAATCTCGAAATACGCCAACCCAACAAGTACCTTCGGAGACACCTGTAGAGCACCTTCATAATCACCCAGTTACGTTGTGACGTTTGGTGGCACACACAGTGTTCCTCCGGTAAACGAGAGTTGCATAGTCTCATAGTCATAGGAACATGTATAAGTCATGAAGAAAGCAATAGCAACAAACTAAACGATCAAGTGCTATGCTAACGGAATGGGTCAAGTCAATCACATCATTATCCTAATGACGTGATCCCGTTAATCAAATGACAACTCATGTCTATGGTTAGGAAACATTACCATCTTTGATCAACGAGCTAGTCAAGTAGAGGCATACTAGTGACACTCTGTTTGTCTATGTATTCACACATGTATTATGTTTCCGGTTAATACAATTCTAGCATGAATAATAAACATTTATCATGATATAAGGAAATAAATAATAACTTTATTATTGCCTCTAAGGCATATTTCCTTCAGTCTCCCACTTGCACTAGAGTCAATAATCTAGTTCACATCGCCATGTGATTTAACATCAATAGTTCATATCACCATGTGATTAACACCCATAGTTCACATCGACATGTGACCAACACCCAAAGGGTTTACTAGAGTCAATAATCTAGTTCACATCGCTATGTGATTAATACCCAAAGAATATTTAGGTGTGATCATGTTTTGCAAATTTCTATGTCAACAATGCTCTGCACGGAACTACTCTAGCTAATTGCTCCCACTTTCAATATGTATCCAGATTGAGACTTTGAGTTATCTGGATCAGTGTCAAAACTTGCTTCGATGTAACCCTTTATGACGAACCTTTTGTCACCTCCATAATCGAGAAACATATCCTTATTCCACTAAGGATAATTTTGACCAATGTCCAGTGATCTACTCCTAGATCATTATTGTACTCCCCTGCCAAACTCAGGGGAGGGTATACAATAGGTCTGGTACACAGCATGGCATACTTCATAGAACCTATGGCTGAGGCATAGAGAATGACTTTCATTATCTCTCTATCTTCTGCCGTGGACGGGTTGAGTCTGTCGGGGTCACCGTCGCGTCCTTTTTTACACAAAAATCCCTGTGGTTTTTGGTCATTGAACCCGCAGTCCTTGCTTAAGTGAGAAAAAACATTTCGTTCAGGCTATTTCCCAAAATCCCCCTGTAGTTCTCAATATTCAACCCGCGGTCCAAAAGCACAGGCTCTCAATTCTAAGAATAAAAAAGAGCATGGGACCTCCCTCGCCTCCCAATTCCAGCTGCCAAAGGCGACCGACCCCGGCGATGCTCGATCCGGTGAGCCTGGAGCGCTCTCCTCGCCGCCGGCGCCGCGGCGCTGGTCGTCATCGCGGCCGTCTTCCTCCTTCCTGGCCCCGCCTCCCGCCTCCCGTGTGCGCGCGCTCCTCCCCCTCTCTCCCACCCCCTGGCTGCCGACCTCGCCCGCCCCTTCGCCACCGCCATGGCCGTCCGTGCCGTCCGCGTTCTCCATGTCGACAACTACGACTCCCCCGCGCAAGAGCAGACGCACAAGAGCCCTTTATCCTCCTAAACATGCACAAACTCCTCCTGAATAGCGTGCGCCGCCGCTGATCTGTGCTCTCCTCTCCACGCCGCCGATTTGTCCTCTTCGGCTTCCTTCCAGCTCCATGTGCTCCTTCCTCTCACCACCGCCCCAATCCTCCCCGGCGCCACACCCAGCCTCCTCCACGTCTATCTCCTGGCGCTGGCGGATGTGTTCAATTTGGAGGGAATTCAGTGCCATGTCCGTGCAGAAGAAATACTCCAACACGATAGCCATGGATGGCCCATCTGGATTTCACAAATTCTTTGGTGCCATAGAAAGAAAGCCTCCACCGGATTAGATCACAAGTTCTAAAGACGAACAACTCAATGTCGCGTCCACCAACTTCGCCTGAAGACCATCCACCGTTGTCACCATCGACTTTGCCGCAAGACCATCCACAATCTCCTCCGCCGATTTTGTCGGAAGACCATCAATCGTCGCCTAGACCTACTTCGTCGCAGGTATCTTTTTTCTTTGTGCAAACTATGATGGAGCTATGTTTGATTTACAACGATTTACAACCAGAGTTTACTGATGGTTAAACTGGCAATTTAAATTTACGTGAGCAAGTATTTAACGCAATTGGTCTATTGGCATAGGCTCAAGCAGGAAACACATCGATCTATACTTTTGCCATCTTGTTTCCTTTGTCAAACTAGCTGCAACAATAGTTCTTCTTGCTATACAATATCGACATGCCAATTGATAAAATAATTTTGTCAACTGATTCCTCCTGTAGTGCTTCTTGCTGTACAAGACCACATCTGGTTTCCACCAAGAAGCTGGATCAGCGACATTGGACTCTGGTAAGCTCATGAAAATTCTTGCAATCCAGACTTGGGAGAGTGAAATTTACAAGTAGCTTTTATAGTGATAGCTAACATCATCTTACTGTGGTTTATTTGGCCCATGTAGAGCTGGCATGGTACGGTTACACTTCCAACAGTTTTACTTGCTAACAAAAAATCAAGTATAACTAAAAGAATATATCTTTCTCTTGCTGAAATAGGTTTGGACGCACAGTGTGATATATATATATATATATATATATATATATATATATATATATATATATATATATATATATATAGATAGATAGATAGAGGGAGAGAGAGAGAGAAAAGTCTATGTATTGTGTAAGTCCATGCTCTCTACAATCAAAGCCGTCCATCCAGCATGTGGATCTGTTCCAGGCAAGCTTTATCTCTTTCCATCTTTGAATTAAACAATTTTCCGCAGCTCTCTCATATTTCCTCTTTTAGCTTGGTGGTCCATAGCCTAGCTGCAGTCTAGACCACATGCCTATGTGTTTGTCTGGCCGGACGGCACCATTTGACACAAAGAGTTCCAGACTATGCCGGACCTTTTTACGATGTTGTGAGAACAACAGACACTCATTTTAGGCAAAGTGCAATACTATTCGTTAGTGCTTTGTTTTGTTTCTCTGACCAGCACTAATACCATGTCACGGACATCATATTCATCGCGTTTGCAACGAGCAACGCCCTACAACCCCCTTGCCAGCATGGATTATTTTACAGTTAAGGAAATTTGGGTTATCAAGTTAGCTGTTGGGGAGCATCCATGGACGGTGACAACCCCTTTTTTCTTTGCGACAGCAGCGAGCCGGATGTTAGGCGTCGGTCTTCAGATTCTAGAGACCATGAACGGCCTTTCCTTCTCTGTGTTGGTTATGTGAGAGGCAACGAGGAGGACCTGCGTTGGTTATGTGCATCAAGTTTAGTAGTCTGTAGTCCTATTTTTTGTTATGTCAGTATCTTCAGTTATGGTACGATTTGTATCATGTCATAACCAACATATTCATTGCCATGTACTGCATTAGACACATTGTTATCAAATGGATTTACCAGATTTCTTTCACCTGATCTCAATTATCTCAGTTGTACATGCACCATTGTGTCGAATGATTTCTGTCCTATTATTTCTCTGAAAATCCAGCTTCAGTTTTGCACTCTATGTTCGACAGTTGACACATCAATCTTCAGACATAACCAGTGGTTTTGTTACCTTTCCTTCACTTCCACCCAAAAGCACAACTAGAAAAGTTGAATCTTTTCGTTTCAGAAGGCAGCCTTGGCTGCACCCTAGTTTGCTATACACACAAATATAGCAATGTGCATCCATACTTTCCATCTTAACACTGTCCCAGAATAGCCGTTCATGTGTCTGTGTGTTCGGTCAACCGTGCAGCAATTGTGTGTGTAACACGCCTAGTGTATGTCCTCTAGTTAACACAACTTTCTTCAAATTGGCCTAGCGTCAGTATTGCACAAGTCTGAACCAAAACAGTATGCTCAAAACCAGGATAAAAGCTTGAGCCGTAGCTGTCGCCTATCAGGATTCCTGAGGCGCATAGTATCCCTACATCACACAAATCTTCAGAGCCTTCAGTCATTCACGGGAGCCTGTTGCAAATTTTTTCTTGCCCCCTCCACTCACCTCTAACCCAACTAATGATCTGCTTATTACCCCTTACAGAACTTCATAAACACGCTTCATTACGCCTTACAAAATTGCATAAATTGACGAACTGTCTGTCGCATTTGACCCAATATACTAATATACTAGCAATAAAATTAATGGATATACTCCGATGAGGCCACGCCACCACGGTGCCACCTTCTGCTGATCTTTTCCTAATCTTTAGTTTAGTTTGGAGGGATTCAACGAGGTGACGACGGCATCACCTTCTTCGACGAGGCCGCCCATCACCATACTCCTGCTGTCCGTGGGGAGGAATTAGCTTCATGCGGCAGCGCGACTATCAAACCACGGCAGGGACTGGTTTAGTCTTGTGCTTGTTAGGAACAAACCGTGGCGGGTGTGCCATGTGCGTGTGTGTGTTTGTGTCGTGGTGCCGATGCGTGTGTGTCACATTAGAGTCCGAGGCTGTTGGTGTTTTGGGTAGTAGCCGCAGCTGGTGTTCTGTTGAGCAAGCCCGAGTCGTCCGGGCGTTGCGTCGTGCGTGTGTGTGCCCATGTATAAACCCTCCATGTATACACGAGACCACAATTTCTTTGCTTAGTGTCAGAGTTCCAGACTGGAAGAACAGACGCGTCAGCACTAGTCCAGTCTAATGGTAGTCAGGTCAAAGGCTACTTTAGCTTGCTAGTACTCCGATTTCACGAGTACGTACTGGTTTTCCTGACCTCCTAGTGGTCAGTCTAGGACTGTTAAAGCAGGCACGATGGCCATGCTATTGTAATGTAATTCTCTCTATGTGCTTTAACACAACATTTGACTTTTGAACTGATTAATACTCCATCTTTTTTTAGTTTGCATATAAGATCTTGTCAAAATCAAACTTTGTAAAGTTTGACCAACTTTGTAGAAAAAAATCAACGTCTACATACTAAAATTATATGGTATGAAAATAAATTTCATGATGCTTCTAACAATATTGATTTCATATTGTGAATCTTGATATTTTTTCTATAAACTCAGCAAAGTTAACAAAGTTTGACTTTGATCAAATCTTATATGCAAAGTAAAAAGAAACAGAGGGAGTACAAGGGCATAATGACAAAACATATGTAGGGATAACTTTTATCTTCCTTCTAGTTTATGTAATTAATAGGACAATAACAAATCTGTTGCCAATGTTTAGTGCACATAAAGTGGGCAGGGCAAATAGTTAATCCCTTATGTTGCTGGCACAGGCAGCAAAACACCTCACTAGAAGTGGCGAATTATTTTACAGAAAGTATCCAAAAGTAAGAGTTTGTCTTGTTGATGGATGTGGCTTAGCAACTGCAGTGCTGCTCAAGACCATCCCTTTAGATACAAAGCAATTTTTGTTTGTGGAAGCTGTTATAAGAGTATCTTTAGCAAACCCCTTAAAACGTACGAAACTGTAAAATAACCACCGGTTTACAGTTTTAGGCGAAAAAAACGACCCGAATAAAACTCGTAAACGACTCCGACCTGTAATTTTTTTAAGGGGCGAGGAAAATATCCCCACCGAACATGTGAAAATAAGGATTTCGGAGCCAACCCGAGGGTGTCCTGTATATGCGAAAGACCGTTGGCGGGAGTCCAACTGCCATCAGAACCTTCATGGCTCGCTCCCGGCTGCCGCTCCGTCCATCCCCGGCCGCCGCCCTGCTCATCCGGGAAGCCACCCCACCCGTTCGGGACGCCGCCGCCCCACTCGTCCAGGCCGCCGTCCTGCCCATCCGGCCATCACCCCGCGCGTGGCCGCCGCCACGCCCCCTGTCTCCTCCATGACACGGCCATCGGGGGAGCCGGGCCTCGCCCCACGCGCTCCAGCTCTACTGCATCTCGGGCGGGCTCATTTGTGTGACTGGCAACAACGGTTTCATTGGCTCCTGGACACGGGAACCTTCATTTTCCATTGGCCGGATCTTACATAACCGAGTGCACTCTTTTAATTGGACCGAACACTTTTTTATACCATGAGCGTTGTACCCATCGTAACACCACCCTGTTTGCATTGACTCTCTCTCTCTCTCTTGTGTGTGTGTGTGTCTAGGCGCTAATGCTTTATGTGGTTCAACACACTTTAGAGTAAAACATAATAATGAACAGGCAATTGTAATTGGAAACATGCATGAAACACCCCTCATGGTGTTCTTGTATGGCCGTATCATCATGATGACACCAAAACATTCATTTTCCATTGGCCAAACCTTACACAATCATAAGGATGCACTCTTTTAATTGGACCAAGCACCTTTTTTACCACGAGCGTTGTATCCATCAGAGCACCACTCTGTTTCTGTTGGCCTCTCTCTCTCTCTCTCTCTCTCTCTCTCTCTCTTTTGTGTCTAGGCACCAACACTTGATGTGGTTAACTCACTTAAGACAAAACAATAATAATAACGGACAATTATAATTGAAAACATGCAAGTAACACCCCGTCATGTTGTTCTCGTATCGCTGCATCATCATAAAGACATGGGAACCTTCATTTTCTATTGATTGAACCTTACACAATCGTATGTGTGCACTCTTTTAATTGGACAGGGCACCTTTTAGTACCATGAGCATTGTACCCATCGGAGCACCGCCCTGTTTTCGCCATGAAGCACGCACGATCATTCGCTTGTCGTACATGCACCATCTACAAGTCGGCACCTTGTAGCTGTGAAGCACTTACCATCTATAACAACGACGTACACTTCACGGCTGAACACCATGTTTTCTCACGTACTTACTAAATGTATAGTAGAGAAAAATTCGCCGGCATCGCGAACATGCACCATATATAACCATGTCGAGCTCTTTTATGCTTGATAAACGGATACCTTGGGCTCCCCTTTCCTCCCGCGTCGCTCCCGTGGGCGATGGGGAGGAACCCTAGCCGCCACAACCCCAAGTCTCCCACCAGCCCTTCCTCCCACACGCCGCCACCATAAGACGCAATCAGGCGAAACCCTGCTGACATCATTGTGGCGGCTGATATTGTCCCTCGCGTATAGTGTCTTGGCGTAGGACGGGGTCGCTGGGGGCACCGTGTGCTTGCGAGTCACGGTGGTGCGATGAAGGGTCCTCCGATGGTGCTGCTGAGGCTCCTCTAGTTGCGTGGCTGACTGCATTGAGGTGGGATAGGCCCTCGACCCCGATGGCTACAGATCGAGGTCCACCTAGATCTGTTGAAAGGCAGTTATGTGTGGCGTGGGTTGTGGGCAGTGTGGGCCTCGATGGTTGTAATCCGATTGGAGATGGTGGCAGCTGGAGTTGGTGGTGGGTGGCAGCGTGCGCGTCTAGTGTGGAGTTGTGGGTTGGAAGCTAGTTCAGGGCAGGGGGCCTGCACCTTGCCGTGATCTAGTTGGACCATTGGGTGCTTGCAGTGGCAGGCGAGGTGGCCGCAACGGCTTTGGCGACGACGGTTGGTGTGGGTGCTGGTAGCTCATCCCTTCTACTGGGTCTGGACCGGTGGCACGAGGTGCTTGCGTGGTGGAGATGGCCGGGACCTGGGGCTCGTGCTCGACCGGATTGGCTTGAGGCTCGACGCAGGTCGGAGCTCGATCATGTGTTGGCTTCGTGCGAGCATGCTGGACGACGGCCGTCAGTAGTGACGGGGTTGTGTCTCCCCCGATCCACGAGGTATGGCTTGAGTTGCGAGCGTGGGCGCCTCTTACCGTGGAGGCGTCGACCCAGACTCCGTTTTGATGCCGGGCTAGGAATGAAAGGAGATGCTTTTTACTCCTATTGTGGTGGATGCACCATGATCTGGGCGGGTGGTGCTGTCTTGGATATGGATGCCAGGGCGATGACCTCGAATGGCGGTCTGCATGCTCTCTCTGAGGGGCATCATGCAGTGGTAATGGCTTTTCCTCTTGGTCGTGTGGGCCGTGAGAGGTAGCGGCGGGTGACTCGGGTGTGCACTCTGTCTCCGATAATAGTGATGCCCTGATCCAGACATGGAGTTCTGACCTTGCCATGCTTGTCCTGGAGACCTCGGAGGAGGTGTCGAGCAAAAGCTCTACGCTTTGTCACCGATGATGACGCTCGCGGGCGCCGTTATCTTCTTGAAGACATCGTCTGGGTTCCAGGTGTAAACCATTGTCCATTGTGAACTCGGCAACGGCGGTGCTTAGCATATTCTCCCTCTAGGGGTGTTGTCGTGGATCTTAAGTGTTATAAGGCGTAGCGTGGGGTTGAAACCAGTTCCTCCTGTGCTCTGTCTCGGCTACCTCATAAACTTAGAATGTAACAATATACTTAAAAACAACCAGGTGAGCGACAAAGAAGCATCTTAGAGACCTTTTTTGTCATGTATTAAAAATCATCACAATTAAATGGTGGCTTCTCAAAAGCGGTCAAATGTTTTTGTCCTTGTGGAAGAATAGACATAATCCTAGCGTGCGTACCAAGTGTTCTTCTGCACACTCTGAAACATACTATGGCAAGCCTCTGTAAAACACTGTACCGAAATACAGTACTACAAGGCTAGGACGCTGAGAAACTACAGGCGCGTGACTATTTTCTAGTAGTATGTGTTTCCAGCTAGCATGCATGCACTGAATCAGCCTGCAGGCCGTCTTTCCACGCAGCTCATTGATGTACATCTCTCCACGCATTTTGTCTGTCTTTCCATGCAAAACGGGGTCGCTACTTGTCGGCAAATTTGATAATTTTAACCTTGGGACGAAATCAATTCACGGAATAAACTGCCCGTGAAATTATTTCACAGCACTGACCCTTTTGTGTAGCGCCCGCCACACAGGAGCCACACCCTACGGTGCAACGCCCAGCTCTGGGGCGTTGCACGCCTGTCCACCGTGGCAGCCCTTGGGCCCGCACCCAGTAGTGCAGCGCCTCCGAGCTAGACGCCACACATGTAATGTGCAGCGCCCGACCCGTAGGCGCTGCATTGTGACTTATCCAGCGGCTTGGCCCCCCTCCCCCACTCCCCCCACCCCACACACCCCAACCCGAGCTTTGCCCCCTCTCCCACTCTCTCCCCCTCTTAAATCCTCTCCCAAATCTTGCAATTTGAAGAATTTGTCCGTGGATTTCGAAGTCATACCCTCCCTCAAGGTAATCTTCTCCGATCCCCTTGTTTTGATCCAAGTAATGCTAGTTTGGGGAACCCTAGTTTTATTTGGATCTAGAGATTTGCATGGAGATGTGAGATCTTTGTTTGCCAATTTCCTATAATTAGGCTTTGTTAGTATGTTAGGGTTATTCTTATGGGTGTTCTTATGTTGGTGCTAGGGTTAGGGTTATTGTTAGGGTTATGGTTATGGTTAGGGTTAGGGTTAGGGTTGTTGTTTGATATATATATTAGGGTTTGTATTCCGTGTTAATCCTTAAATTAGCACTCATGGAAGCAATGCTACATTGTGTTGTTTGAATGCTTATAGGGATGGGAAGAACATGTGTGTTTGTTCATCATGGGGACAAAGACGCTTTCTTGAAAGGCAATATTGAACCGGATCCGGATGAGCTTGATATGGTGTTTGATAGTAGTCCTAGCTATGCGGAGCTCTTGCAACAAGTGAGGAAAGATTTGAATTGGATGGACCTTAGTGATATCGTTGAGTTGGAGGGAAGGCATAATGTAGGTTTTGGAATGCACATCCGTTGGAAGACAATGCGTATCAACTCGGAGCAACGTTGGGTTGCATACAAGGAAACGGTGGCCGATTCACTTGACAAGGCTCTTGAGTTATTTGCAAGGAAGAAGGTTGATTCAAATTTGCATTTGGACTTGAACCGGAAACCCTCCCCTTTGGTTGCTAGTAGCCCCCCACCCTTGAAGCGAGATGAAATTGTTGAATCTTTTTTGACCCAAGAAGTGAGGCCAACATTGAGCCCGTTTACAAACAACGAAGATGAAGCTTTGCAAGAGGACAATGATGAGTATGCGGACGATGACAATGAAGTTGATCTCCATGACAACAATGTGGGTGATCTTGACAAATATCATTTGCAAGAGACAATGGACCATTCCATCCCTTTTTCCCGTGCATATGCATCGGATTCGGATGACGAAGGTCCCGATGAACAATTTGATGAGGAGGGATTCACGATGAAGGAGGCCGAAGCTTTCGAGAAGGTATTCGGTCGGGATCACAAGACACCATTGTTCAAGGATGTTAGTCTCGCGGATGAAGCCGTTGTGGATGGTGGCAAATCTATATCTTTTGGGGTTAGGCCAAGCTCTCACCGTGATTTGGGAGACGACAAGAACCGGATTGCTAAAGGGTCTAAGTTTGAAACCTTGTTGGAATTGAAGATGTGGCTCGACAACTACTCGGTTACGCATTATCGTCCACACAAGGTGGTGCACTCGGACGTCAATGTGCGCTACACGGTTGCATGTGTATGTGAAGATGAAATATGTCCGTGGATTGTGCGTGCAAGACCATGGAAAGGAGGTCCCGCTTAGCACGTAGTGAGTTGTGTGCCAACTCACATGTGCCGAGGCAAAAGGGTGGATGGCAAGATTGTGTCCCAAGACCACAGCCAACTGACGTCCGAGTTCATCGCTTACAGGCTCTCCAACTCAATATCCACACTTCCAACAATGAGCGTCCAACATGTCGTTGACCTTGTGAAAGCCATCTTTCATTACAAGGTGAAGTACGGCAAGGCATGGAAGGCAAAGCAAGCCGCATTTAAGATGTTGTATGGTACTTGGAAGGAAGCATACAACCGAATCCCTAGGTTGTTGTTAGCCATGTCCGCCACAAACCCGGGCATGGTTCATGTTGTCGAGCCTCATGGGCACCAAACAACGGTTTATGAAGGAAAGAAAGTTCGAGTATTTGGCCGTGCATTTTGGGCGTTCGAGCAATGCGTGAAGGCTTTCGAACACTGTAGGCCGGTCATCGCCATTGATGGCACGTTCTTGACCGGACAATACAAGGGGACCTTGTTGGTTGCGATAGCAAGTGATGCCAATAACCGGGTGTTGCCATTGGCATTTGCTTTGGTTGAGGCGGAGAACAATGACAACTAGGAGTGGTTTTTGCGTCTTTTGAGGACGAAGGTGTTACCCGATCAAAGGGAAATTTGTGTCATATCGGATCGACATGCAGGAATTCTTAACGCGGTGGAGATTGACATTCCCGGGCATGCTCCGTTAAACTATGATCTTCGTTTTGGTTGTGAACTACTATGTGTCATGAACTACCATCTCTCCTCCTTGATTTGGTTGTGAACTACTATGTGTCATGAACTACTATCTATCCTCCTCGATTTAGTTGTGATCTACTATGTGTCGTGAAGTAATATGTATTATGAACTAGTATGTGTCGTGAAGTACTTTGTGCATATGTTGTCTTCGCAGTTCTTTGCTTGCTATGTGTCGTGAACTACTATCTCTCCTCATCGGAATATGTGTGCATGTGCCACAAAATTTGCTAAGTACAAGTGCAACGCCTAAGCTCTGAGGCGTTGCACTGTACAGTGTGGCGCCTCGAAGCTAGGCGCTGCAGCGGCTGTAGGTTGCCAACACTTTGTTTGCTCTCAGCTTAGCTCAGCCCAGGCGTGCAATGCCTCAGGGCTAGGCGTCACACTGTATAGTGCAGCGCCTAGCGCTGAGGCGTTGCACTCCTGGGCTGAGCTAAACAGAGAGCAAACAAAGTGTTGGCAACCTACAGCC
>NC_041382.1:293907827-293967501 GCF_002162155.2 Triticum dicoccoides | reverse complement strand
GGAGGCGTCACACTGTATAGTGCAACGCCCGAGAGCTAGGCGTTGCACTGTACAGTGTGACGCCTCCATGCTAGGCGCTGCAGCGGCTGCAGCTTGTAAACTTGGTCATTTTCAGGTACATTGCAACATTTTCTAGAATAAGCAGTCAAAAACTTTAAGTTCACATTTCAGTCACAGTTGAACATTATTAAGACAACAAGTGCAACATAGAGGATCAAGTTCAACATTGGTAAGACGTCAACTCCAAGTTCAACATAACTAAGACATACAAAGAGGATCAAGTTCAACATAGAGCTACCACAACTCCAAGTTCACCGACATAACAACTTCAAGTTCACCGACATAACAACTCCAAGTTCACCGACATTACAAATAAAAGACGATGGCTGGTTCCTAAGAAGAGCTAGTTCCTTGAGCGCTTTTTGGCTGCTCCCCCTCTTCCTAGCTAACTTCTTCACCTTCCTAGGAAGAGGAACACGCTCCCACTTCGGCTCCGGTTCCTCCACGTCATCGACATCGTCATCCAAATAGTCATCCAAAGCCGCCATCCGCGAGGTGCCGACCGTCCTTTTGTCTCTTTGGGTGAAGTCTTCAGGTGTTTACTTGTTGATTCCCGTCCTAGGCTTTAGCATGTATGCAGACCTAACCTGGTACGTCCCCAAGGTCATATCATCATCAGCAACCTATGCATCAACAAAAGATATGAAAAGACCGTGTGTGAGGATATAGTTAGCAATGCATCAACAATTGAATATATATGCTCATGCCATACCTCTTGGGTGACCACACCCACATCCTCATCCTCCAAATGATCACCATGGCTCTGGCCCGAAGCGGGATCTGATGGTGTCGCCAACCTAGACCGTTCTGGTGATACATACTCGGGGTCACGACAACCAAAAAGGTTTGATAGCCGCCTTAACTTTTGGCCCTGGCGCTGCAACATGTACAAGTGAATGAGACATCGAACGTAGCAACACATGTTAAGTACTAGTTTGAAGGAGATGTGAACCTTGATGAATGCTCGAAGTGCACCTTCTCCATCGCTTTTGCCAGCTGGGGTTGTTTCAAGAATAGTCTCGGTCTCATCAGCTGCTTTCTTGATCTGGGCATGCTATGAACAAAAATGGTATTAACGTGTTAGACAAGCAAAGATGTGAATAGTGTGAATGAAAATCAAAGAGGGCAAATACTACAAAGTTCATCATTGGAGCTGAAGGGATCACTGAGTTGCCTTTCCTGACTAATGCGTTGTACTGGTGTTGGGCTACCTCATCAAAAACAGTGGGTTCTTCCAAAATCTCCGCAGCATACGCCGGCTTGCATACCTCCACACGGGTACTTGCAAGAAACCATGTGAGATAGTTGTTGAACGCTACAGGGCAGTGCTCACGAAGCTGGACTCCTTTTCCAGCCCTAGCTTGCTCCACCTAAGCGCAAACTATACGACATACTTTATGTGATGCTTGTCCCAATCCTTAATCTTCCCTGCCTTTTCCTATCCAACTTGCAAGTTAGAAACATAATATTAGTAGCATCGAAACCGCCGAGAAGCTGCTAAGTACTCAAGGTTAATTATATCTTACGCGTGTAGCAACTTGTCCGTGTCCTCCCACTCCGACGGATGTGCCTGGGACAAACCAAACTGACGGCGCACTCGATGTGGGAGGTGAAGCTCAACCGCCCAGTTGCATATGAGTGGGCACCACATACGCCAGAGATCCCTATCCCCAGTGCACATCGGATTCAGCCTGAACTCTAAAGGGTTACCAAAACTATCTCCTGTTCCATGCGGCTCCCATATCACCTGCAAAATGGGATATAATGCAAAATTGATATCGACTTGCAATAGAAGCATCATAATCACTTATGCAATGTCAATTCACCTGCTGAGGCGTGATCACGTCAAGCTCGCTCTGGTACAACTTGTACATGACCGAGGGATCATCTGTCGTCTCATTTATCACATCCCACTTGTAAGCCCAAGTGGGTAGCCGTAGTAGGTTGCCTTTGTCGTCCCAATCATCGTACTTCATCTTCTTCGGACGTCCAACCGGCAAACACTCCCAGCTCCATATGGAAAGTGCGAGCAAACAACCACCAATACCTCCAGATGACCTACAACAGGCTTCGTCCAACTGCACATAAAAGAGAACATGGTTCAGTTAAGAGCAAGATCGTATTCATAATGTAGCAATGAAGTGAAAAGGAAACAACTTCATACCTGTCTATACAAGTAAGCCAGTGTCGCCGAACCCCAACTCCAATTGCTATCGAAGACGGTCAACGCCTTCAGCCACATCCATGGAGCATTCTTGCCTGTGCCATTGTGACGCCCTCGATTCAATCGTACACTAATCATACACGCAAATGTGTACGACCAAGATCAAGGATTCACGGGAAGATATCACAACACAACTCTAGACACAATTTAAAATAATACAAGCTTTATATTACAAGCCAGGGGCCTCGAGGGCTCGAATACATCAGCTTGAATACAAACGAGTCAGCGGAAGCAATAATATCTGAGTACAGACATGAGTTAAACAAGTTTGCCTTAAGAAGGCTAGCACAAAAGCAACATCGATCGAAAAGGCAAGGCCTCCTGCCTGGGAGCCTCCTAACTACTCTTGGTCGTCGGCGTCCGTCACGTGGTAGTAGGCACCCTCGGGGTAGCAGCAGTCGTCAAAGGCGGCATCTGGCTCCTGGACTCCACCATCTGGTTGCAACAACCAGAAAGAAGAAAGAAGGGGGAAAAGGGGGAGCAAAGCAACCGTGAGTACTCATCCAAAGTACTCGCAAGCAAGGATCTACACTACATATGCAACATTATCAAAGGAAGGCTATATTTGTGGACTGGGCTGCAGAAATGCCAGAATAGAGAGAAGGCCTAGTACTATCGAAGACTAGCATCTTCTCGAACCCACCATCTTGCAGCAACAGGAGGGAGTAGAGTAGCATAAAGTAAGTAGTAGTAGTGTTATCAACCTCGGCCAGAGATCCTTTCTCGACTCCCTGCGAGAAAGCAATCCCAGAGCCATACTATCCAGTTATCTCCACAATCAAATCCTCATCACCATCCAGTTCTCATCACAAGTATCCAGTTCTAGTTGTATCGATCGGGATACAACTCCAAGTGTCCGTTACCGTAGGACAGGCTATCGATAGATGTTTTCTTCCCTGCAGGGGTGCACCAACTTACCCACCACGCTCGATTGACTCCGGCCGGACACACTTTCCAGGGTCATGCCCGGCCTCGGCCAAACAATACGCCGCAACCCGACCTAGACTTAACAGAGAGGTCAGCACGCCGGACTAAACCTATGCCCCCAGGGGTCATGGGCCATCTCCCCGGGAACTCCTGCACGTTGCGTGGGCGGCCGGTGAGCAGACCTAGCTACCTCCCTAAAAAGGCAGGAGCTTACCAGTCCAACCCGGCGCGCGCCGCTCCGTCGCTGACGTCTATTAAGCTTCGGCTGATGTACACGACGCAGAACGCCCATACTATGCCCACGTGATGGTTAGTGCTATCAGGCCAGAGGCCCCTCGGATCAAATATCCAAATCGTAGTGGATTAGGAACGCGCGGTAACAAGCAGAGACTCACGAAAGATGTGACCCCGTTGCCCCGTCTCGAGGACTTGCGGAAAGGGCTAAGAATGCCCGGCCACGCCTCGTAATTATCTCACGGGCACCTTCCAGGTCAACCCGTCTCCACATCACTTTCCAAGTAACAGTTGTAAAGTCCAAGTATCCGTGTGTCCAAACATCAAGAGGAAAACCCAAGGAATCACCCTCGGTGGGTTCCACTCAATGTAATCATCAAGGTGAACGTAGAGGAATCACCCTCGGTTCACACTTGAGGGGTTGCACGACAGAGTCGTATCGGAAGTGGTTAAAGAGGAAATCACCCTCGATGACCACGACCGAATAGCTACACTACAGGGTTAACATCAGAAGTGTTGTAGAGGTCTCACCCTCGGCACTCGATAGTAACCCAGTAGTGTCGAGCAACTAAGGGGAAAGTGATGTGCGGTGCGGGGGCCTGGTCTTCGATCCCGTTGATCGGGTCTTCAATGATGAAGCAGGGGCAACAAGGACAAGGTGGGGGTCACTGATGGATCACTAACCAACCTATACTAAGCAGTTTAGGATAAGCAGGTAAGGTACAACAGCAGATACAAAAGCAGGCTATGCATCAGAATAGGTGCAAACAATAACAGTAGCAAAATCTAATGCAAGCATGAGAGAATGGAATGGGCGATATCGGGATGATCAAAGGGGGGGCTTGCCTGGTTGATCTGGCAAGGAGGGGTCGTTGTCGACGACGTAGTCGATCACCGGGGCATCAGCGGCCTCGGGGTCTACCGGAGAGAAGAGGGGGAAGAAACAGTAAATACATAGCAAACAGAGGTAACACTAAGCATGACATGGCGATACGTAACGCTAAGCGTGCTCTAACGCGGTCCTAGACGTTATAGGTGAAGGGGGAAAACAACCGGGAAGGTGTTCCCGGTTCCGGACCTGTGTCAGACAGATGACCGGAGGGGGAAAGTTCCATGTTCAGCATGCTAGGGGCATGTGACAGATGAACGGACCGCATATTCGGATTCGTTGGATTTTTCTGAGCAACTTTCATATAGAAAACATTTTCATCCGAGTTACGGTTTATTTTCTATGAATTTTTAAAGATTAAACCATTTTCTGGAATTAAATAAATTATCAGAAAGGTTTATTGCGTCAGCATGACGTCACAGCGACATCAGCAGTCAGCAGGGCGGCTGACCAAGTCAAACCTGGCCTGTGGGTCCAGCGGGACCCACATGTCAGCCCCTGCTAGCCTAACAGTGTAATAAACTAACTAATCTAGGTTAATTAGCTACTGGACCCCACCTGTCATAGCCTAATTGGCTAAACTAATTAGTTTTAATTATTAAAACATTTTAATTAGAGGATTAAGCGGTGGGGCCCGCACGTCAGTGTCACAGGGACGCCTAGTCAGCAAGTTGACTGGGTCAACGGTTAGCGGGACCCAGTGGCAGTGGCTCAGCGGCGTGGTCCAGGGTTGCCGCGTCAGCGCCCCGTCGGACAGCGACCGGAGTCGCGCCGGCGACCATTCCCGTGGCGGAAGTCCGCCGGAGATGGCCGGAAAACGGCTACAAGGCTCGGTTCGCCGCGTTTTCGGTCACGTTCGAGAGCTGGCGTCGGCGCGCATCGCCAGGTGCCACCGGTTGGTCTCGGGGAGGCTCGATACGACGACGGCGAGAACCTTAGCGGCCGCCGGAGTTCGGCCATAGGCGGGATGAGCGACAGAGGCCACGGGGATGGGACCTAGCGGCACGAGCGGCCGCGGTGAGGGGACCTGAGCACGTTCCCATGCTCGGGCGAGCCTGACAGCGACTACAACGTCGACGACGAGCTATGCGGCGGAGCTAGGTTCGGGCGGCGATGGCAGAGGCTGCCTTGGCGCGAGGAAGAGCACGGGGAGAGAGAGATAGGGAGGAGGAGCTCACTGGGCGCCTGTAGGTGTGCTCAGTGGGCTCGGGGCAGGCGCGGGGTGGCCGAATTCGACGCCGGCGTTCGTCGGAGCAGAGGAGGAAGAAGAGGTCATCGCGCTTGCTGTGGGGGCTCCTGGCTTGGTCCGGTGGTCGAGGAAGACGTCGCGGGGCACGACGGCGCTCGGGGATTCATCGGAGAGGGCCGGGGACAGCGGTGGCCGCGGAATCAACCAACGCACGGCGACGGTGGCGCTCGGGAGGAGTGAGCGTGTGAGGAAGAGGGGAAAGGTGGATCTGGGGGGGAGAGGCGCAAGTGGGAGTGGGGAGCTGACGAGGCCAGGAGGCTCGGCCTTATCCCCTCGGCGCGAGCAGCGGGGTGGCGAGGTGGTCGGGCGGCGACCGCGCGGGCGCGTGCCTCGGTCGGGTGAACAGGGGAAGGGGACGACCGCGGGGAGGAGTGGGCTGGGCTGTGCACTGTAGCAATGGGCTACAAGTGCACATTAGTAGCTAGGCCCTTTTCTATTTCCTTTTTTTTATAGAGAGAGAAAGGGAAATATTTGGCCAACTATTTCACTTAGCAAACATTTGGGAGGTGTCCCATTAAATCCCTGGTGATCATAGGCATTGCCACAATTATTTTGGAGACCAGAAGAATTCATTTGTTTTGTTTTTTTTAAAGGATAGCATTTAAAAATGCTGAATTGGTGCTGTTATAATTGCTAATGTTCATCTTTGCACCAAAGTGATGTTGTGTTCCTTAACAAATAATTGTTATGGAATTTTTGACAGATGATGAACATTTTTCCGGCAACTTTTGATCAACTTCAAACTTCACTTGAATTTGAATTGACTGGAATTTCAAATGGGATATTGGACAAAGATGATTAAGCACTGTTTGGATAAATGGTTAGCTTAATCACAGAGGGTTACTGTAGCATGACACTGGGGGTGTTACAGCCATCAGCAAACATAGTCCTGGATATCACATACCACATGTAGACACGAGCATATGTCTTGACCGTGTCCTCATCAGCTTCCGGTGGGCAAGTACCAAAGTGCTCAGTAATCCACGTGAAAGTAGCACCGGCTGCGACTCTTTCCTTCTTCTTGTTTTCTGCTTCTGGTTTCGGAGGCTCCGGAGGAACCATACCGATAAGGGCATGCATCTGCGTGCGCCACCCATCGGAGTCGGTGCTTATACATAGAGGATTCCCATCAATAGGAAGACCGGTGATCATAGCAATATCCTGGAGCGTCACTGTCATCTCCCCGGTCCGTAGATGGAAACTATGTGTCTCCGGCCGCCAATGATCAATAAGCGCGGTGAGTGCTGGAGCATTGTTGGGTGGCGTCGACCGTTTGACCATATGAATGAAAGGGAGAAGTCCTGTCTCCCTTACATACGGTGTGTATTGCTCATCATAGCGCATCCACCCAAGGGTGACCCCGTGAGAACAAAGCTTCAAAGGTGCAAGCGCCTACAAACAAACAATTCATAACATTACATATGGGGTATTTGTGTTTGAAATAAATACGAAATTCATAAAACAAGCCACTATCATTATTACCCACTGCTCCACCGCCATAGTGTACGACCGGTGTTGTTTGTCCCAGTGATCATCGAGAAGCCAAACCATCCTAACAATTTTGAAAGAAAGCTTTCTTGTCAACACGATAATGTTTTGAATACAAATAAACTAAAGTACGCCTACTAGATGCAACCGTACCAATCTATGTATCCAAGCATATCAAATCAAACAAAACTAATAAACTAGGATTTCACAAATAACTAGGCCTATTTCATACAAATAACTTTTCCATAAACTATGCCTACTTCATACAAATAACTCTTCCATAAACTAAACTAGGGTTCCACAAATCAAACAAACAAGGGTTGTAATACATGCAAAGTTCTAATACATGCAAGATTCAAATCTAATCTAATCAAACAAGAATTTCCCAAATCTTCTAAATATCATATTTTCTATGGATAGAAAGAAGGGGATCGGAGGAGAGTACCTTCTAGGATGGATTGGTGAAGAAATGCACGTACCAAATCGTCGGATCTGAAGGATTTGGGAGAGGGGATTGAGAGGGGGAGAGGAGGAAGCCGCCGGCGCGCCTGTTCTGTAACTGCTGGAACGAATGGGTGGGGTGGGGGGAGGGGGAGGGGGAGGGGGCGGCTGGCATCTAAGTCACAGTGCAGCACCTACGGGCCGGGCGCTGCACATTACATGTGTGGCGCCTAGCTCGGAGGCGTTGCACTACTGGGTGCGAGCCCAAGGGCTGCCACGGTGGACAGGCGTGCAACGCCCCAGAGCTGGGCATTGCATCGTAGGATGTGGCGCCTGCGTGGCGGGTGCTACACAAAAGGGTCAGTGCTGTGACCGTGAATTGATTTCGTTCTAAGGTCAAAATTGTCAAATTTGCCTTGCTTGTCAAAGAGGTAGTCACGGACAGTCAAAAATACTCCATATAGTACTAGACACCACAGCAAGCCCCTACCTCGCATCTTGTCATATCGATCCACAAACCCTAGCTATGGCCGTGGTTCTTCTCTTTCCAAAGGAGCGAGTTCTCCGGCGAACTAAATGAATCAGTCCGGTGGAACAACACCAGCAGGAGGTGATGGAGGGGGCTCAGTTGGTCTGGATTCAGGTATTCCAATCTTATACAGTTCTCATTTTTTAGGCTGGTAGATCTAGAAAAAACAAGATGCGCCGCATGAGCTTCCGTATATAGTTTGTTTGGGATTGATTACGAGGCCGTTTTTTCTCCCATCGCCTGAATAGTATTTTTCTAGTCTATTCTAATGCGTGGATTTGTTATTTTCTCTCCAAGATATGCATATGTACCGTTAAACATAATCTAGAATGCTCAGCCTTGTATGTTTCCTTTTTTACATGGAAAACGCTTAAAATCCGGCGGATGATTTTCTCGCCGCTTAAGTCCCTTCCCTCTCTCGCCACGTGTCCCTTGCGGGACCGATGAAGCCTTATCTTCTCGGTCGTTCCCATCTCCTCGTCTCTCTCGCTAATTCCCTCCGCACTAGCGCGCTCTCTCTCCCCCACCCATTTCCTCTCTCTCTAGCGCCCTCTCCTCCTTGGGCTGATGCCTGGCCGGCCACCACTCCTCATCGGCGCTAATTGCTGCAGGAAACTCCGTGGCGACCTATTTTTGCAAAGGAAGAGACGCCCACCGGTGCTTTTCACGGGGAGCGCCACGTTTTTCTTCTTCAAAACAGCGCGGCCTCACTGCTGTTGCAGAGGAGCCAATCGGCGGCAAGCCGGCCTGTCGTTGCGGCGACGCTTGCTGCAGAGCAACACGGGAAAGGGAACTTCGCTGGAGGCGGCGGCGCTGTGTTGGAGCTCCGCCGCGGCTGCAGTGAAGCTCGGCTGGAGTTGCAATGGAGCTTTGCCGGAGCGTCGGAGCTTTGCCAGGGCTGCAATGAAGCTCGGCCGGAGTTGCAGTGGAGCTTTGCCGGAGCATCGGTGCTGCGTTGGAGCTCCGCCGAGGCTGCAATGGAGCTCAGCCGGAGTTGCAATGGAACTTTGCCGGAGCGTTGGTGCCGCGTTGGAACTCATCGGACGCCATCGGTGCTTCATTGCAGCTTCACGCGAGGCTGCAGTGGCCCTGGGTTGAAGCTGACGTGCTCACTGCTGCCTGCTGTGATCCAACGACATCCAACACCCCGATCGAACGGCTGAACAGGCGGATGATTTCTTTTCTTAAAGAAATCATCCGACTTATTTGTAGCAGCCGCCTTTTTACATCTATGGAAAAAAGACGAAAACAAGACTCAAGCGAACGTATTATAAGGCGATACAGTTCAGGGAGAAAGCAAGGTTGAGGCTTCTCCTAATTTAGATGAACACGATGTAAACTCTGAAGGTTGGACAAGAAGAGAACGGTACTGTGAATTCAAAGATTCCTAGTCGCCTTAGTGTGCTGCGTCCTGTAACAATTTATAATCATCTTATATGACCATGCATACAGGAATCGACATGGCGCTGCGTTCAGGAAACCATGTTCGGACAGATGCAGTCAGATGGAGATAGCACTTGGAAATGCTGGGAAGATTGGGCAGGAAGTTGCTTTTCAGCCATTTAAAGGGATGGAATTCGACTCAGAGAAGGATGCATTCGAATTTTTCAATGCATATTTTTGGGAAATTGGATTTGGTATCAAGCATGGCAATAAGTACATCAACAAGCACGGATTCAAGACAAAGCAGGACCTTTTGTGCTCATGCGAGGTAAGTAAGTACAGTAAGCGCATATGATTAGGCAATAATAATATTCTTGTTTTGACTCTGAGTTTTGCATTTAGGGAACTCACAAAAAATTCAACTCTAGGTCTAGCAGAACAAACTGCCCTGCTATGGTTAGGTTGCTTTGCACCGACGACGACGGATGGTACTATGCAGAGGTGGTATTAGAACACAACCACGAGTTGGCAGACACTGTAGGTGAAAGAAAGTTATGGAAGTGCCACAAGTACGTCAACGCATCTATGAAGGACAATGTTAGGCACTTGCGTTCTAACAATGTTTCACTGACCAAGGTATATGGGGTTATGGCCAACATTCATTGTCAGAGTAAATGACCACGGGTAGCCTAGCCGGCTTCCCCTGGCACTTCAGAGAAATTACAGGCCGAACAAGCCTCCAAGCTTCCAAGACATGGGGCCGTCTTCCCCCAGCCGGCTACCTCTCAAACCGGCTGCGCAAGGGCAGCCCAACCCTGAAATCCTTGGAAAACAAGATCACGAGAAGGCCGACTTCCAGAAGCCGGCCATAAAAGGGCCGACTCTCTAGAGCCGGCCCCTCAGCAGGCGGCTAAGATCTCGCCCTCAGAGTCCACACCCACATAACGGCGACAAGACTGGGCATGGCTACAGTAAAACTTGCCACCCCCGAATCCCGACGCACGCATGGCCACAGTGCACCGTACGGGGCGGCCATCCCCGTCCGGCGCGACACTGTTGCCACGATGACTGTGACGTCACCCATGGCAAGGGGTCAGTACGATTCGTGGGTGGCGGGCCCCTTCGGCCAGGGAGATCCTGAGGGTGGCCCGACTTCCCACAGTCGGCCAAGGGTATGGCCGGCTTCCAACAGCCGGACAACTCTCTCCCTCCGAGGAGGTGCTTCATTAAGGAGACAAGAGAAGGTAAGGCTACAGTGATGAGCCGCCTGCGGCGGCACTGTAGCCATGCTTACCACGACAAAGCCATCATAACCAGGGGCAAGGTAACAGTAACCAGCCCCCGACAAGACCCCCGAGCGGTGGGGCCGGCTTGTCGGCCAAAGGGTCCACACCCGGCGGGCCTACCAGTCGGCGGGCCCCACCAGTCGGCGGAGAAGCCGGCGGGCGTAGACACAGACGGCTGGGACCCACGCCTAGCTGGATTATCATTGTACCCTTGGGGGGTAGGCCTATATAAACCCCCCAGGGTTCCCATGCAGAGGGAGATCACTCTTTGGATAGATTTTAGACACCACAAGGAGAAGAGGAGCAGGCTAGCCTGACCCTCCCTCATCCTTTCACCGAACAGCTCAAGGAGCATTCTGTAGCAACCCACCAAGCTAGTGATCATGCGGAGACCCCGCAGAGCAGCATTAGGGGTGTTATCTCCATGGAGAGCCCTGAAGCTGGGTAAGATTCGCCGGCGTGCATGTCTTCGTCTTATCCCGTTTCCAGGCACCGGCGATGTTTTATTGGCTCCCACAATGATAAGCCATCCATTGGCATATGTCGCACCAACCACCTGACATTTGGCGCCCACCGTGGGGCCAGGTGCACCGTCGTCCGGAGACCTGCTCTGGATGGGAACCCTCTTCCTTCCCAACATGTGTAGCCAGCCTGGCTCGCCCGATGGCGCTTGCACCGACGCGCTGCAAGACGTCGCCGACGCCTGCGCGGCGAGCTGCCTCGCCGATCTTCTTGGCGAGGCTCGCATCTCTGATGAGCCTGCATCCGACGCGGGCACAGACTGCCCCGAGAGCCACCTCGTCAGCCTCCTCGATCAACTCCACGTCTCTGGCGAGCTTGCCGCGGACTTGGAGTCGGTTGGCTCCACCGACCCGATGCTTGTTGACTCCGACACGGCATCCCTTGACGCCTTTCCCACCAACGTGATGGTCATCGACGACCCTCTTCCTCAAGCCGACAGCAGCGGCAGCGCCATTACCGAGGTACTGGTTATCAGCCACGATGCCTCCTCAGGCGGAAACGCCGACGACGCTCTGCAGGTGGCGCTGCACGACTTGTCTGTCCCTGTCCCGGCCGACGCGGACGCCAAGACATTGGAGGCGCGCCGCCTCGCCCTCGTTGCGAGGGCCAGAGGCTCGCCACCATGAGACGCCTCACTGAGGCTCACCAGCGCGAGGTCGACCGAGCCACCTTCGGCACGCCGCCTCCCGACGGGCCGAGCCGCGTCGGTATCGTCAAGAAACACGGTGCGGCTATCGCCGACATGCTGGGAGCAGACCGCCCAGTCTATGCCACGCCTCTCGAGAACTTGCGCGCCACCCAGATGGCCGCAGACGAGTTGAATGGGCTAGGCCTGATGAGCTCCCTTACATGACCAGACGCATCCAGCAACTTATCAACACGGCCACAGAGCGACATGAAGCCGGTGTCCGCGCCAAGAGTCCTCCCCCGCGCCGAGAGCACGACGCGACATCCCGAACACCGACCGCGGGCAATACCCGCGCGAGAAAAGAAAAGGAGACGGTTGCCAGCCGCAGCCGGACTCGAATCTCCATCGAGCGTGACGCCGAGGGCCGCCCTCGAGCCGTGGAGTGGCGGGGCAACCCTCCTCCTCCTCTGCCTCGTGGGGAGAGATACCCTACCACGCCACTTGTCACACACCCGACTCTCAGCGGCCGGCTGGGTCGCCGCGAAGGAGTCGGCGAGAATGATGCCCGCCATCGGATCGACCGCCTTGCGCGATCCTTGGCCCTGGAAGAAGAAAATGATGTCGGCCTGTCTTGCTTCGGCCCCCGCATCCGCGACGAGCCCTTCCCCAAAGGGTTCTCGCTCCCAAGAGACACGCCCATGTACAACGGCCCCGTGAAGCCGGAAGATTGGTTGATTGACTACTCCACCGCGGTTAGCATCGCAAACGGCAACAGGTGTGTTGCCGTAAAATATGTGCCCCTCATGCTCCAAGGCATGACGCGCACCTGGCTTAACAGCCTCAAGCCTTACAGTGTCAACAGCTGGCTAGACTTCACTGAAGCCTTCATACACAACTTCACCAGCACCTACAAGCGGGCTCCTAAGCCCCGACAGCTCTCCTTGTGCGTCCAAGGGCCCAACGAATCGACTCGCGACTAGCTCACGCGGTGGGCCGAGCTCCGCAATTCCCGCGAGGGAGTGCACGAGGTCCAAGCTATAGAGTACTTCACCGCGGGGTGCCGAGAAGGCACCCTCCTCAAGCACCGGCTCCTCTGCGAGGAGCCGACTACGCTTGACGAGCTACTGGTCATAGCTGATAAATACGCCACGGCTGATTCCTCGATGAAGACCGAGCTCCGAGTAGACGCCTCCGGGAAGGTGCTCGCTCCGATTCCCAAGACGCCGGCTGGAGAATCCAGCCGACGCCCGCACCAGAACGACCACAAGCGCAAGGCTCCCCTGCCGCCTTCCACCAATCGGCAGGTGGCCACAGTCAAAGACGAACAACCTGAAGGACGGCCCGCGCCCAAGAAGCAGAAGGGCGGTAGGCCGGCTTGGCAGCCGGCTTTCTCCTACGAGCAAGCACTTGATGCCTCCTGCAAGTTTCACAGCAGCGCGAAGCCTTCAAACAACACGACCAGAAAATGCTGTTGGCTCACTCGGATCTCCAAGGGTGAGGGGATGGCGCTGCCTCCGCCTGCTGGTCAGCCGCCTCCGGCTCCTCCGCAGCCGGCCGCTCGACCAGCGGTCGGGGCAGTTCAAGACGAGTACTCCGACGAGCATGCCGCCTACGTCGTCTTCACCAGCCAGCCAGAAGATCGGCGTAGCCGGCGCCGACAACACCAAGAAGTCAACGCAGTCGCCTCCAACAACCCAAAATTCATGCACTGGTCAGAAAGGCCTATTAACTGGAGCCGGACAGATCACCCAGAGGTGATGCCGTCTCCGGGCTCCTACGCATTGGTTCTGGACGCAACCCTCGCTACGGAAAGGCAAGCCGCCCGTTTCTCCCGTGTGCTGATAGATGGTGGGAGCAGCATCAATATCCTATACCGCGACACCATGGAGAAGCTGAGCATCAAGACAAAGCAGCTCGTGCCCAGTCGGACTGTGTTCCATGGCATCGTACCCGGCTTGTCCTGCTCCCCAATCGGCAAGATCAAGATAGATGTCCTCTTCGGGGACAAAGATCATTTCCGCCGAGAGGCGGTGTGGTTTGAAGTGATGGATCTAGAGAGCCCTTACCACGCGTTGCTTGGCCGACCTGGCCTGGCCAAGTTCATGGCTGTACCCCATTACGCCTACCTCAAGATGAAGATACCAAGTTCCAAGGGCATCATCACCATAGCCGGGCACTACAAGAAATCCTCCGAGTGCGCGGCTGCCAGTGATACGTCTCCAACGTATCTATAATTTTTGATTGCTCCATGCTACTTTATCTACTGTTTTGGACTATATTGGGCTTTATTTTCCACTTTTATATTATTTTTGGGACTAACCTATTAACCGGAGGCCCAACCCAGAATTGTTGTTTTTTTTTGCCTATTTCAGTATTTCGAGGAAACAGAATATCAAACGGAGTCCAAACGGAATGAAACCTTCGGGAACGTGATCTTCTCACCGAACGTGATCCATGAGACTTGGACCCTACTCCAAGAAGTTTCCGGGGAGGTCACGAGGGTGGAGGGCGCGCCCCCCCTGGGCGCGCCCCCTGCCTCGTGGGCCCCTCGGAGCTCCACCGACGTGCTCCTTCCTCCTATATATACCTACGTAGCCCCATTAGACCAAAGACGGAGCCAAAAACCTAATTCCACCGCCGCAACTTCCTGTATCCACGAGATCCCATCTTGGGGCCTGTTCCGGAGCTCCGCCGGAGAGGGCATCCATCACGGAGGGCTTCTACATCAACACCATAGCCCTTCCGATGAAGTGTGAGTAGTTTACTTCAGACCTTTGGGTCCATAGCTAGTAGCTAGATGGCTTCTTCTCCCTTTTTGGATCTCAATACAATGTTCTCCCCCTCTCTCATGGAGATCTATTCGATGTAATCTTCTTTTTGCGGTGTGTTTGTTGAGACCAATGAATTGTGGGTTTATGATCCAACTTATCCATGAATAACATTTGTATCTTCTCTGAATTATTTTATGTACGATTGAGTTATCTTTGTAAGTCTCTTTGAATTATCCGTTTGGTTTGGCCAACTAGATTGGTAGTTCTTGCAATGGGAGAAGTGCTTAGCTTTGGATTCAATCTTGCGGTCATGCTGGATAGCGGTCGATGAGTGGAGTAATAGTAGTAGATGCAGGCAGGAGTCGGTCTACTTGTCACGGACGTGATGCCTATATACATGATCATACCTAGATAACCTCATAACTATGCTAAATTTTATCAATTGCTCAACAGTAATTTGTTCACCCACCGTAGAATATCTATGCTCTTGAGAGAAGCCACTAGTGAAACCTATGGCCCCCGGGTCTATTCTCATCATATCAATCTCCATTACTTTATTTTACTTGTTTTGCTTTTACTTTTTACTTTGCATCTTTATACCAAAAATACCAAAAATATTATCTCTATCAGATCTCACTCTCGTAAGTGACCGTGAAGGGATTGACAACCCCTAAGCGTTGGTTGCGAGTTGCTACCGTTTTGTGCAGGTACGAGGGACTTGCGCATGACCTCCTACTGGATTGATACCTTGGTTCTCAAAAACTAAGGGAAATACTTACGCTACTGTGCTGCATCACCCCCTCCTCTTCGGGGAAAACCAACGCTAGCTCGAGACGTAGCAAGAAGGATTTTTGGCACCGTTGCCGGGGTGGCCTACGCCAAGTCAAGTCAAGATTTACTCTCCCGTCAATGAGCCATTTCTGGCGCCGTTGCCGGGGAAGCCTACGCAAAAGTCAACATACCAAGTACCCATCACAATCTCTATCTCTCGCATTACATTATTTGCCATTTGCCTCTCGTTTTCCTCTCCCCCACTTCACCCTTGCCGTTTTATTCGCCCTCTCTTTCCTTTTGCCTTTTGTTTGCTCGTGTGTTAGTTTGCTTGCTTGTTCATCACGATGGCCTTACCTAATTTTGGTGATCTTCACCTTAAAAGGCAAGAAGATATCGAAAACAATGTCAGGAAGTTTATGGTCTTGCAATTTGAGCATAATAATTTCTTTAGAAATGAGCTTAAGGAACAAAAGAGTTTTATGAGTTATATGAATAAAGAGCTCGATGATATGTCCAAAGAATTTGATGGTGTAAGAGTCCAAATTGCTCATCTTGAAAAAATGACCGCTGAAATTTCGGATATGCAAGCCACCTTAGTCAATAAGATGGTCGCTAAACCGAATAACTATGAGAATCAAGATGAAGATATAAAAGTTATTGATGTGTCCCCTATTAAATCTTTGTTTTGCAATATGAATCTTGATGAATCTGATTATGATCTTCCCTTACCTAGAAGGCGTTCTAAGAATTCTGAGTTTTTAGATCCTGATGATGAAATTGATAAAAAAGGGATTGAAAGAAATAAAAATCTAGATATTGCTAAACCCACTATTTTGGATCTCAAGAAATTTAACTATGAAAATTGCTCTTTAATTGATTGTATTTCCTTGTTGCAATCCGTGTTAAATTCTCCTCATGCTTATAGTCAAAATAAGGCCTTTACCGAACACATTGTTGACGCCTTAATGCAATCTTATGAAGAAAAGCTTGAGTTGAAAGTTTCTATCCCTAGAAAACTCCATGATGAGTGGGAACCTACAATTAAGATTAAAATTAAAAATTACGAGTTTCATGCTTTGTGTGATTTGGGTGCTAGTGTCTCTACTATCCCCAAAGCTTTGTGTGATTTGCTAGATTTCCATGACTTTGATGATTGCTCTCTAAACTTGCATCTTGCGAATTCCACTATTAAAAAGCCTATGGTAAGAATTAATGATGTTCTTATTGTTGCAAATAGGAATTATGTGCCCGTAGATTTTATCGTTCTTGATATAGATTGCAATCCTTCATGTCCTATTATTCTTGGTAGACCTTTCCTTAGAACGATTGGTGCAATTATTGATATGAAGGAAGGGAATATTAAATTCCAATTTCCCTTAAAGAAGGGCATGAAACACTTTCCTAAAAAGAAAATAAAATTACCATATGAATCTATCATGAGAGGCACTTATGGATTGCCTACCAAAGATGGCAATATCTAGATCTATCCTTGCTTTTATGCCTAGCTAGGGGTGTTAAACGATAACGCTTGTTGGGAGGCAACCCAATTTCATTTTTTGTTTTTTTGTTTTTGGTTCTGTTTAGGAATAAATAATCCATCTAGATTCTGTTTAGATGTGGTTTTATCTTTTAATTAGTGTTTGTGCCAAGTTAAACCTATTAGATTTTCTTGGAAGATAGTTATTTGATCTTGCTGTAATTTCCAGAATCTTCGCGCTCAGTGCCCGAATTGTCAAAAATCACCAGGACGTGATAAAATAGTGATTCCAATTGCTGCTGATCAATAAACAAATTGCCCAGGTCGTCTAATTTTGGTAGAATTGTTTGGGTTCCAGAAGTTTGCGTTAGTAACAGATTACTACAGACTGTTCTGTTTTCGACAGATTCTGTTTTGCGTGTGTTGTTTGCTTATTTTAATGAATCTATGGCTAGTAAAATAGTTTATAAACCATAGAGAAGTTGAAATACAATATGTTTAACACCAATACAAATAAAGAACAAGTTCACTACAGTACCTTAAAGTAGTCTTTTGTTTTCTTTTTCTAACGGAGCTCACGAGATTTCTATTGAGTTTTGTGTTGTGAAGTTTTCAAGTTTTGGGTGAATTCTTTTGATGGATTATGGAACAAGGAGTGGCAAGAGCCTAAGATTGGGGATGCCCATGGCACCCCCAAGATAATCCAAGGACATAAAAAAGTCAAAGCTTGGGGATGCCCCGGAAGGCATCCCCTCTTTCGTCCACTTCCATTGGTAATTTACTTGGAGCTATATTTTTATTCACCACATGATATGTGTTTTGCTTGGAGCGTCTTGTATTATTTGTGTCTTTGCTTGTTAGTCTACCACAATCATCCTTGCTGTACACATCTTTTGAGAGAGCCATGTATGAATTGAAATTTGTTAGAATACTCTATGTGCTTCACTTATATCTTTTGAGCTTGATAGTTTACTCTATGTGCTTCACTTATATCTTTTTGAGCGTGATAATTTTTGCTCTAGTGCTTCACTTAGATCTTTTAGAGCACGGTGGTGGTTTGTTTTAAAGAAACTTGATCTCTCATGCTTCACTTAGATTATTTTGGGAGTCGTTAATAGCATGGTAATTTGCTTAATGTTAATATACTTGGTATTCAAGATATGTGAAACTTTCTTTTTAGTGGGTTGAATACTAAGATAAGTTTGATGCTTGATAATTATTTTGAGATATGGAGGTGATAATATCATAGTCGTGCTAGTTGAGTAGTTGTGAATTTGAGAAATACTTGTGTTGAAGTTAGCAAGTCCCGTAGCATGCACGTATGGTTAAAGTTGTGTAACAAATTTGAAGCATGAAGTGTACCTGGCTTGTGCATCCTTATGAGTGGCGGTCGGGGACGAGAGATGGTATTTTCCTACCAATCTATCCCCCTAGGAGCATGCACGTAGTACTTGATTTTTGATGACTTCTAAATTTTTGCAATAAGTATATGAGTTTTTTGACTAATGTTGAGTCCATGGATTATACGCACTTTTACCTTTCCGCCATTTGCTAGCCTCTTCGGTACCGTGCATTGCCCTTTCTCACATTGAGAGTTGGTGCAAACTTCGCCGGTGCATCCAAACCCGTGATATGATACAGTTTTTCACACATAAACCTTCCTATATCTTCCTCAAAACAGCCACCATACCTACCTATCATGGCATTTCCATAGCCATTCCGAGATATATTGCCATGCAACTTCCATCATCATCATCATCATCATCATCATCATCATCATCATCATCATCATGACATGCTTTACTTTTGTCATATTGCCATTGCATGATCTTGTAGTTGACATCGTATTTGTGGCAAAGCCACCATGCATTATTTTTCATGCATGTCACTCTTGATTCATTGCACCATCCCGGTACACCGCCGAAGGCATTCATATAGAGTCATATCTTGTTCTAGTATCGAGTTGTAATCATTATGTTGTAATCAATAGAAGTGTGATGATCATCATTATTAGAGCATTGCCCAATCAAAAAAAAGAGAAAGGCCAAAAAGAAAGGAAAAAAAGAAAGGCCCAAAAAAAGAGAAAATAAAAAGGGCAATGCTACTATTTCTTTTTCCACACTTGTGCTTCAAAGTAGCACCTTGTTCTTCATGTAGTGAGTCTCATATATTGTGCTTCAAAGTAGCACCATAATTTTCATATAGTGAGTCTCATAAGTTGTCTTGTTCATACTAGTGGGAATTTTTCATTATAGAACTTGGCTTGTATATTCCAACGATGGGCTTCCTCAAAATGCCCTAGGTCTTCATGAGCAAGTAAGTTGGATGCACACCCACTAGTTTTCTTTTGTTGAGCATTCTTAGCTCTAGTGCATCCGTTGCATGGCAATCCCTACTCCTTGCATTAACATCAATTGATGGGCATCTCCATAGCTCATTGATTAGCCTCGTTGATGTGAGACTTTCTCCTTTTTTGTCTTCTCCACACAATCCCCATCATCATATTCTATACCACCCATAGTGCTATGTCCATGGCTCACGCTCATGTATTGCGTGAAGGTTGAAAAAGTTTGAGATTATTTGAGTATGAAACAATTGCTTGACTTGTCATCGGGGGTATAGAAGTTGGGAACACCTTTGTGTGACGAAAATGAAGCATAGCCTAACTATATGATTTTGTAGGGATGAACTTCCTTTGACCATGTTATTTTGAGATGACATAATTGTTTGATTAGTATGCTTGAAGTATTATCATTTTTATGTCAATATGAACTTTTGTCTTGAACCTTTTGGATCTGAATATTCATACCATGATTAAGAAGATTTACATTGAAATTATGCCAAAGTATCACCCCACATCAAAAATTCTCTTTTTATCATTTACCTACTAGAGGATGAGCAGGAATTAAGCTTGGGGATGCCTGATACGTCTCCAATGTATCTATAATTTTTGATTGCTCCATGCTACTTTATCTACTGTTTTGGACTATATTGGGCTTTATTTTCCACTTTTATACTATTTTTGGAACAAACCTATTAACCGGAGGCCCAGCCCAGAATTCCTGTTTTTTTGCCTATTTCAGTATTTCGAGGAAACAGAATATCAAACGGAGCCCAAACGGAATGAAACCTTCGGGAACGTGATCTTCTCACCGAACGTGATCCAGGAGACTTGGACCCTACTCCAAGAAGTTTCCGGGGAGGTCACGAGGGTGGAGGGCGCGCCCCCCTGGGCGTGTCCCCCTGCCTCGTGGGCCCATCGGAGCTCCACCGACGTGCTCCTTCCTCCTATATATACCTACGTACCCCCATTAGACCAAAGACGGAGCCAAAAACCTAATTCCACCGCCGCAACTTCCTGTATCCACGAGATCCCATCTTGGGGCCTGTTCCGGAGCTCCGCCGGAGAGGGCATCCATCACGGAGGGCTTCTACATCAACACCATAGCCCTTCCGATGAAGTGTGAGTAGTTTACTTCAGACCTTCGGGTCCATAGCTAGTAGCTAGATGGCTTCTTCTCTCTTTTTGGATCTCAATACAATGTTCTCCCCCTCTCTCGTGGAGATCTATTCAATGTAATCTTGTTTTTGCGGTGTGTTTGTTGAGACCGATGAATTGTGGGTTTATGATCCAACTTATCTATGAATAATATTTGAATCTTCTCTGAATTCTTTTATGTATGATTGAGTTATCTTTGCAAGTCTCTTCGAATTATCCGTTTGGTTTGGCCAACTGAATTGGTAGTTCTTGCAATGGAAGAAGTGCTTAGCTTTGGGTTCAATCTTGCGGTGTCCTTACTCAGTGACAGAAAGAGTTGCAAGGCACGTATTGTATTGTTGCCATCGAGGATAACAAGATGGGTATTTATCATATTGCATGAATTTATTCCTCTACATCATGTCATCTTGCTTAAGGCGTTACTCTGTTTTTAACTTAATACTCTAGATGCATGCTGGATAGCGGTCGATGAGTGGAGTAATAGTAGTAGATGCAGGCAGGAGTCGGTCTACTTGTCACGGATGTGATGCCTATATACATGATCATACCTAGATAACCTCATAACTATGCTAAATTCTATCAATTGCTCAACAGTAATTTGTTCACCCCCCGTAGAATATCTATGCTTTTGAGAGAAGCCACTAGTGAAACCTATGGCCCCCGGATCTATTCTCATCATATCAATCTCCATTACTTTATTTTACTTGTTTTGCTTTTACTTTTTACTTTGCATCTTTATACCAAAAATACCAAAAATATTATCTCTATCAGATCTCACTCTCGTAAGTGACCGTGAAGGGATTGACAACACCTAAGCGTTGGTTGCGAGTTGCTACCGTTTTGTGCAGGTACGAGGGACTTGCGCGTGACCTCCTACTGGATTGATACCTTGGTTCTCAAAACTGAGGGAAATACTTACGCTACTGTGCTGCATCACCCCCTCCTCTTCGGGGAAAACCAACGCTAGCTCGAGACGTAGCAGCCAGCAGCCGGCTGGCCGAGTCCCTTGTAATTGCTGAAGAGAAGAAGATATTGGACCGAGTCGTGGCCATGACCGGCAAGCAGCCGGCCCTGTCCCCCGACCCCAAGGAGTGTGGTGCCCAAGGTTCCTTTTAGCCAGCCAAAGAAACAAAGAGGGTACCTCTGGACCTAGATCACCTAGAAAGGTTTGCCACTATCGGGGCAAACCTGGACAGCAAATAGGAAGGCGAGCTCGCCGATTTTCTCCGTGAGAATCATGACATTTTCGCATGGTCCCCCAAGGACATGCCGGGTGTGCCGAAGGAATTCGCCGAGCACAAGCTACATGTCCGAGAAGGTGCGAAACCAGTCAAACAGCCTCTCCGCCGACTATCAGAGGAGAAGAGAAGGATTGGGGGAGAAGAGATAGCCCGGCTTCTGGCAGCCGGCTTCATTATGGAAGTTTTCTTCCCAGAATGGCTCGCCAACCCGGTCCTCGTGCTGAAGAAAAACAACAAGTGGCGCATGTGTATAGACTACATTAGCCTCAACAAGGCTTGCCCCAAAGATCCCTTTGCCTTGCCAAGGATTGATCAAGTAATAGACTCCACAGCCGGATGCGAGCTGTTGAGCTTCTTGGATGCTTACTCAGGCTACCACCAGATAAAGCTGGATCCAACTGACCGCCTGAAAACCGCCTTCATCACACCATTCAGAGCCTTCTGCTACCTGACTATGACATTCGGCTTGAGAAATGTCGGCGCCACTTTTCAGTGTTGCATGCAGAAATGCCTCCTCAAGCAACTCGACAGAAATGCTCACGTCTATGTAGACGATATTGTGGTGAAGACGGAGAAGCGCGACACCTTGGTGGAAGACCTCATAGAAACATTTGAAAACTTGCGCCGATTCCAAATTAAGCTCAACCTCGAGAAATGCGTGTTCGGAGTACCAGCCGGCCAGCTCCTAGGCTTCCTAGTCTCCGAACGCGGCGTCGAGTGCAACCCAATAAAGATCAATGCCATAGAGAGAATGGAGATTCCCACCAAACTGTGGGACGTCCAGAAGTTCACCGGATGCTTGGCTTCCCTGAACCGCTTCATCAGCCGGCTCGGAGAGAAGGCCCTCCCCCTCTACCGCCTCATGAAGAAGTCCACTCATTTCGAGTGGAACGACCAGACGGACCAAGCCTTCCATGAGCTAGAGAAGATGTTGACCACGCCGCCTGTCTTGGCGGCACCGGCTGAAAAGCAGCCCGTGCTCCTTTACATTGCCGCTGCTAACCGGGTGGTCAGCACTGTCATCGTAGTCCAACGCCCAGAAGAAGGCCGGGCTTAGCCGGTTCAGAGGTCGGTGTATTATTTAAGCGAAGTCTTATCCACCTCGAAGCAGAACTACCCACACTACTAGAAGATGTGCTATGGTGTGTACTTCGCTGCCAAGAAGCTCAAGCCCTATTTTCAAGAGCACCACATTACGGTCATATGTACTGCCCCGCTTGCCGACATCATAGGCAGTCGGGATGCATCCGGCCGAGTGGCCAAATAGGCCATTGAGCTGCCCCCCTACGCGGTCTTCTACCAGCCCCGCACCGCCATTAAGTCCCAGGCACTGGCCGACTTCCTCGTCGATTGGGCCGAAACCCAATACCTGCCACCGGCTCCCGACTCCACTCACTGGCGGATGCACTTCGATGGATCCAAGATGCACACCGGTTTGGGAGCCAGCATCGTCCTCACCTCTCCCAAGGGCGACAAGCTCAAGTATACATTGCAAATTCATTTTGCCACCTCAAACAATGTGGCCGAGTACGAGGTGCTCATACACGGGCTCCGGCTAGCCAAAGAACTCGGCATCCGCCGGATCTTGTGCTATGGCAACTCGGATTTGGTGGTCGAACAGTCATCCGGTGACTGGGACGCCAAAGACGCAAACATGGCGAGCTATCGTTTCCTCGTCCAGCAAATCAGTGGATATTTTGAAGGATGTGAGTTCCTTCATGTACCACGTGCTGACAACATGCAAGCGGATGCCCTGGCACAAGTAGGATCCACCCGACAAGCCATACCAGCCGACGTTTATCTCCACCGACTCCTCAAGCAATCTATCAAGACGTCTCCAGAATCTGATTCCATCTTCATGCCGCCTGACCCCAACACAGTCGGATCTGACTTGGGAAACCAAGCAGGCGGCGCGGAGACTCCAACAGGCAGCCCGGGGACTGCCATAGTCGCACCCGGCCCGGGGAATTCAGAACTCGGCCCGGGGACTACTGCAGCCGGCCCGGGGACTACATCAACTCAGCAGGCGATGGCCGACTCCGACCCCAACTCTTCACTACCCAGCCCACCCGCCCCTATCACAGTGGCAGTCCTAACAATAGAAGAAGTCACAGCTCCATCCTAGGCCCAGCCCATCCTCAACTTCTTAGTAAACAGAGAGCTGCCAACCGACGAGATCTCGGCAAGACAAGTTCAACACCGAGCCGGAGCCTACACAATCGTCAACAGAGAGCTTGTTAGGCGCAGCGTCACTCGAGTCTTCCAGCGCCGCGTCGAACCAGAGAAGGGCACATCAATCCTCAGGGACATCCACCAAGGCGAATGTGGACACCATGCAGCCTCAAGATCACTCGTCGCCAAGGCTTTTCGCCACGGATTTTTCTGGCTGACTGCCTTGGAAGACGCCAAGGAACTAGTCAAAAACTGCAAAGGGTGCCAAGTTTTCAGCTCCAAGCAACACCTGCCGGCTTCTGCACTCAAGACCATCCCCCTCACCTGGCCCTTTGCCGTCTGGGGGCTGGACATAGTGGGCCCGTTCAAGACGGCACGCGGCGGCATGGCACATCTGCTCATTGCTGTGGACAAATTTACCAAGTGGATTGAGGCGAAGCCGATCAAAAAGCTGAATGGGCCGACTACCATCACATTCATCACAGATATTATAATCCGGTATGGCCTACCGCATAGCATCATCACCGACAATGGCACAAATTTTGCAAAGGGAGCACTGGCACATTTCTGCGCAACACGCGACATCCGGCTGGACCTAGCGTCCATTGCCCACCCGCAGTCAAATGGCCAGGTCAAGCGAGCAAACGGCCTCATCCTCTCCGGCATCAAGCCCCGACTGGTCGTGCCACTGGAGCGTTTGGCCGGCTGCTGGCTCGACGAGCTGCCGGCCGTCCTCTGTAGTTTGCGCACTACCCAAACAGATCGACCGGCTTCACCCCTTTTTTCCTTGTATATGGTGCCGAGGCCGTCATCCCAACCGACATCGAGTTCGACTCGCCTCGGGTCACCATGTACACGGAGGCGGAGGCCAAGGAAGCATGAGAAGACGGTGTCGACCTGCTGAAAGAGGGCCGACTGTTAGCTCTCAGTCGGTCCGCCATCTATCAGCAGGGTCTGTGCCGCTACCACAGCCGGAAGGTCAAGCCAAGATCTTTTCAAGAGGGCGACCTTGTGCTCTGGCTGATCCAGCGAACAGCCGGCCAGCACAAGCTTTTGGCCCCTTGGGAGGGCCCCTTCATCATCAGCAGAGCTTTAGGCAACGACACCTACTACCTAATCGACGCGCAGAAGTCGAAGGCACGCAAAAGAGACGATTCCGGCAAGGAGTCGGACCGACCATGGAACGCCAATCTCCTCCAAAGGTTTTAGAGTTAAAAAGCAGTATGTAGCATGCTACCTTTTGTACTAAGTACGAGACAAGGGGTGCCCCGAGGAGTACTCGAGGACTACCCTCTTTTATCTATGAAAGATGAGTATCACGTATACAATTATGTTGCTACACTTGCTTTCTTCGTCCGGCACCGGGTTCGACCAGTCGGCCCGGGGACTCGCCGCCTCAAGTTATATCTGAAGTTCCACCTGCAGCCAGACAAGTAGTGTGCCAGCACCCAAGCCCCCTCTTGCCAAAAGTCGCAGCTCGGAGAAACGACTGTCCGACTGGCAAGAGCCAAGGGCAGGAAAGGATGCCCACACGAAAAAACGGCTAAGGACTAACGAACTTATATAACACGAGCCGGCCTCCCACCCCACCAGCCGACTATTAGAGCAGTCTGCTGGCCGGCTTCCCGCTCACTTTGCTGCAATATGGGAAAGCTCAAGTACTTGCCTTCCCAAAAACGACCAAGTCCTTCTCCGGCCACAGACTACAGAGCAGCTATCCGGCTAGGAAGGCGGCGGCCAAGGGAAGGTGGCAAAGGAAAAAGCCAAAGGATAAATAGCAAACATAAACGGAAGCCAAACACATGCATAATATTTACACAAAAGACCTTCGAAAGGCCACCATTCAACATAGTCTGAATACACCCCCAGTGGGTGGAACTGCGCAAATTTAAAGATTGTTCAAAGAAGTAACAAGCAAGAAAGCTAGGACGGCGGATCAAGCCAGGGGAGAAACAGGCGAGTGGGGCAGGTTGGCGGAGTCGGCGGTGCCAGCTGGAGGAGTGACCGGCTGGCGAGTCTCGGCATCGTTGCTAGAAGCACGATCGGGCTGAGGCGGGCTGGTCGCTTCACCATCCGACGCAGCATCTTCGTCATCCTCTCCCTCTTCCTCTTCGCCCTCATCACTGGAGGCAATCTCCTCCGCCGAGTCCTCACCTTCGGCCGGGTTCAACCCGAACCACTCCTCCGGCTGAGCGACGCCGGCGTCATCCACCTCAGGAGCAAAGGCGCTGGTATCGGTATACTCGGCGATCACCGAGGCGCGCTGGATGATAGCCGGCCACACCGCCTCCAGCTCCTCGCCAGCCTCCTGCCGCCAGGTGCTCAGCTGGTCCAAGTTCAGCCCAGGATACCAAGCCCGGACGAACTCCAGAGCCCGCCCAGCGCCAGAGCGGGCCGCTGACGCCTTCCAAGCCTCGAAGCGGCCGACTGCGACCTCCAGCCAGTCGGCGGTCTGACTTTGGGTGCGCGGAATCACCTCGCCAGGCCAGAGGGCGGCCAGCACTTGCGCTCCGGCGCACTGAAGACGGCGGAGCATGTGATGGGCCGGCTGCAGGCGGGCTTGAAGCCCTAGAAGCTGCTCCTCAAGTGACCGGCTGGCATTCAGCGCAATCTCGGTCCCCGCCTGCCGTCGCGTGTCGCGGTAGGCCTCGATGGCTTGGGTGGCGGCGGCTGAGTAGCCGGGGAAGTAATCTGCGCAAAGAGGAAAGCAGTGACACAAAATCAAAAAAATGAATCAGATAGTAGAAGGCAGGCAAGGAAGCAAAGAAGAAGGCGGCCTACCATCAATCAAGTCTTCCACCCGGCTGTAGCCTTGGCTCAGCGCCTGCCTCATCTCGGCCCAGTTTGCCGCCTTAGTCTCATACTCGGCTTTGAGGGCGGCCTCGCTGTCCTGCGCCGCCTTCAGGGCCGCCCTGTGGCTCTCCTCCTAGTCGGCCAACCTCTTGGCCAGGCGGTCACGCTCTTGAGCCAGGGCGGTGCACTCGGCCTCCTTGGCACGAAGGGCGGTCTGGGCTCCACTCAGCTGTCTCCTCAAGTCGGCATTGGCCCCTGCAATATAAAGAAAGAAGTCGTCAGGAAAAGATCCGACCCGACTATTCGGTAGTCGGCCCGAATCTCGGGGACTACACCCAGTGGGTGCGCTGATGCGCCCCCACTTAAAAGAAAAACGGAGCGCTTACTCCGGCTCTCGGTCAGATCAGTGGCTTTCTGATTCAACTCCTGGGCCTGGGAGTTGAAGGCGGCCGCGCGAAGGTTGTGGTACTCCTGCAGAGAAGACAAGGGACGTGAGTAAGAACAAGATGGTAATCAAGCTTTCCAATAAGTTCCAAGACGCCTGCTCAGCAGCCGGCTTGGAACTCGGGGACTACACCCAGTGGGTGCGTTACGCGCCCCCACGAAAGAAATTAAAAAGCAATCAAAGGAGCAGGAGGACTCACCTGAATAACCGACCGCGTCGTGAGAAACTTCTGGTGTACTGCTTCAGCGCGGTGGCTTGGGCCTAGAGCCGGCTCCGGACGTCCTGCGCCGCCACATTCAGCACGGCTGTCCCGCCGCCCGGCGTCCACCCGGACGAGCTGTCGCTGGCCGCTTCTAGGTCCTAGGCAGACGAGCCGGCGTCCACGGTTTTCTGCGCGTCCGGCGCTGAAGTCGCCTTCCCCGCGCGCCGGTGAAGCGGTGACGAGATCACAAGATCCCCTCCCACGGTCGGCTCGCCCCCAGCCGGCCACGATGGCGGCACTTCAAGCCGGCCTCCTTGGCCCGCTACAGTCGGCGACGATGGCGCCGTCTCCCTCTCCATCTCTGGATGGCCGCGGCCGGCTTCCTCCAACGGGGGCACATGGGTGTCAGGAGCCGCGGCGCGGAGGGGGATGAAAAACTACGGAGGCTGGTTCTGCAGGGCCTTCGCCTCCCTCTCCGCGTCTGCAGCCTCCGCCTGGGCCTTGGCGGCTGCGAAGGCTCGCGCCTCTGCCGACTTCTGCTCCGCCTCCCGAGCCGCCCTCCGCTCCTCCGCCTCCCGCTCCTCTCGCGCTTCCCGCGCGTTCCGCTCCGTCGCCTCTAGGAGGTCGGCGCGGGGATCTACCCAGCGCGAGGTTGAAGACCCTCCTACGGCTCCGACTATGGAGGCGGCCGGGACTCGCCCAAGGGAAAGAGGGGCCCTGTTTGATAAATTGAGAAAAAGGGTCTGGAAAAACATCAACCGAAGAAGAAGAAAAAAGAAAGGCATAAGAACATCGACACTTACGCTGAGACCGCCTGCGGCTGCTTCACCACCTTGCGGAAGCGGGCTGCCTTTGCGGCCGCCTCGTCTCGCTTGGTCGCCGCCGCGGTACTCTTGGGCTTCTTCAGCCGACTGCCGAAGTGGGTCGACGCAGCCCGACGCTTCTACGCACCGCCCTAGGCAGTCGGCCCGGCGGATGGGCCCGCACCATGGTGCTCGGGCGCCGGTCGGCAGCGTGCGATGACTTCGGCCTCGCCGTCATCTGGCCAGTCCTCGAAGCCGGCCCCGAGCCCGGACCCGCCTGCGTCGCCGCCTTCCCCCGCGAAGTCGTCCTCCATGGCGGCCGCCCCCAGGTCTGGATCATCTACATCGTCCATCGTACGGTCGGGGAGGAATTGGCGTTCCACCCCTGCGGTCCCGGCTGCTGGCGGAAGCATGGGGTTCTGCCAATGAAAGGCCGGCTGGTCAGTAGTCGGCCACCATGAACTCGGCAATGAGCAAAGAGGAAGAGAAACTTACCACCAGTGGAGGATTCACGCGAGAGTACGGCACCTTGCCATACTGCCACTCCTCGGTGAGCTTGCAGTTGGAGATGTAGTTCACCATGTAAGACACCTCGACATGAGGCATCTCCATGGTGCTTAGCCGGCACGGGTCGAAGCGGCCGCTCATCTGGCAGATCATATGAGGTCGGCCCTGGAGCGGGAGCACCCAGCGCTCCATGAAGGCGGCCACCAGGTCGGCTCCGGACAGACCCTCCGACTGGATCATCACCCGGAGCCGGGCAACGGAGGCGGACCCGCCCGAAGACAGCGACCTGGACCGGAAGGACCAGAAGGTTGCCTCCCAGCCGGCAGGCCGGCTATGTAAGCTGGTAGGTTGACGAAGTCGCCTTGCGGAGAAATATTCTTCACATAGAAGTAGGACTTCTGCCAGAGCTTCACCGACCGGATCAGCGGGATGAGCGGAAACGGGTTGTTGTCGCTCGCCCTCCGCATGGCGATGAAGGCACCACATGGGGCGGGCACGCCCCCGACGACGGTGCCGAGCTTGCACTGAAAAAACTCTCCCCATAGTTCAAGTGTGGGGAGGACGCCGAGAAAACCCTCGCACAGGGTGACGAAGGCCGACAGCAGCATCACCGCGTTGGGAGTAAGGTGATGCGGCTGGAGATGATAAAATTCAAGGAACGAGCGGAGGAATCCACTCGCCGGCAGGCCGAAGCCGCACAGGCAGTGCGAGCGGAATATCACCCGCTCATCCTCTTCTGGCGCCGGCGAGATCTCCCTCTCCGGCGCGAGGCGGACCCGTACGAGATTCGCGCCCGGCAACCGCCGCGTCCGACTGAGGAAGTCGACGTGGTCCTCATGGCCGTTCGAGCCGTCCCAGGAGCTCAACAACGCCATGGGGACGGCGCGGCGGCGAGGAAGGTATGACGAAAGGAGGGCGCACGACCCAGCTGTGACGAAGCGGCGGCGAGCCAAGAAGATTGGCAGGAAGGCCGAGCGGCGGCACTTGGCTGTCGCGACGAGAGAAGGAAGAAGGAGGGGGCGGAGCGAGGGAGAGCGCGCGAGCGTTTTGGCGCTCCCCTCCTCTACCCCTACTTATAGCCTCGTGCGGCGAAGCCAAGGAGGCAGGACGTGGGGGGGGGCGTGGGATTAACTGCACCCACTCCCCCACGCCCTGCGATTATTGCGCCATTACGGCGTGAGGAAACCACCACTGGGGCGTGCGCGGTCTGTCCAGGCCGCAGAAGATTCGTGCGTGGGCCGAGGCCCTATAGTGGCGGGCCCCAAACTGCGGCGGCGTCCCGTCGCGCGCGTGGGCTGGCAGGCCCCTCCAGCCGGAGGATGCCACATGGCGCGCAGATGACGAGCGGCCAGTTCACAGCCGGACTCGCGCGCCGACTGGCGCCCGCCTTCAAACTTCGGGATCTCTAAGAGACGACACGCCTAGTCGAAACCGGTTTCTGGTTCCCGGCTCCTCAAGATAGGAAGCTGACTGGGCTCCTCGACTTTTTTCTGCCTCGGAGCCCAACCAGCTTCGGGGACTACTGTCGGAGTAAATGACCACGGGTAGCCTAGCCGGCTTCCCCTGGCACTTCAGAGAAATTACAAGCCGAACAAGCCTCCAAGCTTCCAAGACATGGGGCCGTCTTCCCCCAGCCGGCTACCTCTCAAGACGGCTGCGCAAGGGCAGCCCAGCCCTGAAATCCTTGAGAAACAAGACCACGAGAAGGCCGATTTCCAGAAGCCGGCCATAAAAGGGCCGACTCTCTGGAGCCGGCCCCTCAGCAGGCATCTAAGATCTCGCCCTCAGAGTCCGCACCCACATAACGGCGACAAGACGGGGCGTGGCTACAGTAAAGCCTGCCACCCCCGAATCCCGGCGCACACATGGTCACAGTGCACCGTACGGGGCGGCCATCCCCGTCCGGCGCGGCACTGTTGCCACGATGACCGTGATGTCACCCACGGTGAGGGGTCAGTATGACCCGTGGGTGGCGGGCCCCCTCGGCCAGGGAGATCCCAAGGGCGGCCCGGCTTCCCACAGTCAGCCAAGGGTATGGCCGGCTTCCAACAGCCGGCCAGCTCTCTCCCTCCGAGGAGGTGCTTCATTAAGGAGACAAGAGAAGGTAAGGCTATAGTGATGAGCCGCCTCGCGGCGGTACTGTAGCCATGTTTACCACGACAAAGCCATCGTCACCAGGGGCAAGGTAATAGTAACCAGCCACCGACAAGACCCCTGAGCGGTGGGGCCGACCGTCGGCTAAAGGGTCGGTAGCCGGCGGGCCTACCAGTCGGCGGGCCCCACCAGTCGGCGAAGAAGCCGGCGGGCGTAGACACAGACGGCTGGGGTCCACGCCCAGCCGGATTACCATTGTACCCCTGGGGGGTAGGCCTATATAAACCCCCTAGGGTTCCCATGCAGAGGGAGATCACTCTTTGGATAGATTTTAGACACCACAAGGAGAAGAGGAGCAGGCTAGTGTGGCCCTCCCTCATCCTTTCACCGAACAGCTCAAGGAGCATTCTGTAGCAACCCACAAAGCTAGTGATCATGCGGAGACCCCGCAGAGTAGCATTAGAGGTGTTATCTCCACGAAGAGCCCTGAAGCTGGGTAAGATTCGCCGGCGTGCATGTCTTCGCCTTATCTCGTTTCCAGGCACCAACGATGTTTTATTGGCTCCCACAATGATAAGCCATCCATTGGCATATGTCGCACCAACCACCTGACATTCATGGTTCACACGATGATGTCCCATTCCGTAAAAGGTCTCTCAAATCATGTGTGCGTCCATAGCTCAAGAATGTAGTCAGGATGATATCAACAAGACACTGGCTTTATTCACAAGCATGCAGGCAGAGGGCACTGGATTCGCAGTAAAAAAAGATGAGCAAAGAAGGGTCTCTGGTCTATTTTGGTGTCACCAAAAGAGTAGGGCTGACTACAGTTTCTTCGGAGACGCCATGACATTCGACACAACTTACAAGAGCAACCTCTATGAGATGCCAGTTGGTCTATTCGTCGGAGTCAATAACCACTATCAATGCTGCCTGTTTGGTTGTGTTTTCCTACGTGAAGAGACCGTAGATTCATTCAAGTGGGCATTTGAAACATTCCTATCAGCAATGGACAACAAACCACCAAAAACAATATTAACTGGTAAACCAAACAGAACCAGCCAAAATATTTTTCTATATTTTAGTTGTGTATTATCTATGAGATAGAAAACTAACCAGCTTTGTATTTCTCTTGATATATGACTCAGACCAAAGTAGGCAAATGGAGCTTGCTATTGCTGATGTGATGAACTCATCCAAACATGTTTGGTGCAAATGGCATGTTTTAAAAAAGATGAGGGAGAAAGTAGGGAGCATGTACATGAATGGCACTCCTTTTAGGAATGATTTCAACATTCTACTAAATGAGATGATGACAGTTGAAGAGTTTGAAAAGGAATGGCAGGAGATCATGACACATTATGGACTTGAAACAAACTCATTTTTGCATCATGTTTATGATTGTCGTTTCAAATGGGCCAAGCCTTATCTCGAGGGAGACTTCTGTGCAAAAATGTGTAGCACACAAAGAAGCGAGTGCATGAACAACCTGCTCAAGTGTTATGTCTCCAGGTCGGCACCAATAAACATCTTTTTTCAACAGTACACAAAGATGCTTGCCGACAGATGTGAAGAGGAAGACTTTGAAATCGCTCACTCAAAGAAGGTGCGTCTGATATCTTTCCTACATTGTTTTTTAGATGATGCAATATGTAGTGTTCTCATTCTCACTACATTGATCATGTTTCAGGATGGGAAGGTAATAAGAACAAACTTTCTAATAGAGAGACACGCAGCTAAAATCTACCCAAGGGGCGTGTTCTAGCTGTTTTCACTGGAATTGTATCAGTCCGGTTCATTCATTCTTAGGGGGAATCAGGTGGATGGGAGAATCACATTGGAGCATGCTGATGCAGAACAAAGGCAGCGTTGGTGCAAAGTTGTTTATGATGTTATTGTTGACAGGGAGAGCGACACTTTCAAATGCGATTGTGGAATTTTTGAGCACTCTGGACTGCTTTGTTGACACGTACTGAAGGTATGACAATTTTTGGTTTAACAATTTTAGTTATCATGTCAGATCTCATACACACCACTGAATGAACCTTTTGTCCTTCAGGTAATGGTACACATTGGCATCCGCCAAATCCCAGCTAGGTACATTCTGAAGAGATGGACAAAAGACGCTAGAGATAATATGCCAGATCACCTAAAGTGTTATCAGAAAGATGCGAGCATCCAGGTGTCGAAGACTTTCATGCACAACATAATGTACATCAAGGCATTGGAGATAATAAAATTGGCTGACAGGGGTGTGGTTACTTCCCAGCATGCTATAATGGCATTTGATAAAGTGAAGAATGATCTTGAAAAGATTATAGCAGAGGAAATTACAAAGGAATAAGCTTCTAATGACCAAGGCAATGCAGGTCAACCAAGCAAAGAGCCAACACAGGAAACAACCCGAGGATTCAAAGGAAATCATACCACACCTACAGATAATCAACAAACAGATGAAGGATTGCAGAATGAAATGGGGAACATGTTCTCACAAGGTTCTCAAAGTTGTTTACCACCAGAAAAGAGATCAGCGAAAGGAAGACCCAAAACGAAGCGTTTCAAGTCAGCAGCTGAGGGTGCATCGAGCAATAGCACAAGGAAGTGTGTGATATGCGGATCTAGAGACCATTTCACAAGGTCTTGCCCTTGCCACCTTGTTGGTGCAGTAACACCAAGCGATTCCGAGGGAGGTGATGCCTTACCAGTCCACACAGATGCGGTTGAAGAAACAGAGCTCAACCAACAAAGCCAGATTGGAGAACAAATTAGGACCACTGAAAGCAAGAGAACTCCTCAATCCGCACAGAGGAGGTGCAAGAAATGCGGTCTCTCTGGCCATTACACTCCTAAATGCCCAAAATTCGATGGCCCAAAAAAGCCACCAAAAGAGGTGACATGCAAGAAATGTCGCCTTGGAGGTCACTATTCGTCGACTTGCGGAGGGAATTCCTCATACAAGAGAAAGCGTTAATTTTGAAAATGGGGTTCAGGCGAAATATCACTTCTAAATTCTATTTTCACCTATTGTAGTTTCATTTGTATTTATTTTGTGTCAAGACATTCATGTATTCATTATTATGTCATTTTGGGATTATTTTGATTGTTTCACAATTTATGAAGTGTGTGTCGAACATTTATCGCATGGTCAACATTTGTTACTGGTATTTGTTTAGGCTGGTCATAGTGGGGAGTAACTTAGACTAGTGTCATATGCATGACACTAGTCTAAGTTACTACCTTCATAGTGCAAAGTAACATAGCATTAGTGTCATATGTGACCTCATTTAATAGCTTGTAGACTCATGTTGTCTTGAAAAGCGCTATGTTACAGTAACATATTATGTTACTACTTCTCATTAACTACTCGCCACATAAGCAAAAAATTCTCGAGGTGCGCTATGTTACTACCTAAATTACTCCCACTATGACTAGCCTTATCAGACCTAGTAAAAGCCTCATGGGAAAATGATTTCTTTCTATTCCTATTAGAGTATGACGCACCATTCTTTGGGGGGCTGAAAATGAGGCAAAAAAACATGTTGTACTACCAGTATAATTAGTGCAGTTTAGTGATTTGTTTATATGCCAATTTCTTGCCATGGCTATCTGTAAGTAAAACACTCGATTTGGTAGGAGGAAGGAGAAGACTGGGAGCACAGAAAAGGGGATCGGGGGAATTCATAGTGTATCCATCCATTAGTTGGTTTACACAGCAAGGACTCACACCATATAACCAAAAACGCCACACCATACGACTGGACCCAGCATTCACACACACAGTGGTGGAGCTTGAACGAAAAAGTTGGGCGGGCCAATCTAAGGAAGAATACAATTTTTCTTTCAAATTATGAATCATAAGGACATGTTACATAATTTACCATTGTGCTTGACTAACGATTTCAGCAAAATCATCGTTTTTTCTAATATGAGCAATCTTTTAATGATGCAGGGTCCTAGTGTCGAACAACTGTACGTAAATGATATGTTTCTATCAGATCCCTTTTGTCATAAGTAGACTTGAAGATCCATTTTATAACTAGAGGACTTGAAGAGTGGTGAATGCTGGTCATGCATTCATCTTTCTTATAGTGTTGGTCATGTACTAATTACTTAAATTTGCCCAGGGAAAAACATGTGGAAATTCTAGTACTTTACTTCTGTACTGCTCTTGAATTTGTCAATGCGAGACCAGCAGTTGATTAATACTATTAAGTGGTAACCTGCTGACCTAAGGTAACGCTGATGTACCATGCTAAGCATCTTCAGGGTTAAAGTCCTTGGTAACAAAGAACGCTGAATCAAAAAAAGTGTTAGAGCAGCATCTAAACTGTTTAGTAAGAAGAACAGATTGAGTAAAAACATAGTACTTGGATAGCCTTGTTACTAATCGGAACCACCAAGCTTCCAGGAAAATAGCAGACAAGCAGTACTAAACCGCAGGCTGAGAGTGGTGCAAAACGGGAAGGAGGGGCAATTCACTGCTTGCGTTCAAATTGTAATAAAAAAAGGAAAAAGCAGGCACGCAGTACTGCAAAATGCAGGCTGGCAGATGTGCAGAAGGGGAAGGATGAAAAATGCCTGAAACAACATCACCTATATCATGTGACGAGCACTGACATATAGAAAGGCATGCATAAATTGAGCAGGAACCTTTCGCACATTGCCATTCTCATCGACCCCTATAGGTAAAGGTCTGACTGTGCATGCCCCTAATAGAATCCTTTTATAGAAAATGAAAGAACTAGAACTTTATAAAGAGGAAGGTGCGGATCTCAAAGGTTTCTAACGGTTCCGATTGCAATGTTCCCAGAATCACAACATACCAAAACCGCTCTCTCTCTCTATATATATATATAGAGCACAACTTTCCTATCAACACTAGCTACAGACATTGCTATCAGAACCTTTCAATTGCCTGGAGATTCGAACTTTGTTGTGGATAAGGTTTCAATTTCTGGAATTATTGGTGATCTCACTATCCAAAGAGGAAGCCATGTGCCTCTACTTTACTGGCGCTTGGACAAAAACGGCAACCTAGGGCCTGTAGTGTCAGGTGTATTCAGAGTTCGTTTGCAGCCACTTTCCAACATCGGGGCTCTCACATGCAACAGTTTCGGCAAGGCTATGGAGTAGGTTTTGTTGCTTTGCTATCTTCAAAAGGTTCCATCCGTGGCCTTCTTTTTTAGCAAAATCACCTTCCATCATCTGCCTCCACTCCTTATGGTTCTGAACTTTTTATTGTTTGAGCCTGAAGATTGCCATACGTTGCAACCAAACTGGATACAACAATGCATCCTTCAATTACGGGCAATAAATTGTGCCACAGTCTACATGCATCCTTACATTACGGGCAATACAACAATGCATTCTTGCCCGTGAAAAACTAGGAGTTTGAGTTTGAGCCTGGAAGCAATCATCTAATGCAACCAAAAATGATATCTCTAATAAATCTGCCGCATTTTCAACAAGCAAACCTGCCAGCTTCAAGTTGCATTACATACCATGGTTCCTACTAGTTTCTTTATTCATTTATTATGAAAAGTTCAAGCAGGAGAGCCGCATGTAATGGAACCCAATGTGTTGGTAGTTAACCAAGCATTCATACAATCCGTTCGTTTCGAGCCTGGAGAACTTGATGAATCGTCAACTTATTGTGAAGTGCAAGCTTTTCTGACCGGTACTCACCATGACAAAAGCACCATCAAATGCAGTCCCAAAAATGTTTCTGTACTGAATACCCTGATCTATATTACATGGCAGCTATTGTTTTTACAGCACCATTTTATTGCAGCATAGCTTCAATCCGCCCTATATAGTGATGCATCTCTTCTACAAGTTTGAGCAAAGTACAATGGCTTCAATGGGAGGTTTGGTTTGGGAGATGCAAGTAGTTCCAGGGGGAGTCTCTCAAAGAGTATTATCAAGGTTGAGGACCATTTTGCTGGGATCATCGAACCACCATGTGATGTTCTTGCTGCAGAAAGCGTTTCTGTCAACCAGTCTAGTGAGATGCAGGTATGGATTTTTTTTATTTTTTTTGTAATTTCGTAATACATGTGCGCTTAGTGCACTGCTTAAATTTCTCGGCTGATTTTTTGATATACATAGCAGCTCCCCCCCACCCCAACAACCATGTTCCTCTGACAGTAAAACAAGTCTCAATGCTCGTTCCTGCAATAAAATACGAGGTGGTCTATCCCTCCATGGGATGCCAATCAGTATAGTAAGAAAACTACAATATATATTATTCACATACGCTTTAAGATTATACCGCAATATAAAATGTCTGATGGTTGTTTGATTAAGGCACGTCTCATTGGAGTTATGTGGAATCGACATGACTCGACGACGATCCACTATAGTAAGAAATTCAAAGATTGAAGTCAGTGCAGAGATTCAAAGAAGATAAGTAAAAAAGGCTACCTGAATGAAAACTGATCAATTTGCTGGTTGATGAATTCCTCGTCGTGCGCTCCGTGGTCATTCTTCTGGTGAAGGAGAAGCCTGTCTCTCTCTTTGGTGCAGGCTGCTCCGATAAGAAGATGGTTTGGTCACGGGTATTGTTGACGTACTGCAACATCGCGTGTCTTTTTCTCTGCCATGACCTACCAATGTTTGGACCGTGGTCACGGGTATGCCATATTCCTTTCTGTTCGCAAGCTGGTCAAATTGATTTGACTGTCTTGATGTTCAAAATAAACTTACCAGCTAGCACATGACCTAATGGTTTAAGTCTATCTAGATAATTTACAGAGTGTCTATATACTGCGATAGAAACTGATACAGGAATATAGAGAGAATAATGATGGAGATATGATGAGCGATGGATACTTTTTTATTTTTCTGTTTTTATCAAGTACTTCTTTCTTATCAAAATTGTAATAAAAATGTGCGTGAGTATAGTGCACATCCAAAATGCAAGTATAAAGTAATTTAAACATTGAAAATGTATATATGACGGTGATCCCATTGATAGGCGTCGTGTTAGGAGAACCAACACGCAACCGCCTCCCCCCGCCCCCTCACAAAAAAACCCTAGGGTTTCTCTGCCTCCTGCCTGCACCGCCGGCGGTCCGCCTCGTCTCCGGTGGTCTTAGAGCCATAGCGACGCAGGGGAGCCCAGCCCTCGCGAGTGCGAGGGCTCTGCTTTTAGATGTTCCTTCTAGTTTTGTTAGGATTTGTGTCCTGCTCAGGAAGACCAGACGACGGTGGCTCCCTCAAGATAGAATAAGGTTCTCCCCACCTCCCCCCGTCTCGGTGGTGCATCTAGCATCATCCATGGGCATGTGGAGGTGTGTCTGATGGGTTTGTTCGGATCTGGTTGTAGTGTGTCTACGTTCATGTGTCTTCAGGTTGGACCATTCAGATCTATGCTAGGTTGTTGTTCTAGTGCCCTGGTCCTATAGGGCCTTAGCATGATGACTACCTGATTGTCTACTACAACAAGTTTTGCCCAGCTCCGGCGAGGTAGGGCGATGATAGCGGTGCGCATTTGGCTTACTTCAGTGCTTGTAGTCGTCGTTAGGTGGTCTACGGATCTGGATGTATTTCTTTTCCATGTTCGTTGTACTATCATTCTTAAAAATGAATCGGTTGAAAGTTTTTCAAAAAAAGATAGGCGTCGTGTTCATGTCATTCCCGGTTTGGAGTTTTCAACATTAATTTCACTAGCACATGAACATAACATTAGGTGCATATTTGGTTGAAACTAGTACATCAAACCCGATTCAAAATATCACACATAGATGCTTACTTGAGATTTATGAAATATTACATACTCCCTCCATTCGGAAATACTTGTCGGAGAAATGGATGTATCCAGACGCCTTTTAGTTCTAGATACTTCCATTTTACCCATTTCTCCAACAAGTATTTTCGGACTGAGGTAGTAAAAAATTACTAAAACTGCTAACGTCGATACAACTCTCATTACATCGCGAGCACCACACCGCCGGAGCATGCTTATTTGCCACCGCTATCTACGCGCTCTGGGTATAGGCATCAAACCTCTCCAGTGCTCCCCCGGCTCCTATAATGGTCAGATCTAGCTCTTCGTCGGCGCTCCGGACAATTCATATACTCTCGTCCTCCCTCCCTCCCCCCTCTCTCTTTGTGTGTATCTCTCTCTCTTGTTGTACGGATTATAATTTAATGTAGGCACCAAGATCCTTATACCCATTGGGCCACCGCCCTTTTTGAGTCGCTCCTTTGAAAGTCCGCCATTGCTCCCGACAATTCATATATTCATGTCCTCTCTCTCTCCCCCCCTCTCTCTCTCTCTGTGCGTGCGTGCGTGCCCGCGTGTGTGTGTGTGTGCGTGCATGTGTGTGTGTTGTCCTAGGGATGGACAAACTATAATTCAATCTAGGCACCAACCCTTGACGTGGTAAAACTCACTCAAAACATAAGTTTATAGAGTTTGCATAGGAGGAAACACAAATTATGGACAGACAGTATGAGTGAAATGTGCAACTTATACCCCTCACATTAGTCTAGTATCCATGTATTGTCACAATGACATGGGAACCTTCATTTTCCATTGCCCAAACTTTACACAAACGTATGTGTGCACTCTTTTTATTGGATCAGGCACCTTATATACCATGAGTGTTGTACCCATCGGAGCAACACCCTGGTATAGAAGGTCCCTTTGACGGTCCGTCGGCACACTGGATAATCCATACTCCCAACCTCTGTGTGTGTGTGTGTGTGTTCTTTGTGTGCATCAAGGTGCCAACACTTACGTAATTGAAACATGCAAGTTACACCCCTCGGGGTGGTCTTGTATCTTCATAATGATACATGAACCTTCATTTCCCATTGGGGCATCATCCTTTTCTAGTCGCTCCTTTGAAAGTCCTCAATTTCTCCCAACAATTCATATATTCCCATCCTCCCTCTCTCTCTGTGTGTGTGTGTGTGTGTGTGTGTGTGTGTGTTTATGTTTGTGTTTTGTCCTAGGATGGACAAACTATAATTCAATCTAGGCACCAACCCTTGACGTGGTAAAACTCGCTCAAAACATAAGTTTATAGAGTTGGCATAGGAGCAAACACAAATTATCACCAGACAATATGAGTAAAACGTGCAACTTATACCCCTCATATTAGTCTAGTATCCTCGTATTGTCATAATGACACGGGAACCTTCATTTTCCATTGCCCAAACCTTACACAATCGTATGTGTGCAGTCTTTTTATTGGATCGGGCACCTTTTATACCATGAGTGTTGTACCCATCGGAGCACCACCCTGGTATAGGTGGCCCCTTTAACGGTCCGCCGGTGCTCCGGACAATCCATACTCCCAACCGGTGTGTGTGTGTTCTTTGTGTGTGTCAAGGTGCCAACACTTATGTAGTTAAGCTCGCTTAAGAGGAAACAACAACAATGAAGAACAATCGTAATTGAAACATGCAAGTTACAGCCCTTAGGGTGGTCTTGTATCGTCACAATGACACATGAACCTTCATTTTCCACTGCACGAACTTTGCACAATAGTATGTGTGCACTCTTTTCATTGGACCAGACACCGTTTATCATGAACATTATGCCCATCGGGGCAGCATCCTTTTTGAGCCGCTCCTTTGAAAGTCCGTCGCTGCTCCAAAAACTCGTATATTCCCGTCCCGCCCCTTCCCCTCTCTCTCTATGCATGTGTGTGTGTGTGTACGATTTTTTGTCCTAGGGATGGACAAACTATAATTCAATCTAGGCACCAACCCTTCACGTGGTAAAACTTACTCATAAAAAGTTTATAGAGTTGGCATAGGAGGAAACACAAATTACGACCACACAATATGGGTGAAACATGAAACTTATACCCCTCACGTTAGTCTAGTATCCCTGTATTGTCATAATGACATGGGAACCTTCATTTTCCATTGCCCAAACCTTACACAATCGTATGTGTGCACTCTTTTTATTGTATCGGGCACGTTTTATACCATGAGCAATGTACCCATCGGTGCCTCACCCTGGTATAGAAGGTCCCTTTGATGGTCCGCAAGACTTGCTATATCCAGCTACATGCTCTTATAGTATACAAAAGTTTCAAACAGTGTAAGCACTCCGTCCTCCCATAATGTAATACTTTTTTTTGTAGTGTCAAAAAATGTCTTACATTATGGGACAGAGGGAGTACATAATAGCCAAGAGTAACCAAGGGTGGGTGAAACTCAACTCCAAAAAGTATTCACTTTGGTACAAGTAGTAGTGTGCATATAGCCAAAGAACTCACCATCAGAAGCTCCAGCCGACAGCTAAATAGTGCTCCTCAAGGCAAGACGTCGCCACAAATGTGTGATTTAATAGTGCTCCTCTAGAATCAATTTAACAGTTGACTTGGGAGACAATCACATACAAGGTTGTCAGAATCGCGATTCTGTTATACGATTCTACGACTTTATGATCCAAACTAACCCCTCTGATTCTACGATTTTAGTTCATAGAATCTACGTTTTTACGATCCTGATAGTGAAGATTCTACGATTTGCGATCCTACCATCAGAGCTCTGATCCGATTCAAAATCGCGATTCTGACAACCTTGATCACATATTTGTGACTGTTAAATCGATTCTAGAGCTTTTGTATCTAAGCCATTGCAGGAGGACGATTATGTTGCCTCTGTAGCCTGCCTATTGACATGATGCGGTATGGGATGGTGGGCTTGGACGATGGCGACTAGGCCGCGCCCAGTGGGTGCACAGGCAGGGACCAGTGTGGCCAGAACCCTGAACACAACTTAGTAACTTCAGTTTTTTTAGAAATCAGAAGCAATATCTTAGGGAAAAAACAAAAGGATTCTTATTCATCTCATTTTGATACATAACTATCATTCAGTTAGCACAAGCTGGGCAACAAAGTGCCACATTCAGGGGGAGGGTAACATTGTATTAGGGTACAAGACGAGTCAATATATCTAAAACCACGACAATGACTAAATAGCCACACAATCAAAGAGCAGGGTGCACATTTCATTTATTCAGAGAACATAGTGCACACGCAGTGCTCAAACATTTATTCAGATAACACATGTTTAAAAGATATAGAGACTGACATTTCATGGTCATTTAAAACAAACTGGAAAAATCTGTCATCAGGGAAAGGGTAACTCCGAAAATTTTAAAGAAGTGTAAAGCTAACAAATCTAGCAGGTTTCATCATTGTCAGAATAGCATAAATGAAAAATATGGAAACATGATAGAAAATCTTGAAGCGAATGGATAACCAGTAAGCCAGCCACCCCAATTCACGCACCTCCGAGGACTGTGACAGCAGGCTCGCCCAAAGCCCGGTTGCAAGTGGATGCGTGGCCGCAGGCAGCGAGTTCCACACGGCCATTGTCGCGGGCGTCTTCCCTGCCACCCGAGCTAAAAAGTTCAGAGGGTGAGGCAGCTAATCCATGTAGCACATAACACCTTAAAACTGGAACCACGAGCCATGTATGATGGAAAGGAACCAATTCAAAATCCATCCAGCTCGCTCCAGAACTGCATACAACGATGGAGATGTAAACATCAAAATTTAAAAAACATGAAACGATGGACAACACACTTGCCAGAACATGAACAATGCACATGAGCAGAAGAGGAAGTTGGGTAGGAGGGTGAAGAACTCGCAACAAATCAAAATAATGTAACAACAATCTCACCTTTGAGCAACCATAAAATCAACTTCAACCACAAATATGGCCTTGTGGAAGAGGACGGGGAAAACGAAATAAGAACTGTTCTCGCAAATCCACTTCAGTTTGGCGACATGGCGCAGAAGGCTGGGAGATGAATGAGTGATTCCTCGGACATCCATGAATTACATATTAGCACCTGCATAATCGAGAAAGCAAATTAGAAATAATGGTAGAATCTGAACGAATTAAGAAGATGTGTGTGTGTGTGTGGGGGGGGGGTGGCAGAGAAGGACGACGGTGGTCGTCGCACGACCCGTGATGGATGAGCTCCACCGGCGACGCCCATGACCTCCGAAGAAGGGGTGGAAGAGGGTCGAGCGGAGCTGCTCGCCGGGGAAGGGAAGGCAGCTGGCCATGGAAGGGAGAGGATTGGGGCGGTGGGATCTAGATCAAGATTTTTTTTTTCTGAGAACATCTAGATCCGAGATTGAGAACGAGGCAGACAGAGGGACGATTTTTTTTGAGTGGAGAAGGACTGAGTGAGGGAGAGAGAAAACGGGACGGAAATAGCCCATCCCACAAACTTAGCATAGCACGACCAAAAATATAAACCATAAAAAAATACACGAACCCTACCTACGCAAGGAACCGATCGCATGTTGAGAACCTTTCGTGGGCTGGAACTCTTTGCTGGCGGCCCGAACACTGACACAGTGCAGGCATGCCAGGCTACGGGCTGGGCCTAATGCCTATGCACATGAGAAAGTGGTCCAGATTCATCTAAAAGAGGAAATAAACTTCACACAACCAAAATGATGAAAATGTTTAGAGGGAAAGAAAGTGGACCATATCCCAACACGAGCATGTGGCTCAGATTGCTACCTCTAGAGGGAAACACAATAGCTTTGCTTTTCCCTATATATATATAGGGCGGGTCTATTCTAACAACACCCCTTAAGACCTTGTTCTAACAACACCGGCCTTATTCTGCACATCCGCCACCAAAGCGCCGTCGCCCCTCCCCTCCCCGCCTTCTTCTGCGGTAGTGGTCCGGGAGCGCCCCCGCCCCTCCCCTCCCCGCCTTCTTCCACGTCAGCGGTCCGAGAGCACCGTCGCCCCTCTACTTCCGGCCTTCTTCCGAGGCGGCGGCCTGGGAGCGATGCCGCCCCTCCCCTCCCTGCCTTCTCCCATGGCGGCGGCCTGGGAGCGATGTCGCCCCTCCCCTCTCCGCTTTCTCCCGTGGCGGCGGCCTGGGAGCGACACCGCCCCTCCGATCCCGGCCTTCTTCCGTGGTGGCGGCCGGCAGCGACGCCGCCCCTCCGATCCCAGCCTTCTTCCGCGGCAGCGGCCAAGCAGCGACGCCGCCCATCGCCTCTCGGCCTTCTTCCGCGGCAGCACCCGAGCAACACCTCCCCCGCTAGTATATCAGCCTTCTTCCGCTACAGCAGCTCGGTAGCGCCGCCGCCGAACTCCTCCGGGCCTTCAATTAGCTGTACTTCATCAGATGTGGATTGGTACTGCCTCGACATCAAACCAATTCGAGCAAGGAGGACTGTGCACAAGGTTCCTTCATCCACGACAGCTTCTTGGAATAAGTCTGCAACGACCTTCAGAGCAAATCCTCCGTCACCACTCACCTCGAGCAACGTCCAGACCGCTCATGAACTTCTAAAGGGCAAGTGGACTGCACGGGTGAACGCAAAAGTTCTGCAAACGGACAAGAGGGGAACTTCTTCATGCAAACGCAAGAAAGCACCGCAACACGAGGTAAGAAGTACACTCCCTCAACTATCTCAGTTTACTTATTCCAGACAAAGCAGTACACGTAGTCCAGTACCCCTCCAAAAACGATGCAGTGCGGTTGCTTCAGTTCATCATGGGAAAAAATGTAGTGCACTTGCTCGGTTATGCAGTACACTTGTATAGGTTCATTACGGATAACGATGCAGTGCAGTTGCTTTAGTTCACCTTGCGGGGTGATGCAGTCAGCGTGCAATACTTCGCAGTACCCTTTCAAACACATTGCAATTCGCATGATTCAATTCATTTAACCTAGCAATGCAGCTCGGTCATTTTGTGCAGGAAATGACGTTCAACAGATACAAAATGCCACGCATAATTGATAACGCTGAGAACAACAACTTTCAGAAGAGTAAAGCTTCTTCTGAAAGAGATACTAGCTGGGTTACCCCTGAGATTCCTCGAGGATTCTTCACGACAACAAACAAGGTGCAGTACTCTTCGGGAGAGGATTTTTTCCAGGAAGAAGAGGTAGTCGAAGATGACGATGATGTCACATTCGTGTGGGAGGGCACTCACCAACAGGATGATGAAGATGATGACGATGTAGATGAGCCAATAACAGTTCTCAACCCAGACTATAAGCACGAGTTCACTACATTTGGACAGCATGTCCGAACAGACAATGATGATGCAGTTGAACATGATGTTGCAACAGATGATGATTATGACTATGATGATGTGCCACCACTCCAAAATTTTCAAACCAATCCACTGAGACATCGTCACAACACTGGATTACCACCACGTCCACCTGCTGCACCCCAAAACAAAGCTCAGCGTCCACCTGCTGCACCCCAAAACAGAGCTCAACGTTCACCTGCTGCACCGAAAAATAGAGCTCCAAGTAGACATGCTGCATCAAATTCGACACTGCGACCACCGACGGTGCCTCGGTTAGAAGTCAATGGCAGGTACAAATCCTCCTCACTATTGCCGCCGCAAGATCCTCAACTACACAGATCTGTTGTAACTCCGCCATGTCCAATACAACCCGGCGAGCTACAAACACCATCGGGTGTGCGACTCTACACACATGTAAGTTTATGTCCTGAAAAAATAATAATATTTGCAGTCCATTCAGATAACATTGCAGTGCATACTGATATTTCTTGTGAGGTTTGACCTAACATCTAATACAGTCGATTCTTCTGAAAACTTAGGAACATTGCAATGCTTTATTAAACTCGTATGCACTCCTCATATTGAAAAACAGAACAAAACAAAACAAATTATCTCATAGAGCATTGCACTTAAATGCAGGATAAAAACATGCCGCTGAAACTCATACCTGCCGCTGGAATGAAGTTCACCACATACGAAAAGGCATGAGACTTTTACAACAATTATGCAAGATATGCAGGGTTTGGCATACGCAAGAGGTCAAAACACATGACAAATGCCTACATTGTCTGCTCAAGAGAAGGGACGCACAAGCAGACTGTGTCATATTATCACCGGAAACGTCAGAAGATATCAAAAAGGATTGGCTGCAAGGCAAAGATTAGAGTCAAAAAGGGAAGGATGGCAAATTTGTGATAGAAATAGTTGAACTCAACAACAATCACAAGATGCTAGAAAGCCCCGGGATGCTTTTGCACATGCGATCGCATAAAACAGACGACCTTTGGTAGACCAGTTAGTGAAAGACATGCAATTGGACAATCACACACATGCTTAGATGATGTCAACGCTGTCGCGTATGTTCGGTGGTCTGCAGTACATGGGACATACTAGCTGCGACTGGGTAAACAAGTAAGCACGTCACAGAGCATATCACTTGAGCATTCTATCGGTAATTATTCCCTGTTTGATGAGATGAGTTTGCATTGTGTTTGAAAATGCAGGAAACAGAAGTTTCCCAGAGAAGAGTCCGAAGATGATGTCAAGAAACTTCTGGATTTCTTCAAGAAGATGCAAAAGATAAACCCAGAGTTCTTCTATGATTATGACGTTGATGCAGATAATCATGTAAGAAACATCTTTTGGGCCAACGCAAGTTGCAAAGGATCGTATGAAGATTTTGGATACTACGTTACATTTGACACGACGTATAAAACCAACAAATTCCACATGCCGCTGGGAGTCTTCGTGGGAGTGAACCATCATCTACAGAGCACCATATTTTCTATTGCCCTCGTGCGAGATGAAACAATACCATCATTCGAGTAAGGTTTCAAAACATTTCTGAGGTGTATGAACAACAAGCCGCCAATCTGCATGCTCACAGGTACAAAAAACAACAACACCTGCATACTTACATTTGTTTGGTGCACTTATATTTCTTCCATCTATCTTACACACACACAAAACTTAATAAAAAACACTTTTTATGCCTTCTCAGACCAGTGTTCTTCGATGAAGGCAGCATTAAAAACTATCCTCCCACATACTCTGCATAAGTTGTGTCGGTGGCATGTCATGAAGAAGTACAAAGACCACCTCGCCTTGCTGTATAAGGCACACGAGAAACCCACAGATGACCTCAATGCGGTGCTGAACCACCCACTAATGCTGTCAGAATTTGAACGAGCATGGAAGGACCTCATTCAGAGATACAACTTGCAAGACGACAAAGTGATGAATTCGCTGTGGGATGACAGGCACGAGTGGATCTCGGCTTACTACAAGGAAATTTTTTGTGCTTGGATGACTTCCACACAGAGAAGCAAGAGCATGAACCGCATACTGAAGAATTTTTTTGTCAAAGAGAAGCATGATCTCCATCTGTTTGCTCAGTAGGTGGACAAGTGCATTCAGACAGGAAGGCCGTTGAGCACGCAGAGACAATAGCAAATGAGGTAAACAAAATGTCAATCAAAAACTGTGAAAATATAACTACAAAACAAACAATTTTTTCATTTCTCTGGTTCGTAACAGAGCATTTCTGATCATGCAGTCAGAGGTGAAGACAACAACCCAGTTTGGGTTCGAAGTTCAGCTATCAAAAGTGTATACAAGGGCAGTGTTTGCAGATTTCAAAGAAACACTCTACCGTAGCACTGCATTCAGAGCAGAACGGTGCCCTGAGAACCCGACAAAGTATCTTGTACACCACTACAATAGATCGGATGCATTTGACTGGGCAAGGCATAATTTCCAAGTGGTCGCCGATGAAAAGAAAGGTGTCTACGAATGTGAGTGCAAACTCTAGACACACACATGTGAGACTCCTAGCAAACAAAATTCTAGTTTCTGATAGTCATGCATGAAAGCTCACTTACTGAACTTTAAAAATCCACATGCATGAGTAATTCACAAAACCAAATGAAGTTCACTTCTTTAAAAATGAACAAATAAAGAAAAAAATATGTGTTCATTAATTTCAAAGGAAACCATGTGTTTGTCTGCAGGGCTCTTTTGCGTCCATGTGTTATGCATGCTTTCTCATTTGAGAGTACTCAAGATTCCAGAGGTGTACATCATGAAAAGATACACCCGTAATGCAAGATCAAATGCAAAATTTGACAGAAGAGACTACAAACAAACAGCACCAGATGGAACCCCGCTTTTTTCTGTAGAAAATTGCTGACAGAAACAGCAATGGACCTTGCAAACAGAGTGACAAGGTCCGACGCTGGGTGCCATAGAGCGTTGTCTGGTATGAGGGCACTGATCGAGGAAGTTGATGTGCTCAACGAAGAAGAAGAAGAAGTAGCAAAACTAAAGCAAGCAGAGAAACCCCAACATGACAATAATGCCGAGCAAGTAGAAAATACTGAACACAACGGAACTGGTGCTATCAAAAAAGAAATAATTCTTCCACCTCCTATTTCAAACACAAGAGGAAGGAAGAAAGGGGGCGATGCAACCCAGAAAAAGGTTGCATGCAAGGAGAAAAATGATGAAAAAACAGTAAGCCACAGCCTGAGCTGGACAGTGATGGTCACCCACTGGGAATAAGAAGGTGCAAGACATATAATGAAATCAGCGGCCACAATTCCAGGACATGTACAAAAATACATGAACAAGAAAAACGAGGACATGGCGATGCACAACCAAATAGAAATTCCACTCACAACACTAAGAAATGGACGAAACCGAGACATTGTAGCATCTGCAAAAAGAGGAAGAGACACAATTCAAGAACCTGCCCCAAAAGAACAAGATCAGAAAATGAGGAAGACGAAGAAGATGAAATCAAAGAAGAAGATGGTGACACAACTGAAGAAGAAATGGCTTATGAAGAAGCAGATGAAGAAGAGGAGGAAGAAGAAGAGAGTGAAGAGGATGAAGAACATGAAGAAACTGAAGAAGCAGTAGCTTATGAAGAAACAACTAATGAAGATGAGGAAGAGGAAGAAAAGAGTGAAGAGGACGAAGAACATGAAGAAACAATGCCAACAAGACCACCACAAGGGAATGCTGCTATACAGAAACAATCGAGAACGACACCACTTTCAAAAAAACAAGGTAGGAGCACGAAAGGATGCAATTCACAGCGCTGGAAAACGAAAGCCACCATCAACCAACACGCGGGGAGAAAAGAAGGATGTAGTTCACAACACTGAAAAACAAAAGTCGCAATCAGCCAGCACGCAGGGAGCAAAGAAGGATGCACTTCACATCATTGGAAAATGAAAGCAGCCATCAACCAACACGCGGGGAGCAAAGAAGGATGCAGTTCATAACACTGAAAAACAAAAGCAACCATCAACCAGCACGCGAGGGGCTACAAACACAACGGTGCAGAGACAAGAACCAGCAACACTGCCACGGAAAACAAAAGAAAGAGCGACATTAGACACGCTCCAGTCACCATGGAGAAGCATCAGGTTAACGACCAAATAGATGAACTTCAATAAATTAATCATATGCATATCAGTTTAAATTTGTGTTAACACAAATTTCCTGCTGACTATGAGTTATTCAACTAAACCATGTAAAGAGAACTGGTGTATAGTGTATACCATATATATAGCAGTCTAGAGTAAAACATTGACACATTTTGATCCAAAAACCATGTAAAAATGCAGTTAGCTCGCTGGCAGCACGAAGTTCAGAATAATAATTGAAGCGGTTTAGATCACAAAAGTGCTTATTACAAAACACATCAAAAAGATGAAGCGTTCGACACCCAAAAGTACTTATTACAAATCAACCTCATAACCTTAACCAATCACGTCAAACGTGATTCTAAACGTACGATCCTCGATTTCAAAGAAGTTGAGGACAACAACTTGCTCAGATTTCAGGCCACTATCAATGACAAATTCCTTCCACCTTTCTGTAGACACAGCCGCCCGTCAACTCCTACACAATACTTGGCTGGTTTAAGGTGTCCCTTCTTGAGCCGGAGATACCTAACAGCTCGTTGGGGAATTTTCGGAATTTTTTTAAACTGTTTGGTGACGATACTAGCTGTCGAGGATATACCCCGCGGTGTAAACCGGCCGGAAGTTAACTCGGCCGGACTTGGCGGTTTATCTGAAGACCCCGCTGACACTTGGAGAGTTACTGGCGACCCGCCCTGACGTGGCGGTTTACCAGTAACCCACCTGATCATTATGACTCACTGGTGATCCGGCGTGCGGGACCGACGGATGACAAGGCCCAAGGCCCAGAAGGCCGGTTCACGTTTAACGGTGGGCCGGTTTAAGAGGAAAGGCATGAGGAATATTTGTCCTACAAGGAGTTAAGACCTGGACTTACATCTGGTTTGTATTAGAGATAGACTAGTCCTAATCCTAATAGGACTCTACATGTAACCCGCCCCTCCAACATATATAAGGAGGGGCAAGGCTCCCCAAGAAGATTCACAAGTTTCACATGTTGGACAAGTTAGGTTTAGACAATAGCTCTCGAGATAGAGCACTCTTGTAACCGTGGTCATCATCATCAATATCAATGAAGCAGGATGTAGGCTTTTACCTCCACCGTAAGGGGCCGAACCTGGGTAAAACATCGCATCTCTTGTCCCGCTCAACCCCTCTCAAGCTATCACATAGATGCGTTGGCCTCGCGACTAAGTCCTGACACTAAGGACATCTGCCGTGACAATTCCACGACAGTTGGCGCCCACCGTGGGGCTTGCGCACGGTGGTTGGAGTTCTTGGAGGGCGCTATCTCAGGAATCGAGAAGCTCCGTCCAGCTCAATGAAAAAGTTCCGGTCGGTTTGTCGAAGAGTTCCAGCCGGCTCGCCGCTCATCGAAACGTTCCGCCGGTTCGTCGGAAATTTCCGGCTGGATCATCGAAAAGTTCCGACCATCTCGACGAAAGGTTCTGTTTGAATCATCAAAAAGTTCCGATCGCCTCGACGAAAAGTTCAGTCCGAATCGCCGAAGGGTTCCAGCCGCATTGCCGAAAGGTTCTGTCTGAGTCGTCAGAGAGTTCTGACATCAGCTACAGAAAAGTTCCGAATTATCAAATACTTCTGGATTAGCAAAAAGTTCCGGCCGGATTATCAAGAGGTTCCAGCTCAAAAGATTCCGGATTATCAAAATTTTTGGTTGGATTATCAAGAGGTTCCTGTTCAAAGGTTCCGGATTATCAAAAGTTTCGGCCGGGTTATACAGAGGTTCCAGCTCAAAAGGTTCCGGATTATTAAAAATTTCAGTTGGATTATCAAGAGGTTCCGGTTCAAAAGTTCCGGCCGGATTATCAAGAAACTCCGTTTCCAGAAATTCCAATTCAAAAATTCCGGCCAGGTTATGTGGAGACCTCAGGCATTACAATACACAGAACCAGTCAACTCTTTTGTCAAAACAAAAGCAGCACTATGCATTATCCGGCGCTAGCGTCCGGCAAAAAATACCAGGTGCTATCGTTTCTATGTATTTTATCAGTACATGTTAATTCATCCGACAACAATTACTCTGGCCTGTAATATTTTTACGTAGGGCAACTATTAAAAGAAAAGGGGTGGTGTTATACCACGGATGCATGTTCGGCTGTATCACGCGGCTTCACGGACAGGGTGTCATGGTCCGGTTTACGTCAACGTACCGGCTGACTCGCCCGTCTACACCACCTTACAACACCACGGACGACTCGCCCGTCCGCCATGGCCACCGGTTCATGCGTCCACGCCGGCTTACAACGCGGAGGACAACTTGCTCGGCCGCATCGGCTTACAACGCCGGGCCGACTCATCTGTCTGCTCCTACGGTTAACTCGGCCGTGATTAATTTTAGCATCACTGTGGTGATCATCGACTCGATGGTGGATAATTTACGGCCTAGCACATCAGGTGATATCCATCTAAAATATATTTTATTAGCACATATTATTTTTGTCAAAGAATAGTTTACCTTTGCCTTGGTCTACAATATTGTTTATGCAGGACAATTGTTCATTGCAAAAGCTATGGCTGTGTCATGGATGTATAAACTCGCGCAACCATTATGAATGCGCTAGTATCTTACCATGCCATCAAGCTCAGTGAATATATGTGCAAACCGCCATTCTGCAGACCGGTTTACATCAATATGACGTGGCTAAGTCGCCCGTCCACGCCGGTTTACAATGCCGCGGCCGACTCATCTGTCTGTGCCGCCTTTGAAAGCCGCGGTCGTCTTTGCTGTCCATCTCTCACGGCCTGGTCTACATCAACATATCGGGCCGCACCTGTCTGCATGAGCTGTTCATTGGGTATGAGCAAGTCACAGCTTGGGTAGCCCGGTTTTCTTTCAAATTGGAGACAAATTATCATCAACCGTCGTTTGCACTGGATGGTTCAATGGGCAGGCGCACAAGTCGCCGTCACTACAGTTTTGATGAACTTCAAATCGCCAGTTGGAAGGAACCATTGGCCGAGTTGCTGACACGGCTCATATGGGATCATTTACAACCCGCCGCAGTCACCTCAACCTTCTATGGATTCACATCGTGCTATCAACGCCAATGATATACAAGTTATGCCGGTTTATATCACGGTCAAATATGGAGAGTCTCAAGCCAACTCCTCGAGTCACCTTTGAGACTTGGGGGCTATGATGACATGACTCAGCGAATCTTGCCAGTTTCAGCAAATTTAAGAACTCCAGGACGATGGAGGGAAAGATAACCCAGTCCTGGAGGCTACTGTTATATTGATGAAAATTTAAAGGCCGTCAGAAAATTTTCGGTTTAGAAAGTATATGACAGTTACAAAATCCCGGCTCAATGAAGAAAATCCGGGTCATCAGAAAGGATTCCGGTTTAAAATCCGGCTCAAGGGAAGTCAGTCTGACTGCAGCTCTCAAATATCCGGTTTACAGTCCGGTTCAAGGGAAATCTGTTCTCCCACAAAGCTCTGAAGGGCTCAAATCCGGTTTAACAATGTCCGGTTCAAAAAGGAATTAACTTCTCGCAAGGTCGAGTTTAAAGGCCGTCAGAAAATTTTCCGGCTGAAAATGAGGATTCTGGTTTAAAATCCGGTTCAAGGGAAAGATGTCTCCCACAAAGCTTTGAAGCTCTTAATATCCGGTTCAAGATCCCGGCTCAAGAAGAATTTATCTCTTGCAAAAAGTTAAAAATTGCCAAAGAGGACCTGCTGCCATGATGCGCGGTTCAAGCATGGGTATCCCGCCTTACTGGCCTGACATATTATTGATCACATGGGGGCATCTGCTTCATAAAGCGGGGTCTCTGTTCTTTTACATCATGTGTGGTTACACGGAGTTGTTCTAAAACGGCCTCTGGTTTACCCCTTGAGTTAGCTTTTCAAAAGCATCATGTTATATCACTTGGGGGCTTGGTCGTGTCCGAACCAATGCAATACCTCTTGATAGGTGAGAGCCACTAGATCACTTGGGGACTTGGTCACGTCTGAACCAGTCATGCCTCTTGATCGGCCTAAGGCCACAGAATCACTTGGGGGCTTGGTCGAACCCGAACCATTGCCATGCCACTTGATCGGCATAAATGCCACGGTTTCATTTGGGGACCTGGCTGACTTGAACCATAGCTACACCTATCGGGAGCTTGGTCGTGTCCGACCATGGTAACACCATCTGATCAGCTCAAATAAGCCTCTTTTTGCAAATGGTTTGATCATTGTCTTTGCTTATATATTTTCCTTGATAGCTGTTTCTTTCTTTTTGTTGCGTTTTTTAAACCGGCAAAATTTTAAACCGGTTCACACTGTCAAATTGACGGAACACGGTCAAATCTTAATCCGGAGGCTATCTACCCGGTTTGATTTTCTGTTACCATCCTATTATGGAGTAAACCGGTGTTTATCACAACCCGGCACGGTTTTATCATAAACCGACACAATATGGAAGGAGTTATCAGTACTCAAGATTGGGGTTATCACCTTTACTACAAAAAGTTGGTAAAACCAACAATGTGATTCAATGTCACAGGTATGATCTATTTCATATTTGATTATTCTTAAGTACAGCCTTGGTTATAAACCCGGGTTATATGTTGGGCATTATGACCCGTCCGGCGGTAAACCGCCAGGACACTTTAAACTTGTTGTATGCAGAAACAGGTTTGTTAAACCGGCCTGGCTTTGGACTATAAGTCGCCATTATATATATTTGGATTGCGCCATTGGAATCATGCACTTATAAATCATTGGGTCATATTATTCAAATAGCCAAACTTGGCTGAATTTTCATTATGATATTGAATGAATAAGGTTTTCATACCGGATTATATTATCTTGAATAGCCAACATGGCTGGATTTTTATGGTTCTTAATAACCGGTATTATTAAGTTTTCAAAGTCGCTTTAGCGCAATGGCTATTATTTTATCAAAGGATATGATTTATTCTACAATGAAAGGAATAGTCCCGAGTCACTGCAGGCTTACAACCCGGCACTTGGGGGCTACATTATTCAAATCGAGATTACATGCAAGTCTCATGTCGCTGCAAGCATGCATCATGACACTTGGGGGCTAATGCCAAGTCATTTTTAGTCTTATTGAAGACCCGACTCATCATATTATAATGAGCCGGCCCTTGGGGGCTACCAATTGCTCCTGTCAACAATTCAAGGTACACAAGTTTTTATCCATTATATTGAAGGGTCCACTCCTTAGTTGGTAAAGCACAAAGCTCTTAACCTTGTGGACGTGGGTTCAAGCCCTACGATGGAAGCTACATTATAAGATGTTATTTTCATTGAAGTGTATATCAAGTCCCGGTTCAGTATTACCTTACTAAGCCGGCCCTTGGGGGCTACACATCACTGCTCAAATCTACATAATTATGTTTACAAAGTTCCTACTCATTATTGCATAATGACCCGGCCCTTGGGGGTTACACTGATTGAAGTTTTTATAAGCAATTACAAGTCCCAGGTTGCTACAAGCATGACAACCCAGCACTTGGGGGCTACATATATGGAATATTCAGTTTATATGATTGAGATGAACTAATCGGATTTCTTCAAGGTTGAAACACTTATTGGAGAAAGTCTTAAGTTATCACTATGTTCTCCTCTTAAGACTTGGGGGCTACAGGTATTATGCATATAAAGGAGGACATCTTCATTTTATCAGTTTTGAGCAAATCAGGAAGATCAATTACATGACCCGGTGTCTACAAAAATTATGACCCGGCGCCATCAATATTTATAAACCGGCCATTTTGGTAATATTAAACCGGCAAGTTTTACATCTTCAAACTGGCTGAATATCAGATAAATATTTTTAGACCCATATTTCTTAAACCGGCGCTTTGGGAGCTGAGTCAAAGGAGTTATTCTTCACAATATTTCTCGGTGACAAACCAATGTCGGCAAATTGATTATGAAGCTGGTCTGTTAACCCGGATTTCTCAGAAGGAGGAAATAACAAGGACTTAAGGATGATCAGGTACCGGTTTACAAAAATTCTTAACCCGGAGCATAACCTGTCAAATTTGTTCTTGTGTTTATTTTGCAGCATAAGTTTACCATGAATAAATCCAAGTGCACTACATGCTCAAAATGAAGCACAAGAGAAGCACTTTCGCACAGTGCACAAAGCAGAATTAGTGCACCTGATGTAGTTCTTAAATGTAAGTCATGCAGTCCGCAATGTTGGCATAAACAGTCACAACTTTGGCGCAAAGAAGGATGCACGCTGTGCAAAATGTGTACACCTGCAGCACATGACTATGACGAATGTAGTGCACATAGAGGCACCAAAGCAGTGCACACCCGTACACTAGAAAAAAGGATACGTAAGAGGAAAAACAATAAAGAAAAATGCTACCCATGCAGTGCACAAAAATGTAGCGCAAACATGTGTAGTACAAAATGCGTGCACATCCAGTACGGAACCCTGATCAATGCAGTGCACGATGATTTACTAAGAAGTGCATGCCCCTACATTGGAAAAAATACTTAAGAGAGAAAAATACAAAGAAAAAAAATTGACCACCACAGGTGCAGCTAGCCCCAGCCAGTCTCGTAGTAGGTCTACGCCCACAGAAGGCGAGTCGTTCTGAGTCACAATGCATGGTCCGGCCACACATGGGCCCACAGATCAGAGAGCATAGAGCAGCGAGCGTCGTGTATAAGCGCCCAAATAAGTAACCAGAGGAGTTCGATACGGCGGCCTCACCAGCGCTAATAAACAGGTCGGGCGCGCCTTCTGCGGGCGTGGTGGGACTAAACATTAGGCCGCACACAACGCACCAGGAACCAGCCGTGCTCACAAGCCGACTTGGGCCCAATGCGTCTTCACTACCCGAACACAGGCCCAACAAGGCCCACTAAGAAAAAACAATAAGTTCAAAATAAAACATCAAAGAAAAATGAGAATTTTTTTAAATGAATAACAACAACAACAAAAAATGTGCATGGGCACTGCCAGAAACTACAATTCGCTATTAATAAATAAAAGCAGGAAGCCCAAAGTCAACATACAAATGCAGTCAGGGACGTACAACAATGCAGTTCTCCACGTGGAAGCACGAAGTATTCTTTTTTCTGAAATGCAGTTCTCTTTACACTGCAATGCAGTATGGCTAAAATGAAGAATGCAGCCCTGTTACTTAAGCAAAGCAGTCCGACACCCCTACCCACACTACCCTCCATCCATACAAAAGCTGTATTTCCATTAAAATAGAGAAAAAAAAGAAAGAACTCAATCAAAAAACTAAATGTGCGTACATCTGTGTGAATCCTAATCCGATACAATTCAGTGTACCAACAATAAATTTCACTTCAATGCAGTACACTATGTGGACATACACAGTTTTGTTTGATAGCAAAGAAGTGCACTTACTTGGAAAATTCACCGAAAACACAATCATCACATTTTCTAACAGTTGCGTCGATACCTTGAACTAGTCACGAAAAAAGAGGCGACGATGTTCCGGATTTCCAATGCACTAACAGAGCCTCCTCATAGCAGAACCTCTCTGCAGTTGTCACGTAACTAAAAACAGAGCCCCACCATGCTACCACCCTGCTCCACCTCTCCCACGTCCTATCAAGGAGAGCAGAGGAGAAAACACAACTGCTTCGCCCCCCCCAAAAACCCCATTGCATCTTCTTCTCCACACTTCCTTCACTAACCTCTCTCTCTCTCCAAAACAAACACAAGAGAGTAGAGGAGAGTCATGGCGGATGCACCTCTATACAAGCAGCCCCGCACGTACACCAGGGAGCTCCACGACGTCGACCTCCATGACAACCACAAGCTCCATGTCGTTTGCATAAGCAAGGGTGAAGACGTGGACAAGATGCTTTCCACGCTGAGGAGGAAGATCGACGGAATGCCCGTCAAACTAGTCAGCGTTGATGTCGAGTACAAGCACTACGTGAAGCCACAGCGGGCAGCAGTGCTCCAGCTATCCGTAGAAAAAGAATGCCTTGTCTACCATATCTCTGCAGCTAAAGACAGGTCAGAATAACTATCAATCTGTACTATTGCTTGTCAATATTGATTTTAAATTTTCTTCACTGCAATTGCCAATATTTAAACTTTGGTTCTCATTTTTGAAAAGCATGGCATATGAATTCATTGACAGTTTTCATCTGGCTCCATGTATGTGTCTCATGTGTTCAATTCTTGAATTATATGATCTAGCAATACACGTAGTTTTATTTTGTTTTACCAAATACAAACTATTTGACTGAACAATACAAAACTGCAACATTACTATACAAAACATGTATGAAATTCAGTTCAAGAATACAAGCATGCACAAAACATGCATTGTTTGTGCAACATATTACCAGATTTACTACTTATGCTGAACAAAGTATTAGCAACTACTCACTACAACAGATTCAGATATTCATATTGCAGTTCAGTTTCAGAAATAAAAAAAAACATTGGTAGTTCTAAGAAAATAAACTATATTCACTCTATACAAACATCTTGCAGGCCAATGGAACTAAACAAATTCCTCATGAATGGTGAGTACACCTTCGTCGGATTCGCCATTGAAGGAGACAAAAGCAAGCTGAAGCTATCTGGTTTGGAGATCAACTCCGACAACTACATTGATATTCAAGTGGAATGGAGAGACCCATACAATAAAAAGAAGTTTGCCTCTTTGGCTGATGTTGCTGGCAGGATGATAGACATTCACTACCATGACATGGAGAAAAAAATTAACCGCAAGGAGGACCATACTCTGTGGGGATTTTGCCCGCTGACAGAAAAGCTTATCAAGTATGCAACAATAGATGCATTCGCAATATATGAGTCATGGAGAATCATCTACAATGTCATAATGGGACTGGACATGACAAAAATAGACAAAGAAGCAAAGAAGAAGACCAACAAGGCCGTAATCCAATACAACAACTAGAAATAATCAGGGTTATGTTTAGTTTCACTTTACTTTAGTCATTGTGTTGTTCTTTCTTTCATGTATGCAAGCTTTTGATTATGTCCGTTGCTTCATATCGAACATTTCTTTTGTAAAACAATGTTGTTTCAGAATTATCATCGAATTTTCTTTCTGTTGTTTGCTTATGTATCGTCAGTTTGCTTGTGATCAATTGCTTTCGTTGAAATTAATTTGTGTTAGAACAAGTATCCAGAAAACTTTGAAAAATTTAATCTGTGATACCAAAATATACTATTCACATACAAAACATATTCAAAAACAACGTTAAACAAAAAAACTTAAGTAATCTGACTACAACTCATACCTAAAAAAGAAAGATTAATGCAGTTCACAATGGTAAAAATAAGCATTACACATTTGTATACATGCAGTCCAGAGATAGTAATTATAGAAAAAGAACATTAATATTAATATTTATAAAAAAAATATAATCTGCAAACCATTATAAACAAGCGTGAACACAATTCACATAACAAATATAAGGCAGTTCACAAAGTGTATACATGAAGTGCTGTACATGCATAAATGCAGAACGAGAGGGCTGCAGCAACTTTTGTGCAGTGCACAACACACAGACTTGGTACGTGCAATGCAACACTCAACGTTGGTGCAAGCAGTACAAATGACACCATTTGTACTACCACGAAATATATATACTCCAAAAGAAAAAATGCTTCAGATAAGGAAAAAAATAGACCACCCAACTGCAACCAGGCCCCAGCCAGTCCCGTAATAGGTCTGCGCCTACAGTAGGCGATTCGTTCTGAGCCACAATGCATGGGACCGGGCACAAGTGGGCCCATGGGTCAGAGAGCATAGAGCAGTGCCCGCCGTGTATAAGCACCCAAATAAGTAACCAGAGGAGTTCGATATGGCGGCCTTGCCAGCACTTATAAACAGGTCGGGCGCACCTTCCGCGGGCGAGGTGGGACTAAATATTAGGCCGCACACAACGCACTGGGAACCAGTCGTGCTCACACACCGACTTGGGCCCAATGCGTCTTACAACCCAATGAACCGAACAAATTCTCACAGCCCAAAAACAAACAAAGCCCAACGACCCACAACTAGCAAGTAATTCCAATACCTCCTCACCTAAAAAAATGTAGTCCGCTGTGCAGTCCGGTATGGGACGGAAGATGTGCTGTCAATAAAGCATTGCAGTTCGCTTAGACCAATATTTTTTCCAGCCATTCAAGAACACTACCACAACGAATCTTTTCACTTGGCTACAACGGCACAAAGCCACGTCACACACTGGCTTGGTTGACAGGCGCACGGGGTGTGACAGGGAGGCGACGGGATGTGACGGACTCACCTACGCATGCGGTGCCGCGGCATGCCGCGTTGCCGCCTGCTCCGGCTCGTTCCAGGCTCAGCCTCATAGGGGGGGTGAGGAGGGGGGTCACGACCCCCTCCCACCCCTACCCGGCCTCACGTTAACGCACGCAGTGTGCTCAGTTGACAAGCGCAGTGCAGACATTCTGTTTTTCAAATAATAGGACGCACGCAACCCGAGAGCCACACCCCTAAGATATACAGGGAGGCGACAGGGTGTGACGGACTCGCCTACGCATGCGGCACCGCAGCATGCCGCGTCGCCGCCTGCTCCGGCTCGTTTCAGGCTTGGCCTCGCAGGGGGGGGAGGGGGAGTCACGACCCCCTTCCCACCCCTGCTCGTCCTCACGCTAACGCACGCAGTGCGCTTGGTTGACAGGCGGAGTGTGAACATTCTGTTTTTCCAACAATATGATGCACTCAACCCAGAGCCACACCCTTAAGATAGACAGGGAGGCGACGAGATGTGACGAACTCGCCTACGCATGTGGCGCTGCGGCACGCCGCGTCACCGCTTGCTCCGGCTCGTTCCAGGCTCGGC
>NC_041382.1:293728026-293907707 GCF_002162155.2 Triticum dicoccoides | reverse complement strand
GCGCTAACGCATGCAGTGCGCTTGGTTGACAGACGTAGTGCGGACATTCTATTTTCCAACAATAGGACACACACAACCCAGAGCCACACCCCTAAGATAGACAGGGGGGCGACGGGGTGTGACGGACTCGCCTACGCATGCGGCGCCGCGACACGCCGTGTTGCCGCCTGCTTTGGCTCGTTCCAGGCTCGGCCTCGCAGGGGGGTGTGGAGGGGGGTCATGACCCCCCTCCCACCCCCTGCTCGACCTCGCGCTAACGCACACAATGCGTTAAGTACACAGAATACAGGAGCAATACAAATCTATAAATCCCCCCAACCCCCCTACCTTACCGTACAAACAATAAAAAAACCAACTGCATGACACATCTTTAGGCAAAGCAGTGCATTTGGTTAGGCAAAAAGTAGTGCAGTATCATAAAACAATGCAGTTTCGGGGTACACACATGAATACAGGGTCTGCGGCAAGTGCAGCAAAAAAAAACAGGTGCAACACAAACTTGTAGACAAATGCAATGCTTTTTGTTGGATGAAGAAGTACGGCATCACATGCGATGCAGTTTATGGGACACATACGATACATATAAGCGTGACAAATGCCAGTTCACACATAACATGGTCGTCAAACAAAATAAAAATATACATACATATATATATAATGCATGAGTTATTTATATAAAATACACATACACATACAAATTCGTCCATATACACTGCTGTAAAAAGCACACGAAAACACAACAACAGAAAAAAGTCTTTTTTATACATTACCTACCTTAGACAGCACACAATACACAACATGAACCCTAGTTCTTGTCCATACACATGCTTTTACCCAGTAGAAACAATGCCAAAATGACTGTTACTACGTCTGCTACTGCTCTGCGATTCTGACAGGGAAGTAAGCCCGAGGTCCGCAATCAGATCTCGTAGCTCAAGCAACATGTTTTCATAACACAACATGTTCGAAGGATTGAACAGCAGCTGGAACATGTACTCCGCCTTCCAATCTTCAACAAAAGGCTGGAAAAGAAAATAAAAAAATGCAGACCAGTGATTAAAAAAAGGTTGTCATAAAGAACAAAAAGTGAAAAAGTAAAATAATAAAAAAGTAACAAGAAAAATAAGAATACAGAGAAGGTGTTACGTCAGATTTGATAATTCTCTCAATTAGACGTTGGCCGTCATACAACTGTTTCAACATCAGAACATAGATTCCGCACTCGTTTGCTCCGTGCGCTGGCATGACTGGGTAAGAGGGCTTCTCTGCCAATTTAACCCAGTCAGGGTGGTTCTTCGATTTATACATTTTTTCACCATAAATCGCCTTCAGCAGCTGAGTCATCCTCCTCATGTGGCAAAAAAGGAAGCACAAGGTAAAAATAACACACATCACAGATCAAGTTACTATTCAGACGAACCAAAAAAAATACAAAAGTTGTTCTCAACGTCTAGACAGTCCCTCTTTTAAATGCACGTGAGATCATTTCCTTTTACCCTTTTTATACAGATTATGGGGTGTGTGAGAAAATGCAGTTCTATCACGCATATGTTGCAGTGCACTACATAAACAAGTGTGGTTCTATGTGTGCTAACATTGCATGTGCAGTTTATAAAAAAATGCAGTAGGAGAAACACAAAAAAGCTTTGCACTTGCCAAGAAAAAAAATGACATACCACTTCAGTGCAATTTGAGTGGTAGTCAGTCCTGTGCCACTTTGTCTTCCATCAGGATGGCCAGTGTACTTCCTAGTGTCATGGATATCAAACGTCTGGCGATGCTGCTTCATCGTGTATAAGGAATAATGACCATCCTTGGAGCGCGGCATCATAATCTGTTCACATCAAAAAAACAAAAATGAAAATGAAAAGTTCTTTCGACACATAGCACCAGGACCACTGTTCCAAAAATAACTATAAAAAGAAATGCAACAAACCAAAAAAATAAATGACGGAAAACAATGAAGTTACCAGTTTTGCATCCAACAGGTTTACGTCGCCGCTCACAAAAACCTTGAAATGCTTAAATGCATCTTCTAAAACAAACATGCTATGCACAACTGGCAACACATGGTTTAAATCATCATCTCTCATCACAAAGGTTTCCATTTGAAGAACATACTGCATTGAAAAAAGAACAAAAAAGGACATGAAAAAAGAATAAAAAATGCATGCAGGCATGGACATGAAAAAACCAGTACAATTGGAAAAAATGACAGCACACGTTTACCGTGATAAATAAAGGTGAAAGTAGCACACTGTAACACCCGGATTGTACACTTTCCCAATTTGTACTCCAACTCTTGCCGTTTCCGGCGTTAAGTTATTTTATTTTCTCGGGTTCGGGTCTTTGTCTCCGCGTGTTGTTGTCGTTGTCATGCATCTCATATCATGTCATCATGTGCATTGCATTTGCATACGTGTTCATCTCATGCGTTCGAGCATTTTCCCCGTTGTCCGTTTTGCATTCCGGCGCTTCGTTCTCCTCCGGTGGTCATTTCTAGCTTTCTTTCGTGTGTGGGGATTAAACATTTCCGGATTGGACCGAGACTTGCCAAGCGGCCTTGGTTTACTACCGGTAGACCGCACGTCAAGTTTCGTACCATTTGGACTTCGTTTGATACTCCAACGGTTAACCGAGGGACCGAAAAGGCCTCGTGTGTGTTGCAGCCCAACACCCCTCCAATTTGGTCCAAAACCCACCTAAGCCTTCTCCATCATCTAGATCGTTCGATCACGATCGCGTGGCCGAAAACCGCACCTCATTTGGACTCTCCTAGCTCCCTCTACCTCTATTTAAAGGCCTCTCCCCGAAAATCCGGATCCCCCTCGTCCGAAACCCTAAAAAATCATCTCCGCGTCGGCCGAACACGTCCGCCCTGGACGGACACATCACCGCCGCCCACTCTGCACCTGCCACGTCACCGCCGCCACCCGCGCGCCGCCACGGCCCAGAGGGCCCAGCTCCGGCCCCCGCGGCCCAGATCCAGGCGCCACCCCGCGCCTCCGCCCGCCGCCGCCTACCGCGCCCCGCCGCCGCTGCTTCTCCGCCGTGCTGCCACGCCGGCAGCCGCCGGACCTCGCCGCCGACACCGTCGCACCTCCCGCCTCCGCGCGCCACCGCCGCCTCGGCCTCGCGCCGCCACGCCACCCATCTCCGGCGCTCCGGCGAGCCCCGAGCCGGCCCTCCTGTTCCTCCCTCTACTCCGGCCGCCGCACGGCCATCAACGCCGGCAAGGCTCCGGCGAGATCCCGGCGAACCTCGGGGCACGTGCAAACCCTAGATCTGGGAGGTTGAATTTCTACTAAGTCCTCGAAATCTTAGATCCATATGCTCCTGTTCATCGTGTCGTATCTCCGCATCCGTAACTCCGATTTGGGCATATAGCATATCAAAATGTTCATCTCAGAGAGTACATCATTTCATTCCATTGCATCATTTTCATTTGAGTTCATCTTGATGCCTGAAATGCTGTTAGAAGAGGGCTACTTGAGATATTTGTCAGATCTGCTACTCCATTTAGACATTTGGCATTTTTGCCATGATTAATGTGTGCATGATATGCCCATGAGTTCTACATATGTTTTGTTAAGGGTTTTGTCACCTTTTCAGAGGTGCAACCCATGTATTTTTTTGATGTGTGTGGTGACTAGCACGAGCTTGCAAAGTGAGGCACTTGGTAATTCTGATTTCAGGGACTTAGCATTTCCACTAAGTCCTTGATCTGTTTATCTCATATGGCCATATGTTCATGTTGTTTCCTAGTGATCCGTGCCTCTTTTGAGGATATCAGTAATGATGTTTTGTTAATCTTGTAGTGCTCTATCCATCCATGTCTTTGTTTGCAATAATAGAGCACCCTAGCTTGAGTCAATCGAGCTCTACTTTTGCTACTTTGTGAATCTGGGCAGATTGTCAACTTGTTTGCAATTTTGCCGATGATGTTGTAGTTGATCCATGCATGCTATGCTATTGTTCTTGCCATGTCTATCTTGAATTTTGTGTATTCTTGATGGATGTATGCTTAGCTTATAATGACTTGCTCCGTAGTGAGTGCATCGAGCTCGTAAACATACCTACTTGATATCTGTTTTCAGCATGCTCTAGTTTTCACTAAGTCTGAAAACTGATTATGTTTTTGCTATGTTCACATGCTTGCAATTGTATTTTCTGATCCCTTTTGGCTCAAGGTCACTAAGGGACTTTTGTTAAGCTCTTTGAGTAGCTCCATTCCATGCTTTACTTTGCCATGTTCAGGTCCTGTAGCATGTAGTTTTGTTGCTCCGAAGAGAGCTATCTGATCTGAAATTCCAGACAAGTGTTAATTTCACTAAGTCTGAAATCTGTTTGTCATATGCATTTTTTCCATGATTGTTTGAACCTGTTAATGGATGAATTGGCCATAGCTCAGTGCTAGACTTTTGTTAAGCATCATGAATGCATCCCTGCCATGTATTTTGTTGTCATGTTTGGGTGCTGTATCATGTTCATTTTGTTGCATTTAGATGGCTACTTGCTGTAAATCGTAGACCGATGTCATATTTGAATCGCTTGCCATTTCCAAACCGTAGCTCCGATTCCGGCATTCTTTATATCGTTTTCAAGCGATTTCATCTCATCTTTCCAGTGGCACACTTGGATTTACAAGTTGAGGCCAGGTTCATCCATCCCTTGTCAAATCTTGCATATGCATCCCGCATCGCATCTCGCATAGCATACCATCTTTGCATCTTGTTGTTTGATCCTTGCACGTGGTTGATTGTGTACTTGTGGCTTGTTTGTCTTGTTTGGGCAGAGCCGGGAGACGAGTTCGCTAACGGGGAGCCTGTTGAGTTTGCTTTCGAGGATCCAGTCAACTCTGACAACTGTGCAGGCAAGATGATCATACCCTCGAAATCACTACTATCTTTGCTATGCTAGATTGCTCGCTCTTTTGCTATGCCAATGCTATGATGCCTATCACTTGCTTTCAAGCCTCCCAATATTTCCATGTCAAACCTCTAACCCACCATGTTCCTAGCAAACCGTTGATTGGCTATGTGACCGCTTTGCTCAACCCCCTCTTATAGCGTTGCTAGTTGCAGGTGAAGATTGGAGGCCGTTCCTTGTTGGAACATTATTTTACTTGTTGGGATATCATTATATTATCTTGTTATCTTAATGCATCTATAAACTTGGTAAAGGGTGGAAGGCTCGGCCTCTCACCTAGTGTTTTGTTCCACTCTTGCCGCCCTAGTTTCCGTCATATCGGTGTTATGTTCCCGGATTTTGCGTTCCTTACGCGGTTGGGTTATAATGGGAACCCCTTGATAGATCGCCTTGATTAAAGCTTTTCCAGCAATGCCCAACCTTGGTTTTACCATTTGCCACCTAGCCTCTTTTTCCCTTGGGTTTCCGGAGCCCGAGGGTCATCTTATTTTAGCCCCCCCGGGCCAGTGCTCCTCTGAGTGTTGGTCCCACCGAGCGATGTCCGGGGCTACCAGGGGCAACTCTGGGCTGCCCTACCCGACGTCTGGCTCATCTGAGTGTGCCCTGAGAACGAGATATGTGCAGCTCCTATCAGGATTTGTCGGCACATTCGGGCGGTGTTGCTGGTCTTGTTTTAACCTGTCGAAGTGTCTTGAAGAACCGTGATACCGAGTCTGATCGGAACGTCTTGGGAGGAGGTCTATTCCTTCGTTGACCGTGAGAGCTTGTCATGGGCTAAGTAGGGACTGCCCTGCAGGGATTTGAAGTTTCAAAAGCCGTGCCCGCGGTTATGGGCAGATGGGAATTTGTTAATGTCCGGTTGTAGATAACTTGAACCTTAACTTAATTAAAACGAATCAACAGTGTGAGTTACCGTGATGGTCTCTTCTCGGCGGAGTCCGGGAAGTGGACACGGTGTTGGAGTAATGTTTGCGCAGGTTGCTCTCTAGTTTCTCGCTCGCGCTTTGCCTCCTCTTCCCGCTCTCTTTTGCGAACAGGATAGCCACCATATTTGCTAGTCGCTTGCTGCAGCTCCACATATTTACCTTGCCTTACCTATAAGCTTAAATAGTCTTGATCGCGAGGGTGCGAGATTGCTGAGTCCCTGTGGCTCATAGATTACTATTACACCAGATGCAGGGCCCGATGATTCCGCTCCAGGAGACGCGCTTGAGCTCAAGTGGGAGTTCGACGAGGACTCTCAACGTTACTATGTTTCCTTTCCTGATGATCAGTAGTGGTGCCCAGTTGGGGGTGATTGGGACCATGTCGCATGTTGGGTTATCTTTTATTTTGGCGCCGTAGTCGGGCCATGAGTGTTTGGGTGATGTAATGTTATTTATGTACTTGATTGACGTGGCGAGTGTAAGCCAACTATGTTATCTCCCCTTTTATTACATATATATTACATGGGATGTTGTGAAGATTGCCTAACTTGCGACATATGCCTTCAATGCGATTATGCCTCTAAGTCGTGCCTCGACACGTGGGAGATATAGTCGCATCGAGGGTGTTACACACACGTTCACCGAAATGATAAACTAAACCCAATTCAGGGTCTTGCTTCCAGTACTTGATGACAAAATCCATGAGATACGAATCCATTAAATCTCCTTTGCCAAATGTATTATAGATATAGTCAACAGTGTAAGTATCGACATCACCAAAAGGACTATTCACCATAAAGAACGCGTTCCTGCAGTAAACATACACAGATAGGATCAGTAAAATTAAAATTAAAAACAAAACACACAAAAAGGATGAAGGGCACACACATAAAACTTACTCGTGGTATTTGGTTACAAAATCTTTGCTGAGAACAAGTTCTTTTATTTTCCTCGCCTCATCAATATATTTGAACCTCGGAGGCTTCAATTTCTCTATGGAGCATCTCAACTTAAAAGCCCTCTCACCTGCCCTCTTGTTCGAAAATACTTCAAGCTCATCCACAGGAGGACGATTAATTGCTGCACTCCTAGTCCTAGTGACGCGTGGACACGGTGTAACAAAATCATCATCATCACAATCAAATACATCATGTGGAGAGCTAGGTCGAGAGACACTTCCACCATCAGGTCCAGACGCCACATCTGTGTTCAAATCATCTCCAGCCAAAGAACCAGAATTATTTGGAGAGATTTCAATGACACAATCCTCCATAACCACCTCAGAACCCTGGGACTCAAACAGTGACGTACAGCCTTCATGAAGCCCCCCATCAACACCTAAAAATGTGTAGAAAAAACATGGAAACACTTAGCACAAAATACAAAACCAAAAAACATGTAATACATCTCATTAATATAAAAAAATGCAGTCACTAAAGAACAGAATGCAGCCCATTAGTCTACATCAATGCAGTCCACTTGTCTACAACAATGCAGCCCACTTGTCTACAGCAATGCAGCCCACTTGTATACAACAATGCAGCCCACTTATAAAGAACAATGCATCTCACTTGCCCAAAAAATAAAATGCATGTCACTAATACAACAAATAAATATACACATCCATTCTAAATCACGAACTTAACTAAACAAACTAGTAAAAAAAAGCCCGTAAGAAGCGGAGGCAAGCCGTAGACAAAAAATAAATAAAAGGGAGGATAAAGAAGTTCACTAAAACAACCTTTATCTGCAAAAAGTAAAAGTGATGTTAAATCAAGGCAACACTTTCTCGATGTGAGCCAACTATAGAGCATGGTCTTTCTGATGTAGCCAATGTGCTCCACCCCAAACTGAGCAACTCGAACACCATCCCAAGTCTGCAAGAATTGAAACATATAGAATCCACAATCATGACTGCAATAAAAAGAATAAAAAACATCAATTTCACAAAATGAAATAAAAAAACTTGAGCAGTATGGTGGAGAGGGGCTGTACAAAACACACCCATTTGGCTGCATTGGGACAATGACATGTTTCAACACAAATCCATCTAGTGTAGGAGGATTTAACGGTTCATCAGAACTTGAGCTTCCTTCTTTCCATGCACACTTGATATTTTTAACCATCCTCCTAAAAACCCTGATCGCATCAGGGCTGCCAGGTTTATTAAGCGAGTCAAGAAATTCAAACCTCCTTTCTTTCACATTTAACACAACTACACAATAATGACCAACGCCATCCCTCATCTCTAGCGGATCAAAAGTTACAAAAAGGACCAGTTCGAAGGACGGATAAATAAATAAAATTATTATAAGAAGAAGAAACAGAACACTATAAAAACAAACACACAAAATATAGCTTTCTACACATAAAACCGTTACTCACCATATCCTTTTTATCAACACGCTCCTCGGCTTTTGAAGAGAACATCATTTTAACACTCCTGCCTATAGTACCACCATTCCAAATAGTTGTCTGCCAAAACAAAACCAAAAATCAAATAGTGCTCAAGAAAACAGGTCGTCGCACGAAATCAGAAAAGAAAATCAAAAAATAAAACAAAAATTTCTGCATTCTTACACAAATATGGTACGTGGCAACCATTGTCGGAGATCCCTTAAACTTATCTATCAACAAAGAAACCCCAAGATCTACAAGGCTTGTAGTGAGCATCCCTTTATCCCGAAAGGATTGACCAACTTCACCAATGGTAATATAATCCATCTCAGTTTTGAAAGCAATCATGTCCCAAAATTTTTCATGAAAAACTGAAACATAAGATACTAAAAAAATAACAACAAAGAAAAAGGGGGTAAATACCAAAATTAGAAAATACATTTGAACAAAACAATTTCTAAAAAACCATACTTCTTCTTCTTTTCCTTCCGAACCCTCGTAACAGCAGCGTACAACTCATTGTATCTTTTCACAAGAGCTGGATCAATGCTCGACGGTGTCACAACAGGAAGTTCGTCATCTGTAATAAAAAGATGAAGTTCACTTATCCGAAGAATGAAGTTCAAGTATTAAGATAAGGAAATTTTGCTAGCTATTTTGAAAATCATAAACAAAAGATCAAGTTTCACTTATCATTAAACATCTAATACAGATACCACAGTAGTTAAACAAAGTGAATGAGAAAAACTTCAACTGCACTGTTCGAAACAAAACTCTTGCCTTCAGTGTCAGAGTCTTCATGCTATTGTTCTTCAGAGCTGACCAAAACATTTTCTTGGCTAGGTTGCGACGAATCCACCACAACCTCACTGGAATGCCCTTCTGCAGCAACATCAGCATTCTCTGGATTTACAACAGTCTGGTCAACCACAACATCCTTAGATACTTCAGCTACATGAGGCTGCACTCTTGATACTTCAGGAACATCGTTGGCTGCCAGACAAACATGGGAAGCCAACAACACTAACAGCAGGGACGGCATTCTCCAGCGGCTTTTCAATGCCAAAATCAGAATCTTCATGCCGACTAGGGGAAACAACATCATGGGATTCTTGAGCTACAGAGGGATCTGCACAGTCAACGGCAACCGATACAGAAGTGTCAACACTGCCACCACCATCAACAACACAACCACCCTGATTCAGTCAACGTGAACTTCCACGTTTTCTTCTCCAGGCCGTGGAAAGTTTAAAAAACACACAATAATACAAAATGAGCATGGGGATAATTAACACAACAACACACAAGACACTTATGTCAAAGACTGCTGACAACATACACAGAACAACTGCAGTCCACGTGTGTCAAAACAACTACAACCGCAACCCACATAAACGTAAAAAAGAACTGCAGTTCACTTTGTCAAACGCTGCAGTTCAGTTATGTTAAATACTGAAGCTTATGTATGTGAAACACTATGGACCACACATGCGAAAAGAACTGTAGTTCACTTCTGTCAAAGACTGAAGCTCACACATGTAAAACTATTGCAGATAACATATGTAAATGAAAATGCATATGAGTGAACATAACAACGTACATCAAGTTTATAAAAACAACAAAAAAATAGATTACAACCCACCAAGAGAACAAGTAATACAACTATACCTTATCAGCTACAACATCCGGAGGGGACGATGCATTAGCCAAGACCTCATCCTTTCCAGAGCCATCGTAGGACTCTTTGTGCACATCACAAGCAGCAACACCAGTCTACGGGCATAGAACAAACCAAAAACGAAAAGAAGATGGTAACGACGAAAAAAGAAAAAAAACTTCAACTATGCACAAGCAGTACACACTTTACAACCGTATAGTGCACAAAAATACAATAAAATGGAAAGCAACGAATGCAAGTTCAAGAAGAGGGACGCATGGCAGAACAGACATGGCAGAAGTACTTGTACCTGACCAACTCCATCGTCCCTAGTTCCATGGACACCAGAAGATTCCACTCCAGCCTATCACAAAAAAATAGTTAGGAGCAGTCCACATAATACACAAAAGAGGTTCAAAGCCACAAAAAACCTAGAACATACATTATCAGCGCCAACGCCAGCGTCCCGACGGTTCATTTCATCCAAAATATGCCCAGCATCCTTCTCATACCGACCACATTTTTCCTCCTGTGAATGTCTCAATTGAGCATATGAATACCGAACATTCATCATTGCAATCTTCAGGCTTTCAATCACACCACAATCTAAATTGTGAGCAGCAACAATCTTCATCTCATGGGCCATGGCCAATAGGGAAAAAACCAGCAACTATCCTCAACCTGTCACCAGAGGTTGGCAAATCTTCAGTCAATTTCAAAACCTTCAGAAGAAGCTCATCAATCTCCTCGTGTTTTTTGCCTCCAACAAATGTCTGTTTAGAAGAGCTTCTATTATGAAACATCCGTGGAGCCATGAAACCACGAGTACACGACACCTCATCATCACAGGCAGGAAGCTGGCTACAGATAGGCTCATAAAACCTAGCATGAGTGCTAGGCCCCGCATCAGAGTTGCCGCATACAACTGCAACTGGACGGTTGTACACAATATCACCTGACGCCTTCCACTACAAAAAAGACAACAGAAAAAGAGAAGTACACATGTGAGTACTAGAAAAGTTTGGATTTATAATGGCTACACCTTTTTTTTCTAAAAAAATCTGATATTAAAAACTCAGATGCACTAACCGGCAGCTTCCCAAATTTGTAAGTTTCCAAGTAAATCTGTCCCTTCACAAGCACATCCTCATTGTATAACATCATCAGGTCCTTGGTCGTCAGGTATGATGCACGTGGCGTCAACGTGTGCATGAATGAAAATTTGCAAAGCTTCAAGCAGTCAAGATACATAATCAGGGGGACAATGGCACAACCCTCTGCACAATTATGCTTGCTGCCTTCTATTTGCCACCTCACCATAGCTGCCTGCAACTCATGAACAACAAGCTGGCAAAAGTCCATCTGAGCCATAGCCTCATAATCCATGTTCTCTACCATTGCAGCAAATCTACCCAAACAAACTGCAGGCCCGGGGCACAGCTGTCGGCATTCTGGGAACGGGGGTCCCCAGACTTGCCTTCCTGGAGCCCACGGCGTGGCTCTGCGAGCGGGCCCGTACGGCCCATCTTCACCAGCAAGGACTCAAGACCCTCGCGAGGGGCCAAGCCTCACAAGGCGGATGAGACAAGACCTCCTCAGGAGCGGCCTCACTAGGCTGGCTCGCGAGGGGCGGAGAGATTAAGGCCAGGCAAACCTCGCGAGGTTCCGATGACACGAGCCATGATGACCAAGGCCAGACGGGCGCCAGGAGGGCACCAGCGCGCACAGTGTCCTTGTTTCCTCTTTGGTGCCAAGGGAACAAACGCAGGCACGGAGTACCGAGGCGTCAAGCAAAGGTTTCCATATCGGTGCAACGAGACCAAGACCAGCAGGACAGCAAGACGGAGGTCACCATGGAGCCCAAGACAGCGTCACCACCAGAGCCTTTGGCAGGCAAAGACCACTTTTGTCAGGATAAGCTGTACTAGCTATCTCCTTTCGAGGCCGTTATTGGCTCCCTTCCCGCTCAATATTTGGGGAGAGGACCAGGGCCTCTACAAATAGGACTAGCCACCACCATAGCTAGACAGATCGATTGGTCGGATCAAGAGAGACCAGAACAACCACAAGTTCACCGAGCACAAGAACACCTCGCCTCAGGAGGCTGTTCTTCCCTTTGTACTCTTCATCCTCAGCCCAAGAAGCAATCCACCACCACACACTGGAGTAGGGTATTACACCACAACAGTGGCCAGAACTAGTATAAATCTTGTGTCCTTTGTGTTACGAGTTCGTCGAGTTAGCCCGTAAGATCTTAGCAAAGCTAGGACGTGGATCGGTAGGGGAGATCTTCGCGCGCACCCCAGTGTTCGAACCTTGAGGGTTTTGCCGGAACCCGTGATCCGACATTTGGCACGCCAGGTAGGGGTACGCTGAAGCTTCTCTTCCGTCGCTCTGCGTCCCGTTGCTCCATCGTCTCCATGGCGGACGCTCTCCGTGCTCGGGCTGAGCGCCGGACTGCCCTCGTCGCCCGCATCGCTCAGACGGCTCCCATCAGCGGGCCACCCCGTCGTTCCCCGTCGCCTACCACCAACGCCGCCGCCGGCCAGGCGGGGAACGAGCAGCAAGCATCCTCGCTGCACCCTTTGGTGCGGCGGGACGGCCGCACCGCCACTCCATCGCTGACCCCGGCCGGCTCGTCATCCCACGCTCGTCGTGCTCCCGTGGACACTCAGGCCGCTCTGTGCATGGCGCGTGAGCTCCAGCGCTACCGCCCAGTCGACGACCTCTACGAGGACTGGCTCGACCGCATCACTGAGCTTGTCAGCGCCGTAGGGGGCTCCCTTGCGCCGTCCCTCTCACCGCCTTGCCCTCCGCCAGGTGCAGGCGGCGTGGCCCATGGAGCGCCTCCACCACCTCTACCCCAAGACAGAGTCTTGGCGCCCAGGCGCGCGGCCCCATGGCGCGACCCGCCGCGTCCGGCGCCCGCGCAAGAAGAAAGAAGCTGCCAAGAAGTCCCTCGACCGCGAGAAAACACCCCCACGGTCCTTGCGCCACCGCGGCAAGACCACGTGCCGCCTGTGGCGGTGGTGCACGGACCCCATCAAGGACAAGTTCTCCACCAGCGCAGAGTCCTGGTGACCACGGCAGGCTGCCGCGCCTTCACCCATGAGCTGCGTAGCGTCGCTTGGCCAAGCAAGTTCAAGACGGATCTGCCTCCTCGCTATGACGGCACCCCCGACCCCGCGGAGTTCCTGCAGCTCTACGAGCTGAGCATCGAGGAGGCCAATTGTAACATCCCGGATGTAATTTACCTTATATGTATCCCAACTCTTGCTGTTTCCGGCACTAAGTTATTTTATTTCCTCATTTTCGGGCTTTTGTCTCCGTGTGTTGTTGTCTTTGTGATGCATCTCATACCGTGTCATCATGTGCATTGCATTTGCATACACGTTTGTTTCGTACATCCGAGCATTTTCCCCGTTGTACGTTTTGCATTCCGGCGCTCCTATGTCCTCCGGTGTCCCTTTCTACCTCTTTTCGTGTGCGTGTGTTAAACATTTCCAGATTGGACCGAGACTTGCCATGCGGCCTTGATTTACTACCGTGGACTGCCTGTCAAGTTTCGTGCCATTTGGACTTCGTTTGATACTCCAACGGTTAACCGAGGGACCGAAAAGGCCTCGTGTGTGTTGCAGCCCAACACCCCTCCAAAGTGGCCCAAAACCCAGCTAAACCTCCTCCATCATCTAGAGTGTTCGATCACGATTGCGTGGCCGAAAACCGCACCTCATTTGGAGCTTCCTAGCTCCCTCTACCCCTATATAAAGATCCCTACATTCCAAATCCGGGCGAAACCCTAAAATTCCGCTGCCCGCGCCGCCGGTCACAACTCTGCCGACGGACACGTCCGGTTTGCACCGCCGCCGCCACATGGCGCGCCCCCGCTGGCCCAGCCGCATCTCCCCGCCGCCGGCCCGGGAGATCCCTCGTGCTGCCCCCCGAGCCCATCGCCACCGCGCCGCCTCAAGCCGACCCCGCCGCCTTCTTCCCGCGGTCCCGTGACCGGCGCCGCCACCGACCTCGCCCACCGCGTCGCCCGCCGCCCGCGTGTTCGCCGGCGACCGTCCCGGCCACCGTACCATCTGGCGCTGCTCCGCCGCCCTGCCGCCGATCTCACTCCGGCGAGTTCCGCAAGTCCGGCCGGCGCCCTCCGTCCTCTCCTCGCCGGCGCCAAGTACAACTCCGGCCACCGCGTCCTTGTTCCAACGAAGCTCCGGTGAGACCTCGAACCGCGTGCAAATCGGTCCAGATCTGGATCTGGGTCATCTCGGGGTTGACTTTTCCGTCCCTAACCCTAGCATTTTTGCACTTCGTCTCGACGAGTACATCATTTCATCTCATTGCATCATTTTCATTTGAGCTGATCTTGATGCCCGAAATGCTGTTGGAAGAGGGCTATGTGATGATTATGTCAGATCTATTTCAGCAAATGGCCTTTTGTCATATTTGCCATGATTAATATGTGCATGCTATGATCCTAAGCTCTACATGTATTTTGTAGAATGCCATGCCATATTTACAGGGGTGTATGCCATTTTTTTGTGATCTTTGTGGTGACTAGCACAAGCATGCAAAGTAGCTTACTCAATGATGCTGATTTCAGGGACTTAGAATTTCACTAAGTCCTTGCCCTGTCATTATTTTTATGACATATGTTCATGTTGTTTCCTAGTGATCCGTGCCTCTTTTGAGCATGATCAGTAAGGATGTTTTGTAGATATTGTGGTGCTCTATCCATACATGTCTTTGTTTGCAATTATGAAGAACCCTAGCTTGAGTCAATCGAGCTCTACTTTTGCTATAAAATGTTCCTGGCAGATTGTTAACATGTTTAGTGATTTTGCCGAGGTTGTTGTAGTTGATCCGTGCATGCTATGTTGTTGTTCTTGCCATGTCTAGCTTCTATTCTATGTCTATTTTCTGGGTGTATGCTTAGATTATCATGCCATGCTGTGTAGTGAGTGCACCAAGCTCGTAAACATGCCTACTTGTTAATCTGTTTTGCATGCTCCATTTTTTCTCTAAGTCTGAATCTGTTTATGTTTTTGCTATGTTCACATGCTTGCAATTGTATTTTCTGATCCCTTTTGGCTCATGGTCACTAAGGGACTTTTGTTATATGTTTTGAGTAGCTTCATGCCATGCCTTGCTTTGTCATGATATGTTCCTGTAGCATGTATTTTTCGTGCTCTAAACATTGCTTCCTGATGATAAATTCCTGACATGCTATTAATTTCACCAAGTCTGAAAACAGTAATCTTTTGCACTTTTGCCATGCTTGTTTGAGCTTGCTATTGAGTGAATTAGCCGTAGCTCAGTGTTCATATTTTGTCAAGAATCATGAGTGGATCCCTGACATGTATTTTGTTGTCATGTTGGAGTGCTATAGCATGTTGTTCTTGATGCATTTAGAAGGCTACTTGCTGTTTATCGCAGACCGGTGCCATATTTGTTTTGCTTGCCATTTCCAAACCGTGCAACCGAAATCACCTCACCTTTCTAGTGGCACTCTTGGATTTCCAAGTTGAGGCCAGGTTCAATCATTCCTTTCCAAATCTTGCATATGCATCACATATCGCATCCCACATATCATACCATGTTTGCATCATGTTGCTTGAGCATTGCACGTGGTTGATTGTGTTCCCTTTTGCTGTTTGTTCTTGTTTGGGTAGAGCCGGGAGACGAGTACATGAACGAGGAGCCTGTTGAGTACGCTTACGAGGATCAAGGCAACTCTGAGAACTTCGCAAGCAAGATGACCATACCCTCGAAATCACTTCTATCTTTGCTTGCTAGATGCTCGCTCTTTTGCTATGCCTATGCTATGATACCTACCACTGGCTTATCATGCCTCCCATATTGCCATGTCAAACCTCTAACCCACCATGTCCTAGCAAACTGTTGTTTGACTATGTTACCGCTTTGCTCAGCCCCTCTTATAGCGTTGCTAGTTGCAGGTGAAGATTGGAGATCGTTCCTTTTTGGAACATGTTTATTGTTGGGATATCATAATATTATCTTGTTTATCTTAATGCACCTATATACTTGGTAAAGGGTGGAAGGCTCGGCCTTATGCCTGGTGTTTTATTCAACTCTTGCCGCCCTAGTTTCCGTCATATCGGTGTTATGTTCCCGGATTTTGCGTTCCTTACACGGTTGGGTTATAATGGGAACCCCTTGATAGTCCGCCTTGAATAAAACTCCTCCAGCAATGCCCAACCTTGGTTTTACCATTTTCCACCTAGCCTCTTTTTCTCTTGGGTTTCCGGAGCCCAAGGGTCATCTTTATTAAACCCCCCGGGCTAGTGCTCCTCTGAGTGTTGGTCCAAACTAGAGCCCCTTGCAGCGCCACCTCGGGGAAACTCGAGGGCTGGTTTTAGTTGTACGGATTGCTTATCTGAGTGTGCCCTAAGAACGAGATATGTGCAGCTCCTATCAGGATTTGTCGGCACATTCAGGCGGTGTTGCTGGACTTGTTTTACCATTGTCGAGGATGTCTTATAACCGGGATGCCGAGTCTGATCGGATTGTCTTGGGAGAAGGAATATCCTTCATTGACCGTGAGAGCTTGTGATGGGCTAAGTTGGGACTCCCTTGCAGGGATTTGAACTTTCGAAAGCTGTGCCCGCGGTTATGGGCAGATGGGAATTTGTTAATGTCCGGTTGTAGATAACCTGAAACTTAACTTATTTAAAGTGCACCAACTGTGTCGTGGAGTTGTCACGACAGATGTCCTAGAGCAAGGACTTAGTCGTAGGGCCATCGCACTAGGAAGCTTAAAGGGGTTAATCGGGACAAAGGACACGAGAGAGGGTTTTATACTAGTTCAGCCCCTTACGATGAAGGTAAAAGCCTACGTCTAGTTGGGATTGGTATTGCTGAGGTTTCAATCTCCGAGAGGCTCAACTCGCCGGCTTGGTGATCGACTTGCTTGTTTCTTGCCCTAAACCGCCACCGGGTCGTCCCATTATATACACGGGTTGACGCCTGGTGGCTTACAGAGTCCTGCCCGGCTCATAATCATGTCCGGCTCGGTAACTTCCTTTACATGCCTTTCTTTACAAGTCTTTCCGCCCATATGGCGGTTTACAATAACGGGCCTTAAGCCGGCTCGAGGCCTTTGGGCTTTCTATATATACTAATAAACTATCATCTTGACTGTCTATTGGGCTTCTTATGTAACCCGCCATTAAGGCTGACCCGGCCCCTCCTGGGCGGGTCTCAGCTGATAGTAATATCCCCAACATTAGGCCCCAGGTTGACTTTGAACTTTGTTCTTTGTCAATCTTCAATACTTAGGTAGAATCCATCCTCTGTCTGAAAACTTCTTTAACCCGCCGTGACGTCATCTTTTTGAAACACAAAAACTTTCATGACGTCATCTTCCAACAGATCTTTCATTTTTAATGCCTTCCGGGAATCGAGGCGTCTGTTCAGTTGGATAATCATTATTGGGTCTCCTTGATTTTCGCGCCCGCCTGTTCACGCACTCCCTTATAAATAGGCATAAGTTAGGTCTTTCTCATTCTCCTTTCTTCCTCATCTTCTTCTTCTCGCAACCTCCGTCGCTGCTTGAGCTCTGCCGCCGCCACAACTCTCACCGTCATCGTCAAGCTTGGTCGCTGCATCACCCTGAGTCCGTCCAAAGAACACGACGACTCTTCGCGGCAGGCCTACATCTTGTAAGTTTTCTTCTCTCTCATGCACCTAGATCTGTTTAGGGTTGCGAGTTCTTTAGTGTTCTTCACCTGTTCACCATGGATCATCTTGTAGATCTTCTCCGCAACTTCTTTTGATCCAAAAAAGAGATATAACTCGTGCGGTAGCTGTTTGGCATTCATTGTTCATATCAGTAGATCCCTTTCATTTGTATAGATGCTTCTTTATAGTCAACGAACTCATCTGTACTAGGTTGCTAGGTCTAGAGTATTTCCCCTTTTGAAACATCCTTTTGATCCAAAATGATAATGATAACTTGGTGAAACTTGTTTATGCCAACACTTAACTGAATGTGCCTTCTGAGAAAATCTGTAGTCATGGCGGCTTACCACTCCGGCTTTCTTTTCCCTATATGTCATTAGCCCTTAGTTAAACCACCATTACTTGCTTTATAATTGACCGTAGACTGAACCGGCATATTATTACTTGTTTTTCAGTTCGTTGCACATCATGCCGTCGAAGTCACCCACCGTCTGTAACTGGCCCCCCTTCATCCGTAACTGAGGAACGGTTAAAAGATTTCCTCATCGCTGGGTTTCTGCCTTCAAAGAATGTCATGTCTTATTGTGCTCCTGACTCGGAGGAAGAACGTCCCAATCCAAAAGACAGAGAAGTGATTATCTTCACTGACCACATGAACTGTGGCTTTTCACCGCCCGGTTCAAAATTCTTCAGAAAGGTCCTGCATTTTTTCAAACTCCATCCTCAGGACCCTGGACCCAATTCTATTTCCAACGTTTGTAACTTCCAGGTGCTCTGTGAGGCATATCTTCAGCAGGAGCCCACTGTAGAGCTGTTTAGAGAGTATTTTTTATCTAAATTGTCAGAATGAAGGTACCAACGGTTCTAGCTTAGAACTTGGAGGCATCTCGATTCAGCGCCGTCAGGGTGCTATTTTCCCTCTCATCGTCTTACCAAGCCACCCAAAGGACTGGAACCAAACTTGGTTTTATTGTCAGGATACTTCTCCAGCAAACGAGAAGCCTCTGCCGGGTTACCGCCCTAGTCGTCTTGACTCCGAGTTCACCCTTCCGAATAAGCTTACCATCGCTGAACGTAGGAAGCTTCTTCCCTCCATTAGAAGAATCAACGGCTTGTTGGGTAATGGTTTAACCGGAGTAGATCTGACCCGTTGCTGGATCTCATGGCGGGTTATTCCATTAAGTCGTCGATCTCAACTGATGTATGAATATGACGGAAGCCCGGACAACCCTCTTCGTCACAGCCCAGTTGAACTCACCGAAGAAGACATTGTTTCGATGTCAACTCTTTTGGTAAATGGGAAGTATGAAGATTGCAGTATTGTTGGGTTAAGTCCCTTCTGCAAGATTAATCCGATGCTAGAAGTAAGTACATTCTGATCTCTTTTTCTTTGTGTTTTGCCCAGCTACTAGTACTTAATACTGATCTTTCTTCTTGTCTTTACAGGCCAATTCTGACTTCTGGAAGGTGAAATATGACCACGAAGCTGCCAAGAAGGCGAAAGCCGCCGCTATGAACACCAAGAAGACGACCCGGAAATCAAAGAAAGAGAAGAAAACTACCGCTGAAGATTTAATGAAGCTTGATGATTTGTCTGACTCGGAGGTAGCCCTTGATTCCCTTGGCCAATTTTTTAACAATCTTATTGACACTGATCCTTACCAGGATGACACTGGGGCCAGTCAGGGCGGGGAAGCAGAGGTAACTGTCATTTCCTCCGACTTAGAGCCCTTATCAAGACACAAAGTTCGACGGGTGATCCATAAAGTAAGGTTTTCTAACCCTTTAGCGCACTTGGATCCCAACTTTCATTTGAAAAAGCAGCAACACGAAAGCTGCCGTGAAGCTGAGATTGAAGATGAACCGGCTATTGACCTTCAACAGACCCCTCGAAAACGCCCGAACGAGGTTTACTTTTACTGTCCTTAACTTGTTTTAATGAATCCTGCTCATTGTATTCCTTTTAACTCCTTTCTTTTACCTTTTAGGAGGTGTCTCGTTCTTCAGGCGACTCTTTCACAAACACTATTCCCGGCTTTCAAGACCGCCCCTGGGTAATCAAAAAGTCCTCTTTTCTTCCGGGCTGTTCAATTGTATCTTGATATTGACTGTCCTGTAATATATATATATATATATATATATATATATATATATATATATATATATATATATTTTCTTTAGTGGCCAGGCTAGATCCAAGAAAGCGAAGGTAACAAAGCCGGCGGAAGACCCAATACCAATTACTGAGCCGGCTAGGCCGCCTTCTCCATTAACTGCTGCCCCAGAAGACCCGCCTATTATCCATGAAGCAAATCCTTCGGAGCTGTCCCTTGACCAAGCTACCATGAATCCTTCCACAGTCGGACTGTCAAGCTCAACTGACCCACCGTCTCCACATGCTCCAGATGTTCAAATTACTGGGAGCCGCTTTGTTGAGCCAGGGAATCCAACGGTGTTGGCTCGGTGCACAGCAAAGCAAGAAGCATTGGGGCGGCAGAAGGTTCGCTTTGATATCGCCAACTATGACCGTCTCAATGCCAGTGATATCTTATCCGACTATCTCACTCATGTACACTCCAGTCGTGAGTCTGAGATTGAGATGGTCAAGCAACTTCAGTTGAAGTATGAGGTATGTTATTTCCGGTTTACCAATATTCCTTCAGCCCCCAAGTCTTCAGATTATAAGAGAAACGAAATAACCTGTAGACTTAGAATATAAGCCGAAACTTTTATCTCTGAAGCTTTGCCTTGTACTGATAGAACAAAACTTCACCCATAGTCCCCAAGGACCGGTTCATTTTGATCAGTAATGAATCGGTACTTTAGAATTGAAAACTGTCTTTAAAGTATTTTAACACTCCGGCTTAACCTTGAAAAACTTGCTGAACTGCGTACATTAGCCCCCAAGTGCCAAGTGTTGTTACTTTGTAAAGGACTTGGGACTTCAAATATATTGGTAGAGTCGCAAAAATTTGATTTGGCATACATTAGCCCCCAAGTGCCAAGTGGTTTATTCGTAAAGTACTTGGGACTTCGAATTTTGAATTTGGATACTGGAATTTAAAACCAAATCTTGACTTATCCGAATGTTTCACAGAATGCATTGTCTGAACTGACCTCCCAATTGACTGATGCCAAGACCCGGCTAGCATGTCAGGAGTCAGAAATCAACTCTTCCACCTCCAAATTGCAAATGAGCCTTTCTGAAACGGAGACTTTGAAGACCAGCTTTGCTGCCAAAGAGAAAACTTGGGAGAATGAGAAAACACTCCTGACCCGCCAAGCTGAGACAGCCGAAACAGCTCTGAAAGAAATTTCAACAGAGCTAAACAATTTGAAGGGTCGGGTATCCCAGATGGTTGCTGCGATTTTTGGTAAGCCGTCTGAATTGATCTTGAATATAATTTTTGTCAAACCAGAATATGATCCGCCAACTGACTCGGTTAAAAATATATATAGGTCCGCGAAGCAAAAATCTGAGCCAAGACCTGTTGATTAAGCTAAAGGCCGTATACACCTTGGTTTCAAATTATACATTGGTGCACAATGGGCTCTGGCCGCTATCTCTCTGGTAAATCAAGGATCCAACCGGCTTAGCGATGTCCTAAAGAAGCTGTCCATTCTTCCTGCTAGATTCCAAGAGGTAAAACGCTCCTGTGCGCGAGCCGGTGCACTGACTGCCCTAAGCCCTTCCAAAGCTTGGGTCCCAGACCTAGACCCGGCGGACGTGGCAAGGGGCTATCCTACTGTGAAGGAGGACAGGTCTCCTTTTTATCAAGATGACTTTATAGCCTGCGTCCGTGAAGTCCGGCCTCAAGCGACTAGCCTTGGAGGTGACACCAACATGGACAAATACCAGCCAGGTTTTGACAGTGCAAATAAGAAGATGGCCACTCCTTCATACAAAGTTGCCGATCTGATTCCACCTGTGAGAGAAGATACATTCGCCCCGGAAATTGACCCGGTCGGCCTGATTGACGACAAAGCTGAATTTGTCGCCATGAACGGCTTTGATTGGTCCAAATCCAACTTCTAGCAGACTCAAGATGGTGAACCAGTGAGGGAAGGACAATGATTATCTTTATGGGCTTATAAAGCCTTGTAATAGCTTAGCTGTTTAAAACACCGCATGTTTGCTTATGCCATCGCACATAAAACACTTCTATGTGAATCTGTGCTTCCGGATGCCAATGTTTAATGCTTTCTTATGCATCGTTTAATGCTTGTCTCTGCAATGTTTAAACTCTGTTCCTGTGAACACAAGAAAAAACCTGGCAGGGCGGTTTAGAACCAACTGGGTTTAAACACCTAATTGACAGCCCATACCTCCACCTCAAAAAATAGAGACAAATATAAATAAAGGATAAGGTTTAATACTAACTCTTAAGTTAACGTAGCCGATAAGCGCGTATAAGTAAGAATCATACCTTGTCCGTGTTGATTCTTAAATTGCCGGTTCAAATAACCCGGGTGATGAATTTGATAATTCAATATGTATAAAAGTTAATACTCCTTGAATATTCAATAATCATCATATCTCAGTGGCTCATACCTTTGGATCCTTAGACCACCGGCTTGAATAACCCGGGCAGCTGTGTTGTCCAACTGAGCCGACGAAGAAAACCAGGCTATCTCATTTGTAATATCGAAACAACAAAAACTCAAAGGCAAGCAACAGATAACAAACATAATTTTAACTCTGTATTCAAAAGAGTGGGGGTTTATGATTCGAATACGATCAGTAAACCGGACCAAAGGGGTTAAGCTAAGGTTCGAATACAACCATATAGCCCCCAGTGGCTTTGGCGTTGTGCCGATCAAGAGGGTACCGACAGCTATGTTCTCTTTGGTTCGAATACGACCTATGTTTGAACAGGAAGCCCCCAAATGACCTTGAGAGGTTTTTAACGACCCTGATTCGAATACGATCCAAGTCGGCTCAAAAGGGGTTAAGCTATGATTCGGATACGATCAAGAAGCCCCCAAGTGAGTTTGGCCTTGAGCCGATCAAGAGGGTTACGACAGCTATGTTCTCTTTGGTTCGAATACGACCTATGTTTGAACAGGAAGCCCCCAAGTGACCATGAGATTTACAGCTAGATTCGAATATGATCATAAGCTGGACTAGAAAAGGTTAAACTTGATTCAAATATGATCAGATCCTTAATAGTCATTTGTGAAAAAATAATAAAGATGCATAATCTTTGAAAAGAAAAGAGACCGATGGTCTTACTTTATTGCTTATCATCGTATATACAATGTGAACGTATGTACATGATGAGAGCCGGTGGCTCAGGTATAGTACGGCCGAAGTTGAGCAATGTTCCACGGCCGGCGGGTCTCCTCTTCCGACTTACGCGAGTCTGCATGCTCTCGAGCGTCAATGAGGTAGTAAGACCCGTTGTTTAAATTTTAGTGACCACAAAGGGTCCTTCCCAAGGTGGGGATAACTTGTGTGCATCTGAAAGATCTTGGATGAGCCGGAGCACCAAGCCGCCTTCCAGAAAAGTCCTGGTCTTAACCCGACAGCTGTGATAACGATGCAGGTCCTGTTGATAGATTGCTGACCGTGCTGCTGTTAAGTCTCTTTCTTCATCCAGCAAGTCAAGCGCATCCTGCCTGACTTTTTCATTGTTAGCTTCAACATAAGCCGCCACACGGGGTGAGTCATGACGGATGTCACTAGGAAATACTGCTTCTGCCCCATAAACCATGAAGAAGGGTGTGTAACCCGTAGACCTGTTGGGTGTAGTATTGATGCTCCATAACACGCAACTCCTCTACCCAATAACCCGATGTTCACTGTAAAGGAACCATAAGCCAGGGCTTTAGCCCTTTCAGAATTTCCTGATTGGCTCTCTCAGCTTGACCATTGGATTGAGGATGAGCTATAGAAGAAACATCAAGCTGGATGTGCTCTCACTGACAAAACTCTTCCATAGCCCCTTGGGATAGATTAGTGCCATTGTCTGTGATAATACTGTGTGGAAAACCGGAACAGAAGATTATTTTCTTCATGAACTAAACCGCCGTGGCTGCATCACACTTACTCATAGGCTCCGCCTCAACCCATTTAGTGAACTTATCAACAGCCACCAAGAGATGTGTCTTCTTATCCTTAGACCTTTTGAAAGCTCCCACCATGTCAAGCCCCCAGACTGCAAACGGCCAAGTGATTGGAATCATCCGGAGCTCTTGAGCTGGCACATGCACTCGTCGTGCGAATTTCTGACATCCATCACGTCTACTAACCAGATCTTCCGCGTCAGCGTGAGCCGTCAACAAGTAAAAACCATGATGAAACGCCTTGGCCACTAAGGATTTTGACCCGGCATGATGACCACAATCGCCTTCATGGATCTCACGAAGGATTTCTTGACCTTCTTCGGGGGAAACACACCATTGAAACGCTCCGGAAACACTACGATGAAATAACTCTCCATCTGAAATCATCATGGACTTAGACCGCCGGGTTATCTGTCGAGCCAGGGTCTCATCCGCTGGCAATTCTCCCCAGGTCATGTAAGCCAAAAACGGCACCGCCTAATCTGGGATGACATGAAGAGCCGCCACCAACTGCGCCTCCGGGTCAGGAATAGCTAAAATCTTCTTCTGTGGGTAACTTGACAGAGGGGTTATGCAAAACATCTAAAAAGGTGTTTGGTGGTACCGGCTTACGTTGAGACCCCAGCCGACTTAAAGCATCAGCTGCTTCGTTTTTTCGACGGTCAATGTGTTCCACCTGATAACCTTTAAAATATCCTGCAACATCATCGACCTCTCGGCGGTAAGCCGCCATGAGAGGGTCTTTGGAATCCCACTTGCCAGACACCTGCTGAGCCACTAGATCTGAATCACCAAGACATCTGACCCGGCTCAAGCTCATCTCCTTTGCCACTCAAAGACCATGGAGCAATGCTTCATACTCTGCTGCGTTGTTAGTGCACGGAAACATCAATCGTAACACATAACAAAATTTATCACCTCATGGGGAAGTTAATACAACTCCAGCCCCTGAAGCCTTCCAATTGCCTGGACCCATCAAAATGAATAGTCCAATATGTGTTGTCCGGATTTTCTTCTGGCATCTACATCTCTGTCTAGTCATTGATGAAGTCAACCAGAGCTTGAGACTTAATCGCAGTGCATGGAACATACTTCAGCCCATGAGACCCAAGATCAATTGCCCACTTGGCAACTCGCCCTGTAGCTTCTCTGTTTTGAATAATGTCTCCCAAAGGAGCAGAGCTAACCACAGTGATTGGATGTCCCTGAAAGTAATGCTTAAGCTTCCGGCTTGCCATGAACACCCCATAAACAAGCTTCTGCCAATGTGGATATCGTTGCTTAGACTCAATTAGCACTTCACTGACATAATAAACCAGCCGCTGAACTGGATGCTCTTTGCCGGCCTCCTTGCGCTCTACCACCATAGCCACACTAACAACCTGTGAGTTGGCAGCTACATATAACAATAGCGGCTCTTTCTCAATTGGAGCAGCTAGGACCGGCGGCTCAGCCAGTTGTGCCTTCAGATCCTCAAAAGCAGCGTTCGCAGCATCGCTCCAAACAAACACATCCGTTTTCTTCATCAAATGATACAGAGGCATAGCCTTTTCCCCTAACTGGCTTATGAACCGGCTCAAAGCATCCACACGACCCGCCAGTCGTTGAACATCATTGACGCATGTTGGTTTGGCCAGAGATGCAATTGCTTTGATCTTCTCCGGGTTAGCTTCAATACCTTGGTTAGATACCAGAAAGCCTAAGAGCTTGCCGGCTGGCACCCCAAAGATGCACTTGGCCGGGTTAAGCATCATCTTGTAAACCCGAAGATTATCAAAAGTCTCTTTCAGGTCTGTGACCAAGGTTTCCTCTTCACTGGACTTCACCACTATATCATCCACATAGGCATGAACATTGCGCCCAATTTGATCATGAAGACAATTCTGCACACACCGTTGGTAAGTCACCTGAGCACTCTTGAGCCCAAAAGGCATAGACCCATAGCAGAAAGCCCCAAAAGGTGTTATAAACACTGTTTTCTCTTGATCCTTGACTGCCATCTTAATCTGATGATACCCAGAGTAAGCATCTAAGAAACTCAACCGTGTGCAACCCGCCGTAGCATCAATGATCTGATCAATACGGGGAAGAGCAAAAGGATCAGCCGGACAGGACTTGTTTAAATCTGTGTAATCCACACACATATGCCAGGTGCCATTCTATTGAGCATGAGCACCAGGTTAGCTAACCATTCTGGATGAAAAACCTCCACAATGAACCCGGCCGCCAAGAGCTGGGCCACCTCTTCTCCAATGGCCTTGCGCCTTTCTTCATTGAACCGCCGAAGAAACTGTCTGACAGGTTTGAACTTTGGATCGATATTAAGCGTGTGCTCAGCGAGTTCCCTCGGGACACCTTGTCACATCCCTAGTTCTGACAATGCCTAGTGCATGCATTAGAGTGTTACATCATGTTTAAATTTCATTTAAACCTGAGATGGGGATTGACTAAGCCCTAGCACCAAATGAATTCAACTAGGGTCAAAATAAAACCTTTTCATTGAACTCAAAATGTCCTCTAAAAATGTTCAACATTTCTGGGTTGAGGTGGAAGCATCTACCAAAAATGGTTTATATTTTTGCAGGACATATTTGGTCACTGAATTAAATCATATAGTATTTTCATTTGGGCATTTAAATGCTATTAAATATTTCAAATGCTCAAATAATCATAAACTAAAATGTTTACTGTTGGATATATTCTAAACAGTAGCCATGATTAGTTTCATGATTTTTGAAAGTGTCTGAGTATTTTTAATAAAGCCCTAAATTTACAGAATAATAGAAAACTGAGATAATTAGAAAAAGAGAGAGAGAGAGAAGGAAGTTACCTGGCCTTACCGTGCAGCCCACCAGAGCCTGGCCCAGCTCCATCTGGCCGGCCCAGCCGGCCCAGCCCACCTCCCCCCTTGTCCTCTTCCTCCTCTGCCAGGAGGACGAACAGAGGCGAGGCGTGGCGCGCGCCGACACTGCCTCGGCCACCTCCTGCTTACCTGCTCGCCGCTGGAGGCACCCGAGGGAGCCACGCACTCCCCCTTGCCCCCTGCACCTCCCCTCTCTTCCCCTGGACCCCGTTCCCTCCTCTGTTTCCCTCCCGCGCACACCACCGAGCGGAGCTCGCCGTCATCGTCGCCGTACCCATGGCCATCGGCCACCACACGCAATCCCGACGCACCCAGAAGCTCCGCCACGTTGTCTTCTTCATCTTCGATGAGCCACGCAAGCCGGGAGGGCCCGGAACATCGCCATCGCCGTCGTCTTCCACCTCGGGCTCCGACCACCGCCGCCGTTGATTCGCCGTCTCCACCGCCTCCCCGAGCACGCCGACCTTCTCCTCGAACTCCCCGTGAGCCCCTGTCCATTTCCCCTCTCTCCCCGTGCCCGTCCGCGCCTTCTAACCACCCCGGCTGTCGGAGCCGACCGTTCCTCGCCGCCGGCGATGACGCAGACGGGGCTAGAGCCACCGTAGCTAACCCCCGAGCACGGCAACGTGCTCAGCACCCTTCCAGGAGCCGAGCGCGCCCACCCGTGCGACCTGCCGTGCCCCCTAGCGCCAACCCCGACCTCGCCGTGCTCCGGTCGCCGCCGCGGGCCCCGTTCCGGTGAGCTCGGGCCACCTCAGCCCCTGCCGTTTGCACAGATGGATGCGGGCGACTCCCAGCTACGCGTAGAGCCCCTCAGTCGCCGATTTGGTCGCCGAAGGAGCGTTTCCGACGCCCTCCGCCGTTGCTGGCGTCGCCGGCGACAAGCCGCGGGTCAACTCCGGCGGGTTTGACCCGGGGTTTGACCCCCTGACGTGTGGGCCCAGGCGCCTGCTAGATTAGTGTTAGATTAGTTAGCGCTAATTAACCTAGCTAATTAGATAGGCCACTGACATGCGGGCCCCGCCCGGCTAACTAAGTTAGTTAGGGCTAACTAACCTGGTTAGTTGACTGGGTCACTGACCAGTGGACCCCACTGGTCAGGTTTGACCTGAATCTGCCCCGTTGACCTGATGACATCAGGATAAGGTCATGCTGACGCAATAATTCCTTTCTGGAATTAAAATAAATTAGGAAATAATTTATGAATTCCAGAAAATTGTATAAACTTCTAAAATTCATAGAAATTCAACCGTAACTCCAAATTAAATAAATTATATATGAAAAATTATCAAAAAAATTCAAGGAATCCATCTGTACCATTTTCATGCATGTTAGAACAACTTATCACTACTGTTTAGGACAAATGAAGTGAATGACATTTGAATATTCACATATGGAGTTTGAATTTGAATCTTGTATTCAAACCAACTTCATTTAATCTGTTGCTAGTTGCATTAGCTCAAAACACATTCATTTTGCCATGTCATGATCATGCATCATATTGTGCATTGCATTGATTGTGTTCCTTTCTGTGTTGCCGGTATTTGTCCCCTCTCGATAGACGCGGTACCGACGATGTGATCGTTGACACTGATGAAGACTCAATGTTATCTTCAGAAGTGCCAGGCAAGCAAAACCCCCTTGTTCATTCCGATACAATCCCACTCTCTCGCTCCTGCTCTCTTTTACTGAATTAGGACAATATCGATTCATCTGTTACTTGCTGCGGTAGCTGAACCCCTTTATCCTCTGCATGACCTGTCATTCCACAGTAATTAGATGAAACCCACTAGCATGAGTAGGAGTTGTTTGAGCCCTGTTATGCCTACTCATTCATGTTTGTTTGTCATGCCTGCTACTGCTTAGAGTTGAGTCAGGTCTGATTCATCAGGGATGAATCAGAGGTGTGTGAACATGTCCTACCGTGTGTGAGCTAAGTGTGTGAACACGATTTGGTAAAGGTAGCAGTGAGAGGCCATGTAGGAGTACATGGTGGGTTGTCTCATTGCAGCCGTCCTCAGGAACTGAGTTCTGTGTTTGTGATCCATGATTCAGCTACTACCACGCATTGGGCCCGAAACCAATGGACCCTCTCGGCTTCTTGATCACCCTTGTCCTCTGTCCAGGAGTTGCAAGTAGTTTCTGGTGTTTGTAGTATGCTGGAGGCCGTGCGCAGCGCTGACCGTAGGGGTGGGTTGTGATGCGGTAGGCACGTGGCACGGTGTACCGGGCGCCCGTTTGGTGTCTCGGGAACCCTGTTCACATCGTTTGGGGCTGTGAGCGAAACTCCGGCCGGATCTCCTCATGGATGGAACCCGAATAGGCGATAAACCTGGACTAGAGACTTAGGTGATTAGGTAGGTCGTGGCCGACACCCACGTTGGGCTTCCGCTTGAAGGTTGCCGAGTACATGTCGTGTAAACGACGGTAAGTGGTGAGAGCGTGTGTGAAGAAGTACACCCCTGCAGGGTTAACCTAATCTATTCGAATAGCCGTGTCCGCGGAAAAGGACTTCTGGGTTGCTTATATCAGTTCATAGACAAGTGAAAGTGGATACTCTAAAATACGCAAGATAAGCGTGAGTGCTATGGATGGCGTTCTCGTAGGGAGACGGGAGCGGTTCCATAGTGGTGTATTGGTTGGTGAATATGTGGACTCGTGTGCGCCACCTCAAAAGAGTTACTTGCAGTCGTAGTTCAGGATAGCCACCGAGTCAAAGCTGGCTTGCTGCAGTTAAACCCCAGCATCCCTTTGTTGATAATGATGCATATGTAGTTAGTTCTGATGTAAGTCTTGCTGGGTACATTTGAACTCACGTTTGCCCATTTTATGTTTTGCAGAGAGACTTCGGTCTCACTAGTGGTTTCGCGTGGACTTCGATGTTTAGCTTGATACCTCAGCTACGATCTTGTGCCCTCGGCAGGATCTGATAGATAGTCAGGCTTATCAACCTTTTTCATTTATAGATGTCTGTACTCAGACATGATAGCTTCCGCTTGTGCTCTGATTTGTATGCTCTGATTGTTGGGTCATGAGACCCATGTTTGTAATGTCTCGCTCCTCGGAGCCTATTGAATAAACTACTTGAGTCGTAGAGTCATTTTGTGATGCCATGTTGTATTGCACATATCGAGCATATTGTGTGTATGTTATTGAAATGCTTGGTATGTGTGGGATCTGACTATCTAGTTGTTTATCTTTAGTAGCCTCTCTTACCGGGAAATGTCTCCTAGTGTTTCCACCGAGCCATGGTAGCTTGCTACTGCTCCGGAACACTTAGGCTGGCCGGCATGTGTCCTTCTTCGTTCCTGTGTCTGTCCCTTCGGGGAAATGTCACGCGATGAATACCGGAGTCCTGTTAGCCCGCTACAGCCCGGTTCACCGGAGTCCTGCTAGCCCAGTGCTACAGCCTGGATTCACTCGCTGATGACCGACACGTTCGATGCTGGGTCATGGATGCCTGTCCCTGTAAGTCTGTGCCACTTTGGGTTTATGACTAGCCATGTCAGCCCGGGCTCCTTATCATATGGATGCTAGCGACACTGTCATATACGTGTGCCAAAAGGCGCAAACGGTCCCGGGCAAAAGTAAGGCGACACCCGTGGGAATACCGTGTGTGAGGCCGCAAAGTGATATGAGGTGTTACATGCTAGATCGATGTGGCATTGAGTCGGGGTCCTGACAACGTTGGTATCAGAGCTTGACTGCCTGTAGGATTACTAAGCCAAACTGGTCGAAGTTGAGTCTAGAAATGCTTTAGTTATATGTAAGGGAATTGATTGTGGGATGGAACGTAAGGCTCTTTTTACTCCTTATACCTCATGGCCTTCTGATCTGAGTCATCATCTTCTCTTCTACGGGGTTTAAGCACTAGGCTATCTCTTCTTTCTATCAGGATCACGTGTTACTAATCCGTAGACTTATAAGATTGTTGATTCAAGCCCCAGTTCAGTTCCTACTATCTTCCGTATGTTAATTGTTGATCTCGAAGCTTGATATTGTGCTTCTGAGTGGTTATGCCACCATTTTTGTGAATGTCTCAAATCTCTTCTGAGCATTTACAGCCGTTATGCTGTCCGAGTCATTCCAGGTTTCTAAATAGTCTGATGCATTTGCAAAATCCTTTTCCTCTGGTTTCGATGCTCCTTTATGCCAGCTCAATCACACTAATTGTTGAGTTGAGGTATTCTATTGCCCTGACATTATGTTGGAGTTACTCTCATGGCCCTAGGTGTTTAGGGAGTCAACTAGTAATCTAGCAATGTTTTGTGATCCCAGTGTGATGATCCTGGCTTTTATTCTCGAAAGCATCCCGTGATGCTACTTAGTAGTAGGTATTCTACTCCTGGGTTCTGAACCCGAGATTCACCCTACTTACTTCATGTCGATAGTGTTTGCTAGTTCCTTTAGGATATTAGTAACTTTGCGGTAGTCCTCGAAGTTCGTGGTATTTCCTTCTTCCAAATACTATGAACTACTTATGGCAGAAGTTCCTCGTTGAACTGAAATATCACAACAGGATTACTCTTGAGGAGTTCTCCATTCATAAATCGTGACTCTGCCAGTTCTACCTTTCTGCATGGGTTATCCGGAAGAAATATGTTGAACTTGGTTCGGCATACTAATCTATGCACCCACAACTCAGAAAATTATATGTTCCTTTGAGTTGTCTCTCTTTAGTTGCATTCTGACCCACGTCTATCAATTGATAGTCAAGAGTATGCGTGCGTTCGTTTATCGATGCCTATTACTCTTGTGGTCCGTCAAGCCATTCTATCGCAGAATGACTAGGAGAAACAAACTCTAGTACCTCTTCCATATCCAGGATTGGGTCAAAGAAGTTGTGCTCCGCAGATCAAATTGCTAATCCAGCTTTTGTTCTGTTCTACCTTGGAGTATTACCATCTTTATATCGGGATTGTTATAGGAATTGCACACCATCCTATGAACTCTTGGTACAGTGATACTTCTTGCCATCATTAGTCATCCCTCGGTCTTCGTGTTGATGCAACTGGAATACCGACAAATGAATCATGGCGTGTGAAATCAATACTGCTAGCAATTCCATTGCTTGGTAGTTAAATGGACGATAACCTCATTCTTAGCGTGTCGATTATTGAATCGTCACCCTAAGGTTGATTGTGCTACCTAGTCCTTATTTTTGGTGCACTCTCCGATCAATGAGTTAGGATAGTGCCAATCCTTGCTTATTTGATCATATCGTCTTGCCCTGAAAAGCAAGATTGTTCTCGAGCTTAGTAACATATCGGTGGTTCGTGATTTCCGAAGATCTTCTCGGAAGTATTACCAGGTTGTCACCTGACCGCTATGTTGAGCTCGTGATCAAGTTGGTTTCTTGTGAACCACCCTTTCTCCAAGAATCTGTGTTGGATACCCCTGAGCTAGTTGGCTAAGCTGAACAACAACTTGGAGAGTTGGAAGATAAAAGCTTGCCTGACTTAGTTCGTTCCAAAGGGATGTTCTTGTGTAGTGTGTGTTGAAGAAAGATGATATCTTCATCGATTGGTCCCTGTGATCAGTTGCTGGATCTACTGTCTTATCAATCCTTTGAATTGAGTGTGGGCTATCGTCAAATCAAGTCAGAACCAACGATGCTCGTAATGTTGTCTTATTCGTGGTTGATCCCTCGAGCATACACCATTACATCTTTGGTCTGACCAATGCTATCACCGTGTTCACTTAACTATGGAATTCCTTTTAAAAGGAAACCCGGATGAATTGTTGTTGAGGCCATTGACAACATCCTTATCTCCTCCATGATTTTGTTGAACATTAAGCTAGTGTTGGAAACTTTTGAAAGCATTTTCTTCATGCTAGCTCATGAAGTACTTGTTTGATGAAAGGAGTGACTTCCTTTGATTCATGTGCATTTTGATGTAAGCTGCCGTCGTGAATTCGAGAAAGTTTGTTTTTGCTCCTTTGGAATCATCCCAAGTCGGTCATGCACGTGCGAAGAATTCTATGGTCTGTTAGACTGATCATCTTCATTCCATATGTATATCCTAGCACACCAAGCCACTGACTGATTTGTTCAAGGAGAAGGAGTATCTTCATAAGAGCTAATCCGGACTTATGAAAGAACTCCGATATCCTCGCTGATGGTTCCCAACCAGAACTCGGTAGTGTTTTATTGTAAGACTACCATGTGGGCATGCTTGTCTGGGGCAACGTGTTCACATGTTTGTAGCAGAACCAGCTCATGTTTTGGAGCTTGCTATCGTAGTTCATCTCCCGAGAATCCCGCAACGTCATCTCGTCGATTTGTGTTGCAAACTTCCGTTTTTCTTCCTAGACTCGATGAGTCTGGAATATCCTGATACCAACCAGATCTGAATGTCAGGCAGATATGATGGTTGGAATATTTCCCAAGAATTATAATATTGGTCGCGCGATAACCGATAAAGTGGATGTCGTGGCCAACACACCCAGCCGGAAGACCTGTTATTATAATATCTTGATTGATGAAGTTGGCCACCTCCCCATAGGGATTTCGTAGGATTTACTCCCTAGTTGTCCTTATGGATTCTATTGCTCCCGAAGTCCGACCTTTACCTGATGTTCTAGTTATCAAACCATATCTATGAATGGGTTACACTAGCATGTCAAGGAGAACATTAGAAGCGGAGTGCTAAATGTCTCTCGGTCGATCATCCAGATTTTGTTTCCTTGGCCTCGCTAGGGTGAAATCTGAGTTGATGTTATCTTCCTATACATCTGCCTCGTCCATCGTTGTTCATCATGGTGGTATGTTGTGTTGCCAGGATCCTTGACACGGATGTTGGTAAAACCTTGATGAATATGGAAATGCTCAAGTTCTGGAGAGCACGCACAAGCGCTACGTGTTATCATCGGCACTAGCTGGTTTGCTCTCAGTTCCCTCGGCAATGCTATGATCTATTCAACAGTGAATTCACTCTCTGTTGTTGGGTTCTTCCCCAGTTACCAGAATCATTCCCAGCATTTGCATTTTGTTCCTAGCTTGCACCGCCAATGTGCCATTCTACCATGGGTCTCTTCTATCTCCGGTGATAAGCAAATTCATCCATTACATTGTCTTCAACAAGGTAATCCACATCATCCAAGTCCGAGTATGCCATTCTACCGAACCCCTCTAAATGATCGATTATGATTTGCCTTAAGCTGGTATAAAGAGTTTCAATGATCTCTGAATCAAAGGTAATTCTTTTTGCCACTTAGGGTAATAATCTACGAGTCACCCTCCTCCAGGATGTTTCGTCGTGGTATCATGGCAACTCAACTCCTCGCTACGTGGACAATCGATTACCACCTTCTTAAGCGTGAAATTATTGTCTACCTAGTGAACCCTCGTCATCCATTTCTTTCCACCCCTCTTGATGTGTATCTCGTGTCTCAACCGAGAGTTGGTCCTATGTCTCATTCCGTGAGTTGTTCGATCTTCGAGGAGATCGACCCTTCTAGAGTCTTCTTCCCTCCATGTCATGTTGACAGGATTTCTCAGAGCAAGACTTCAAGACAATTATGGTGATCGAATCAACGTTCCTATGAAGTGCAACCTGGATCGTGAAGATTGTGCTAGTTTGCGTTTCCCCTTCACCCTACCCTACGCTTGAATCTCGAGACGAGATTCTTGTTTAGTGGGGGTGAGTTGTCACATCCCTAGTTCTAACAATGCCTAGTGCATGCATTAGAGTGTTACATCATGTTTAAATTTCATTTAAACCTGAGATGGGGATTGACTAAGCCCTAGCACCAAATGAATTCAACTAGGGTCAAAATAAAACCTTTTCATTGAACTCAAAATGTCCTCTAAAAATGTTCAACATTTCTGGGTTGAGGTGGAAGCATCTACCAAAAATGGTTTATATTTTTGCAGGACATATTTGGTCACTGAATTAAATCATATAGTATTTTCATTTGGGCATTTAAATGCTATTAAATATTTCAAATGCTCAAATAATCATAAACTAAAATGTTTACTGTTGGATATATTCTAAACAGTAGCCATGATTAGTTTCATGATTTTTGAAAGTGTCTGAGTATTTTTAATAAAGCCCTAAATTTACAGAATAATAGAAAACTGAGATAATTAGAAAAAGAGAGAGAGAGAAGGAAGTTACTTGGCCTTACCGTGCAGCCCACCAGAGCCTGGCCCAGCTCCATCTGGCCGGCCCAGCCGGCCCAGCCCACCTCCCCCCTTGTCCTCTTCCTCCTCTGCCAGGAGGACGAACAGAGGCGAGGCGTGGCGCGCGCCGACGCTGCCTCGGCCACCTCCTGCTTACCTGCTCGCCGCTGGAGGCACCCGAGGGAGCCACGCACTCCCCCTCGCCCCCTGCACCTCCCCTCTCTTCCCCTGGACCCCGTTCCCTCCTCTGTTTCCCTCCCGCGCACACCACCGAGCGGAGCTCGCCGTCATCGTCGCCGTACCCATGGCCACCGGCCACCACACGCAATCCCGACGCACCCAGAAGCTCCGCCACGTTGTCTTCTTCATCTTCGATGAGCCACGCAAGCCGGGAGGGCCCAGAACATTGCCATCACCGTCGTCTTCCACCTCGGGCTCCGACCACCGCCACCGTTGATTCGCCGTCTCCACCGCCTCCCCGAGCACGCCGACCTTCTCCTCGAACTCCCCGTGAGCCCCTGTCCATTTCCCCTCTCTCCCCGTGCCCGTCCGCGCCTTCTAACCACCCCGGCTGTCGGAGCCGACCGTTCCTCGCCGCCGGCGATGACGCAGACGGGGCTAGAGCCACCGTAGCTAACCCCCGAGCACGGCAACGTGCTCAGCACCCTTCCAGGAGCCGAGCGCGCCCACCCGTGCGACCTGCCGTGCCCCCTAGCGCCAACCCCGACCTCGCCGTGCTCCGGTCGCCGCCGCGGGCCCCGTTCCGGTGAGCTCGGGCCACCTCAGCCCCTGCCGTTTGCACAGATGGATGCGGGCGACTCCCAGCTACGCGTAGAGCCCCTCAGTCGCCGATTTGGTCGCCGAAGGAGCGTTTCCGACGCCCTCCGCCGTTGCTGGCGTCGCCGGCGACAAGCCGCGGGTCAACTCCGGCGGGTTTGACCCGGGGTTTGACCCCCTGACGTGTGGGCCCAGGCGCCTGCTAGATTAGTGTTAGATTAGTTAGGGCTAATTAACCTAGCTAATTAGATAGGCCACTGACATGCGGGCCCCGCCCGGCTAACTAAGTTAGTTAGGGCTAACTAACCTGGTTAGTTGACTGGGTCACTGACCAGTGGACCCCACTGGTCAGGTTTGACCTGAATCTGCCCCGTTGACCTGATGACGTCAGGATAAGGTCATGCTGACGCAATAATTCCTTTCTGGAATTAAAATAAATTAGGAAATAATTTATGAATTTCAGAAAATTGTATAAACTTCTAAAATTCATAGAAATTCAACCGTAACTCCAAATTAAATAAATTATATATGAAAAATTATCAGAAAAATTCAAGGAATCCATCTGTACCATTTTCATGCATGTTAGGACAACTTATCACTACTGTTTAGGACAAATGAAGTGAATGACATTTGAATATTCACATATGGAGTTTGAATTTGAATCTTGTATTCAAACCAACTTCATTTAATCTGTTGCTAGTTGCATTAGCTCAAAACACATTCATTTTGCCATGTCATGATCATGCATCATATTGTGCATTGCATTGATTGTGTTCCTTTCTGTGTTGCCGGTATTTGTCCCCTCTCGATAGACGCGGTACCGACGATGTGATCGTTGACACTGATGAAGACTCAATGTTATCTTCAGAAGTGCCAGGCAAGCAAAACCCCCTTGTTCATTCCGATACAATCCCACTCTCTCGCTCCTGCTCTCTTTTACTGCATTAGGACAATATCGATTCATCTGTTACTTGCTGCGGTAGCTGAACCCCTTTATCCTCTGCATGACCTGTCATTCCACAGTAATTAGATGAAACCCACTAGCATGAGTAGGAGTTGTTTGAGCCCTGTTGTGCCTACTCATTCATGTTTGTTTGTCATGCCTGCTACTGCTTAGAGTTGAGTCAGGTCTGATTCATCAGGGATGAATCAGAGGTGTGTGAACATGTCCTACCGTGTGTGAGCTAAGTGTGTGAACACGATTTGGTAAAGGTAGCAGTGAGAGGCCATGTAGGAGTACATGGTGGGTTGTCTCATTGCAGCCGTCCTCAGGAACTGAGTTCTGTGTTTGTGATCCATGATTCAGCTACTACCACGCATTGGGCCCGAAACCAATGGACCCTCTCGGCTTCTTGATCACCCTTGTCCTCTGTCCAGGAGTTGCAAGTAGTTTCTGGTGTTTGTAGTATGCTGGAGGCCGTGCGCAGCGCTGACCATAGGGGTGGGTTGTGATGCGGTAGGCACGTGGCACGGTGTACCGGGCGCCCGTTTGGTGTCTCGGGAACCCTGTTCACATCGTTTGGGGCTGTGAGCGAAACTCCGGCCGGATCTCCTCATGGATGGAACCCGAATAGGCGATAAACCTGGACTAGAGACTTAGGTGATTAGGTAGGTCGTGGCCGACACCCACGTTGGGCTTCCGCTTGAAGGTTGCCGAGTACATGTCGTGTAAACGGCGGTAAGTGGTGAGAGCGTGTGTGAAGAAGTACACCCCTGCAGGGTTAATATGATCTATTCGAATAGCCGTGTCCGCGGAAAAGGACTTCTGGGTTGCTTATATCAGTTCATAGACAAGTGAAAGTGGATACTCTAAAATACGCAAGATAAGCGTGAGTGCTATGGATGGCGTTCTCGTAGGGAGACGGGAGCGGTTCCATAGTGGTGTATTGGTATGGTGAATATGTGGACTCGTGTGCGCCACCTCAAAAGAGTTACATTGCAGTCGTAGTTTAGGATAGCCACCGAGTCAAAGCTGGCTTGCTGCAGTTAAACCCCACCATCCCCTTTGTTGATAATGATGCATATGTAGTTAGTTCTGATGTAAGTCTTGCTGGGTACATTTGTACTCACGTTTGCCTATTTTATGTTTTTGCAGAGAGACTTCAGTCTCACTATTAGTTCCGCTTGGACTTCGACGTTTAGCTTGTTACCTCAGCTACGATCTTGTGCCCTCGGCAGGATCTGGTAGATAGTCAGGCTTCTCAGCCTTTTTCATTTATAGTTGTCTGTACTCAGACATGATAGCTTCCGCTTGTGCTTTGATTTGTATGCTCTGATTGTTGTGTCATGAGACCCCTGTTTGTAATATCTCGCTCCTCGGAGCCTAATGAATAAACTACTTAAGTCGTAGAGTCATTTTGTGATACCATGTTGTATTGCACATATCGAGCATATTGTGTGTATGTGTGGGATCTGACTATCTAGTTGTTTATCTTTAGTAGCCTCTCTTACCGGGAAATGTCTCCTAGTGTTTCCACCGAGCCATGGTAGCTTGCTACTGCTCCGGAACACTTAGGCTGGCCGGCATGTGTCCTTCTTCGTTCCTGTGTCTGTCCCTTCGGGGAAATGTCACGCGATGAATACCGGAGTCCTGTTAGCCCGCTACAGCCCGGTTCACCGGAGTCCTGCTAGCCCAGTGCTACAGCCTGGATTCACTCGCTGATGACCGACACGTTCGATGCTGGGTCATGGATGCCTGTCCCTGTAAGTCTGTGCCACTTTGGGTTTACGACTAGCCATGTCAGCCCGGGCTCCTTATCATATGGATGCTAGCGACACTGTCATATACGTGTGCCAAAAGGCGCAAACGGTCCCGGGCAAAAGTAAGGCGACACCCGTGGGAATACCGTGCGTGAGGCCGCAAAGTGATATGAGGTGTTACATGCTAGATCGATGTGGCATTGAGTCGGGGTCCTGACACACCTGGCATGTCTGAAGGTTTCCATGCAAAGATGTCCCGGTTCTCATGGATGAACTCGATGAGCGCACTTTCCTATTTCGGATCCAAGTTCGCACTGATGATGAACTATTTGGATAAATCGCCAGGCACAAAGTCAACCATCTTAGTGTCATCAGCTGATTTGGACTTTAACTCCGGCTCATGCTCTATTGTTGGTTTCTTTAATGACGTCATGTCCGCCGGGTCAACATGATCCTTGTAGAATTTCAACTCCTCTATTGCACAAACAGATTCAGCATAGGCAGCATCCCCCTTCTTCACATTCCAAGGCTATCTTCCGGCTCCCATGGATTGTAATGGCGCCCTTGTGACCCGGCATCTTGAGCTGCAAATATACGTAACACGGCCGATCCATGAACTTGGCGTAAGCCGGCCGCCCAAACAGAGCATGATATGGGCTTTTGATTTTAGCCACTTCAAAGGTTAATTTTTCTGCTCTGGAGTCATATTCATCTCCAAAGGCTACTTCCAGCTCGATCTTACCAACTGGGTATGCCGACTTACCAGGCACCACACCATGAAAAACAGTGTTGGATTGTTTAAGATTTTTGTCCATCAATCCCATCTGGCGAAACGTCTCATAGTAAAGGATGTTGATGCTGCTGCCTCCATCCATGAGTACCTCAGTAAACTTGTACCCACCAACCTGAGGTGCCACTACTAACGCCAAGTGACCAGGATTATCAACCCAGGGCGGGTGATCCTCTCTGCTCCACACAATGGGCTGCTCCGACCAACGTAAATAATGTGAAACTACCGGCTCAACGGCATTGACGGCCCTCTTGTGGAGTTTCTGGTCTCTCTTACATAAACTGGTAGTAAAGACATGATACTGTCCACTACTCAACTGCTTCGGGTTGCTCTGATAGCCGGATTGCTGCTGCTGTTGATTCCCTTGGCCGTGTTGCTGATTATATCCTCCCTGGTGACCAGGATGACCATGAAAACCTCCTCCGCTTGAACCGGCGCCAGGGCCCTGAAAGCCGCCTGAGCCGCCACCCGGGCCGTGACCCCCATCAAATGCGTTTGAATTTTTAAATGCCTTCATGATTGTGCAATCCTTCCACAAGTGGGTAGCTGGCTTCTCCCGGGTGCCGTGTCTTGGACAAGGTTCATTCAACAACTGCTCAAGGGTGGGGCCTGACCCGCCCGATCGAGGGGGCTGTCTGCCCTTGCGCCGCTGATTACCACCCTGCACATTAGTATTAGCAACAAACTCATCAGCCTTACGCTTGTTACCTCCTTGATTTGCCGGGTTATGCTGGTGACCCTTGCCATTGCCATTCTTCTTTCCCTTTGTTGCCTTTTCTTCATCAGACGCCGGGTCTTTGGTGGTATCAGAATCAACATACTTTACAAGAGCCGCCATCAACGTTCCCATGTCATTACAGTCACGTTTAAGCCGCCCCAACTTCTACTTCAGAGGTTCAAAATGGCAATTTGTCTCCAACATCAAAACTGTTGAGCCGGCGTACATTTTATCAGACGAATGTATTATCTCCTTGACCCGTCGCACCCAATGGTTCGTATATTCTCCATCCTCTTGCTTGTAATTGGTCAGGTCCACAATTGACATTGGCTTCTTACACGTGTCTTTAAAGTTCTGGATCAACCGTGCCTTCAACTCTGCCCATGAGCCGATGGAATTGGGTGGTAATCCTTTCAACCAGGTTCGAGCCGTTCCATCCAACATCATGGTAAAGTACTTGGCCATTGCAGCATCACTAACCTCCAACAGCTCCATAGCCATCTCATAACTCTCAATCCAAGCCCCTGGCTGTAAGTCAGCCGTGTAGTTAGGCACCTTACGAGGTCCCTTGAAATCCTTGGGCAACCGCTCATTGCGTATGGCTGGGACCAGGCAAGGTACGCCTCCGGTTCTCGTAACCACTCCTGCCTTAACCGAGGTTGCTGGATAAGCCGGAAAGGTTTGGTGAGCCACCTGCTCTGCTGCTATCTGAGCCGCCCGTTCCGCCTCTTGACGAATCCTCTCCTGATCCGCCAAGTTAAGGGCTCCAGCCCGCACTGGCTCATGCCTATATGGACGGTTGTGGCATTGAGCATTACTTGACATCTCTGCAGATTCCATATGCCTACTATAACTCGGGCTCCGGCTTGGGCGAGGAGTTGAATGAATCCTGTCTCGACTGTAGGAGTATGCATCCTGTTGGGCCAAAGCTGTCTGAAGTAGTTCTCTTACCCTACGGGTTTCAATTGCTGCTGGCGAGTTGCCTTCCATTTGGAGAGCTGCCAAATGAGCCGACACTGTAATGAGGTTCTCCATGGGGTTGGAGAAGTGACCCAGGGGCGTTGCTATATAACGAGGAGGAGCTGTATTCATGCGTGGCGGCTCCATGGTGCGGGGCTGAACTGGTGCACCGGGCATCGTAACCCGGTTTGCCTCTGGCGGGTTGCTTCCTGCAGCTCCGGGTGTATGGAAGAAATTCCTCGGATCCAGCGTTAGAGGCAGACGCGACTGAGTTTTCTGACGCCTCCTCCTCATGACCTCGTTTGATGCATTAAGATCCACCGAGAGCCGAAAGGTTTCTGCTTGAAGCTGCTAAGCACGAGCATCCAAAGCTGCTCGTTCTGCTGCCATCCGGGTTTCCTCGGCGGCTAGATTTTCCTTAGCTTGCACCATCTCCTCCCTCACGCATGCCACTTCCGCGTCATGCTAGGATTTATCTGCCGGCTCTACCGCAGCGGTTAACAGAGTCGTCAGTTTATCCATGGGGTCCATGAGAACCTGAGCTGGGGGGCGCGCGGGGTCTCCTGACCCAGCAGCTGCCGACCCAGTGGCCGCCGCTGTCACTGCAGTGGTGTTCTGCCCGGGCTGTGTCCCTGCCATGAAGACTCCGGCCCAATTCGGCGGCTCAAGGGGGTCCGGAATATTGCTGCCATCGGAACAGCTCCCGAGCATGCCGTCTTGCAGTTGGTACAACAAGTCCGTCTCACCTGTTGATGATGCAGTATCAGAGCAGATGGCCGTCTCTCCGCCCTCCATCGATCCTTCGGAGTATTCACCGCCATGGATGCAACCTACGAAGGCATGCTTCACGACAGATTGAACACGGGCGGACCCGGCGCGCTGAGCCGTTTCGATGAGGTCGGTGTGGACATCCGGGTCAGGGCCTGACTCGCAGATCCGGCCGATGAAGACGTGAATTCCGCCGAAGGGGACCCGATACCCGTACTCGATTGAGCCGGCCTCGGGGCCCCAGCCTTCGTCATTGATGTAGATATTGCCGCGACGACTCTTGGTCATCCGGCCCACAGCGTATCCCTTGAGCCCTTTGAAGTTGCCCTTCAAGAACTCAAATCCACCATGCGCTAGCCCCACGGTGGGTGCCAACTGTCGTGGAGTTGTCACGGCAGATGTCCTAGAGCAAGGACTTAGTCGTAGGGCCATCGCACTAGGAATCTTAAAGGGGTTAATCGGGACAAAGGACATGAGAGAGGGTTTTATACTAGTTCGGCCCCTTACGATGAAGGTAAAAGCCTACGTCTAGTTGGGATTGGTATTGCTGAGGTTTCAATCTCCAAGAGGCTCAACTCACCAGCTTGGTGATCGACTTGGTTGTTTCTTGCCCTAAACCGCCACCGGGTCATCCCCTTATATACACAGGTTGACGCCTGGTGGCTTACATAGTTCCGGCCGGCTCATAATCGTGTCCGGCTCGGTGACTTCCTTTACATGCCTTTCTTTACAAGTCATTCCGCCCATATGGCGGTTTACAATAACGGGCCTTAAGCCGGCTCGAGGCCTTTGGGCTTTCTATATATACTAATAAACTATCATCTTGACTGTCTATTGAGCTTCTTATCTAACCCGCCATTAAGGCTGACCCGGCCCCTCCTGGGCAGGTCTCAGTTGATAGTAATATCCCCAACAAACTGCGTGTGTAACCGTGATGGTCTCTTCTCGGTGGAGTCCGGGAACTGAACACGGTGTTGGAGTAATGTTTGACGTAGGTTGTTCTAGGATCACTTCTTGATCATAGTTGTTCGATCGTGCTTTTGCCTTCTCTTCTCGCTCTCTTTTGTGAATATGTTAGCCACCATATATGCTAGTCACTTGCTGCAGCTCCACATCATACCTTTACCTTACCTATAAGCTTAAATAGTCTTAATCGTGAGGGTGAGAGATTGCTGAGTCCCCATGACTCACAGATTACTTCCAAACCAGATGCAGGGACCGAAGATACCGTTCCAGATGATATGACCGAGCTCAAGTGGGAGTTCGATGAAGACTCTCGTCATTACTACGTGTCTTTCCCAGATGATCAGTAGTGGTGCCCAGTTGGGGTGATCGGGGACTTTGTCGTATTTGGGGGTTGATCTTTATTTTGGTTCCGTAGTCAGACCCTGAGTGTATTGGATGAATGTAATGACTTATTTATGTATTTGTGTGACGTCGCTAGTGTAAGCCAACTATGTACCTTTCCCCTTTATTTATTTACATGGGTTGTTGTGAAGATTACCTCACTTGCGACATTGCTTTCAATGCAGTTATGCCTCTAAGTCATGCTTTGACACGTGGGAGATATAGCCGCATCGAGGGCGTTACAAGTTGGTAATCAGAGCCTTCCCCGACCTTAGGAGCCCCCTGCTTGATTGAATCGTTGGCGTTGTTGAGTCTAGACAAATGTTTTGAGTCATTTAGGATTATATATATATCGGAGAGTAGGATTTCTTTTTACTCCTCAGTCCCTTCGTCGCTCTGGTGAGGCATCTTGACGTAGAGTTTTGACTCTTCTCTTCTCAAATTTCACTAATTTTTTTAGGATCACGCGGGTATCTTGGAATCGTTCCGATGGTTTTGTGACGAGAACATTGTTCTTGGTGCCTCCTGACATTTAGGGGTTGTGGCAGTGTCCCGGGGAGTTGAGCTCCGAGGTGTTGTCGTCACAATTTTATCGTTGAGATTCTGGAATACCTGAGTTTCGCCGACATCGAAAATCTCTTTTATGCAGTTGTTGGTGAGATAACCTCGACGCCACCTAGTACTGGGGCGGGAGTTCGGGAGTATTGCCATAACTCGTACAACGGATGCTTTTCGAAGGTTGAGGTAAATGATTTCCGAAGGTTTCTTGGTTATGTGTTGAAGGATGGATACAGCTGGATGTAGGGTTTGCTAGCTTTGGGTGAGATATTATGCTTCCCCTGTATCCCCAACACCTGATTGCATAACCGGAAAGGTTCGGGAGTTTCATACGTGGGAATTCTTGTAGCTCTAGTTCTTCTTCCGCGAATATTTGGTTTGGGATTGGGTAATCCTCACCAAGTATTTGTTCTTGTCCGTACCTTGTTGTTTTATTCTTCTACCTCTATCTAAGTGGCTTCCCAATTTATGGAAATGTGACCATTTCAATTGGAATGCATTCGTTCATTTTGTTCGGATGTGAAGACTATAAGTTGCAATTTCTGTCCATTTGATTCAGCTTGAATATTTGTCTGTCAAGATGCTAACGTATGTCACCCTCTTTAGGCTGGCTCCTGCTAAGGGTCAGAATCAGAATCAGGATCCGCCACCACCACCTCCACCGCCGGAGGCATGGCAAGCTGTGATGGCCACTACCAATGCAAACATGCAGCTGATCATGCAAATTCTGCAAGAGCGCAACCAAGGGAATGATGGCCAGGGCAACAATCAGAATCGGTTTGCTACACTCAACCAGTTCCTTGCTAACCAGCCAAAGACCTTCAACAACTGTGTCGAGGCCTCAGACGCTGATGATTGGCTCGTGGATATCTGCAAGCATTTCGAGTGAAGTAACGTCAGGCCTGAGGACTTTGTCAAGTTTGCCTCCTTCCAACTCAAAGACCAAGCTATAGAATGGTTTTAGCAATACAAAGATTCTAGAGGAGGTCATGTGATTACCTGGGATGAATTCCGTCAATACTTCAAAGCTCATCACATTCCTCAGAGTGTGGTTGAAAGCAAGCGTGAGGAATTCCGCAACCTGAAGCAAGGCACTTTGTTAGTCTACCAGTACAACATCATGTTTCAGAAGCTCGCCCGTTTCGCTATGCAAGACGTCCCTGACGAGAAGAGCATGATATACCAGTTCAGAGGTGGTCTCAGAGAATAACTCCAACTAGCTCTCTCCTCTTTGAGCCTAAGAAGTACGATGAGTTTTACAACATGGCAATGAAGCAAGAGACTGCTCAACTCAAGTGCGATGCTTCCAAGAAGTGAGTCAGAGATGCAACTCCTTCTTCCTCAACTCAAGTGGCTAAGCAGCAAAAGTATTGGCTGCCTCCTCCTCCTCCGTTCCGTCAGCCTTATCAGTAGAAGAGCAAAGGTGGTAGTGGATCTTCCCACCCACCCAACCCAAGCTTTCAGAACAATACTTCGTCTCAAGCTCCAAGATCAAGTGCCCCGTATCACCGTCCACTTTCAGAGGTCATGTGCAACAAGTGCCAATAGAAGGGTCACTATGCCAACAAATGCTTCAATCAGAGGCGTCTTCATCCTCCTCCTCCTCCTGTGAGATTTGCCAGCACCGCAGTGGTCAAGCATAACCCCAAGTACGCCAAGGTCAACATGGTGAATGCACCTCAGGCAGAGGACTCGTCAGATGTCATCATGGGTAACCTTCCTGTTAACGATATTCCTGCAGAAGTTCTTTTTGACACTGGTGCATCACATTGTTTCATCTCGAGACCTTTTGCATCTAAGCATGATTCGGTTACTCAAGTGTTGCCGAATCCTTTGGCTATTGTCTCTCCGGCCCGGCAAATGACTTCTTGAGTTTTCGTTATGGATGTTTCAATCACATTGGGTGACTATAAGTTCCTGTCTTCTCCTAATGTCCTTGGTGACTCGGATATCGATCTTATTCTTGGAATGGATTGGATTTCTAAGCACAAGGCTCAGCTTGATTGTGCTGCCAGGCAGATTCAATTGACTCATTCGTGAGGATGTAATTGTCTTTGCTGCAAGGGATGATACTATCCGTCTGTTTTCTCTCAATGAGAAGGGCGAGCTGGATGCCATCTCTCAAATTCCAGTCGTTTGCGAATATCAAGACGTCTTTCTAGAAGAGCTTCTAGGAATGCCTCCGCACCGGCTAGTTGAATTCGTCATCGATCTTGAGCCTGGCACGGAACCTGTTTGCAAACGTCCTTACAAGCTTGGACCTGAAGAGTTGAAGGAGCTGAAGAAACAACTCGATATTCAAGAGCGAATGGGTCTCATCCGACCTAGTTCTTCTCCCAACTTTGTGTCAACTACCGTCCATTGAACAAGAAGACTATAAAGAACAATTACCCACTTCCCAACATCAATGAGATGTTTGAACAACTCAGAGGTGCTCAAGTATTCTCCAAGCTTGATCTTCGTATGGGCTATCATCAGATTCGCATTCGTGAAGAGGATATCCCTAAGACAACATTCAGAACAAGCTATAGTTCATATGAATAAACTTTCATGTCTTTCGGCCTCGTCAACGCTCCGCCAACATTCTCTCGCATGATGAATTTCATCTTCAACGCCTACACAAATGACTTCGTCTTGGTCTACCTCGATGACATTTTGGTCTTTTCCAAGAACAAGGAAGGTCAGGCCAAGCACTTGCGTTTGGTGCTGGATAAGCTCAGAGAACATCAGTTCTATGCCAAGTTTTCAAAGTGCGAGTTTTGGCTCGATGAGGTTCTCTACCTTGGACATATCATGTCTGGCAAGGCCATAACGGTTAATCCTAAGATGGTGTCTGCAATTGTGAATTAGGAACCACCTCAGAACGTGAAGCAACTCCGCAGCTTCCTTGGTCTCGCAAGCTATTGTCGAAGGTTCATTGAGAACTTCTCAAAGATCGCGAAGCCTCTTTCCAACCTTCTCCAGAAGCATGTGAAGTACGTCTGGTCTCCTGAATGTGACATCGCTTTCAACACCGTGAAAGAGAAGTTAGTCACTGCTCCAGTTCTGACTCCTCCTGATGAATCCAAACCGTTTGAGGTCTTTTGTGATGCTTCCCTTCAAGGTCTTGGTGTAGTGTTGATGCAAGAGAAGAAAGTTGTGGCCTATACCTCTCGCCAGTTGAAGCCGAATGAGAAGAACTACCCACTCATGACCTCGAGTTGGCGGCAGTTGTTCATGCTCTTTTAACTTGGAGACATCTCTTATTGGGAAGAAAAGTGGACATCTTCACTGACCACAAGAGTCTCAAGTACATTTTCACTCAGCCACATCTCAACCTCAGGCAGACTCGTTGGGTCGAAATGATTCAAGAGTATAATCCGAGTATCGAATATACTCCAGGCAATGCCAATGTAATTGCCGACGCATTGAGCAGGAAGGCTTACTGCGACAGTCTGATTATCAAGCCTTACCAACCCGAGATTTGTGAAGCTTTCCGCAAACTCAATCTGCAAGTTGTTCCTCAAGGATTTCTCGCAAACCTACAAGTCTCTCCTACTTTGGAAGATCAGATTCGTGAGGCTCAACTTCTTGATGCTATGGTGAAGAAGGTCAAGATTGGGATTGCTAAGAGTCAACCCAAGTACAAATGCTATCGCCTTGATGATAAGGATACTCTATTCTTCGAGGATCGCATTGTTGTGCCTAAAGGTGACCTTCGTAAATTCATTATGAACAAAGCTCACAATTCACTCCTCTCTATTAACCCTGAAAGTACAAAGATGTACCATGATCTCAAGCAGTCGTATTGGTGGACTCGAATGAAGCGCGAGATTTCCCAGTTCATGAACGAATGTGATGTCTGCAGAAGAGTGAAAGCAGAACACCGATGACCAGCTGGTCTCCTCCAACCTCTTGCCATTACAGAATGGAAGTTTGACCATATTGAGATGGACTTCGTGACTGGATTTCCAAAGTCCAAGCGTGGCAATGATGCTATCTTCGTTGTGATCGACAAACTCACTAAAGTGGCTCACTTTCTGCCTATCAAAGAATCCATCACAATAGCTCAATTGGCAGAGCTATATACCTCCCGGATTGTCTCTCTGCATGGTATTCCGCAGTTGATTTCTGCAGATCGTGGCAGCATCTTCACCTCCAAGTTTTGGGATTCTTTTCAGAAGGCACCAACATCCATTTCAGTACAACTTTCCATCCTCAAACTAGTGGCCAAGTCGAGCGTGTCAATCAAATTCTTGAAGATATGCTCAGGGCTTGCGTCATCTCCTTCAGTATGAAGTGGGAAGATTGTCTTCCATATGCCGAGTTCTCCTACAACAACAGCTTCCAAGCGAGTTCGGGCAAGGCCCCATTTGAAATTCTCTATGGCAGGAAGTGCCGTACTCCTGTTAACTGGTCATAGACTGGTGAATGTCAACTTCTTGGTAATGACTTGATCACAGAGGCAGAAGAGATGTGCAAAGTCATTCGTGATAACCTCAAAGCCGTGCAATCGCACCAGAAGAGTTACTATGGTAGCAAGCATCGTGATTTGGCTTTCGAGATCGGAGACCATGTCTACCTACGCGTCTCTCCAATGAAAGGTACTCGTCGCTTCGGTATCAAAGGGAAGCTTGCCCCTAGATACGTGGGTCCTTTCAAGATCTTAAGTAAGAGAGGCGACCTCGCCTATCAACTTGAGCTTCCCTCCAACTTTTCAAACGTGCACGACGTGTTTCATGTCTCTCAGCTCCGCAAGTGCTTCAAGACCCCTGACCGCACCGTCAACTTCGAAGACATTGATCTCCAAGAAGACCTGTCTTATCGTGAGCACCCAGTTGCTATGCTTGAAGAAACTGAGCGCAAGACTCGCAACAAGTCTATCAAATTCCTCAAAGTCAAGTGGTCACATCCTTCCAACCGTGAATCCACCTGGGAACGCGAGGATCACCTCCGTTTTGAGTACCCGGAGTTTTTCCTGTCCTAGATCTCGGGACGAGATCCTTTCGTAGTGGTGGAGTGTTGTAACACCCCGGATGTAATTTACCTTATATGTATCCCAACTCTTGCCGTTTTCGGCACTAAGTTATTTTATTTCCTCGTTGTCGGGCTTTTTTCTCCATGTGTTGTTGTCTTTGTCATGCATCTCATATCATGTCATCATGTGCATTGCATTTGCATACACGTTCGTCTCATGCATCCGAGAATTTTCCCCGTTGCCCGGTTTGCATTCCGGCGCTCCTATGTCCTCCGGTGTCCCTTTCTACCTCTTTTCGTGTGCGTGTGTTAAACATTTCTAGATTGGACCGAGACTTGCCATGCGGCCTTGGTTTACTACCGGTAGACCGCCTGTCAAGTTTCGTGCCATTTGGACTTCGTTTGATACTCCAACGGTTAATCGAGGGACCGAAAAGGCCTCGTGTGTGTTGCAGCCCAACACCCCTCCAAAGTGGCCCAAAACCCACCTAAACCTCCTCCATCATCTAGAGCGTTCGATCATGATCGCGTGGCCGAAAACCGCACCTCATTTGGAGCTTCCTAGCTCCCTCTACCCCTATATAAAGATCCCTACATTCCAAATCCGGGCGAAACCCTAAAATTCCGCTCCCCGCGCCGCCGGACACAACTCCGCCGATGGACACGTCCGGTTTGCACTGCCGCCGCCATGTGGCACGCCCCCACTGGCCCGGCCGCATCTCCCCGCCGCCGGCCCGGGAGAGCCCGCGAACGGCCCCCCGAGCCCATCGCCACCGCGCCGCCTCAAGCCGACCCCACCGCCTTCTTCCCGCGGTCCGGTGACCGGCGCCGCCACCAACCTCGCCCACCGCGCCGCCCGCCGCCCGCGTGTTCTCCGGCGACTGCCCCGGCCGCCGCACCATCCGGCGCTGCTCCGCCGCCCTGCCGCCGACCTCACTCCGGCGAGTTCCGCAAGTCCGGCCGGCGCCCTCCGTCCTCTCCTCGCCGGCGCCAAGTACAACTCCGGCCACCACGTCCCTTTTCTGGCGAAGCTCCGGCAAGACCTCGAACCGCGTGGAAATCGGCCAGATCTGGATCTGGGTCATCTCGGGGTTGACTTTTTCGTCCCTAACCCTAGCATTTTTGCATTTTTCCACATGCCATAACTTCCTCATCGTAGCTCCGATTCGTGCGTGTAGCATATCAAAATGTTCGTCTCGACAAGTACATCATTTTATCTCATTGCATCATTTTCATTTGAGCTCATCTTGATGCCCGAAATGCTGTTGGAAGAGGGCTATGTGATGATTATGTTAGATCTGTTTCAGCAAATGACCTTTTGTCATTTTTGCAATGATTAATGTGTGCATGCTATGATCCTGAGCTCTACATGTATTTTGTAGAATGCCATGCCATATTTATAGGGGTGTATGCCATGTATGCTTGTGATCTTTGTGGTGACTAGCACAAGCATGCAAAGTAGCTTACTCAATGATGCTGATTTCAGGGACTTAGAATTTCACTAAGTCCTTGCCCTATCATTATTTTTATGCCATATGTTCATGTTGTTTCCTAGTGATCCGTGCCTCTTTTGAGCATGATCAGTAAGGATGTTTTGTAGATATTGTGGTGCTCTATCCATACATGTCTTTGTTTGCAATTATGAAGAACCCTAGCTTGAGTCAATCGAGCTCTACTTTTTCTATAAAATGTTCCTGGCAGATTGTTAACATGTTTAGTGATTTTGCCGAGGTTGTTGTAGTTGATCCGTGCATGCTATGTTGTTGTTCTTGCCATGTCTAGATTCTATTCTATGTCTATTTTCTAGGTGTATGCTTAGATTATCATGCCATGCTGTGTAGTGAGTGCACCGAGCTCGTAAACATGCCTACTTGTTAATCTGTTTTGCATGCTCCATTTTTTCTCTAAGTCTGAATCTGTTTATGTTTTTGCTATGTTCACATGCTTGCAATTGTATTTTTCTGATCCCTTTTGGCTCATGGTCACTAAGGGACTTTTGTTATATGTTTTGAGTAGCTTCATGCCATGCCTTGATTTGTCATGATATGTTCCTGTAGCATGTATTTTTCGTGCTCTAAACATTGCTTCCTGATGATAAATTCCTGACATGCTGTTAATTTCACCAAGTCTGAAAAGAGTAATCTTTTGCACTTTTGCCATGCTTGTTTGAGCTTGCTATTGAGTGAATTAGCCGTAGCTCAGTGTTCATCTTTTGTCAAGCATGATGAGTTGATCCCTGCCATATATTTTGTTGTCATGTTGGAGTGCTGTAGCATGTTGTTCTTGATGCATTTAGAAGGCTACTTGCTGTTTATCGCAGACCGGTGCCATATTTGTTTTGCTTGCCATTTCCAAACCGTGCATTCGATTCCAGTAATCTTTATATCGATTTCAACTGAAATCACCTCACCTTTCCAGTGGCACTCTTGGATTTCCAAGTTGAGGCCAGGTTCAATCAATCCTTTCCAAATCTTCCATATGCATCACATATCGCATCCCGCATATCATACCATGTTTGCATCATGTTGCTTGAGCATTGCACGTGGTTGATTGTGTTCCCTTTTGCTATTGTTCTTGTTTGGGTAGAGCCGGGAGACGAGTACGTGAACGAGGAGCCCATTGAGTATTCTTACGAGGATCAAGGCAACTCTGAGAACTTCGCAGGCAAGATGACCATACCCTCGAAATCACTTCTATCTTTGCTTGCTAGATGCTCGCTCTTTTGCTATGCCTATGCTATGATACCTACCACTGGCTTATCATGCTTCCCATATTGCCATGTCAAACCTCTAACCCACCATGTCCTAGCAAACCATTGTTTGACTATGTTACCGCTTTGCTCAACCCCTCTTATAGCGTTGCTAGTTGCAGGTGAAGATTGGAGATCGTTCCTTTTTGGAACATGTTTATTGTTGGGATATCATAATATTATCTTGTTTATCTTAATGCACCTATATACTTGGTAAAGGGTGGAAGGCTCAGCCTTATGCCTAGTGTTTTGTTCCACTCTTGCCACCCTAGTTTCCGTCATATCGGTGGTATGTTCCCGGATTTTGCGTTCCTTACACGGTTGGGTTATAATGGGAACCCCTTGATAGTTCGCCTTGAATAAAACTCCTCCAGCAATGCCCAACCTTGGTTTTACCATTTGCCACCTAGCCTCTTTTTCCCTTGGGTTTCCGGAGCCCAAGGGTCATCTTTATTAAACCCCCCGGGCTAGTGCTCCTCTGAGTGTTGGTCCAAACTAGAGCCCCTTGCAGCGCCACCTCGGGGAAACTCGAGGGCTGGTTTTAGTTGTACGGATTGCTTATCTGAGTGTGCCCTGAGAACGAGATATGTGCAGCTCCTATCGGGATTTGTCGGCACATTCGGGCGGTGTTGCTGGACTTGTTTTACCATTGTCGAGGATGTCTTGTAACCGGGATGCCGAGTCTGATCGGATTGTCTTGGGAGAAGGAATATCCTTCATTGACCGTGAGAGCTTGTGATGGGCTAAGTTGGGACTCCCTTGCAGGGATTTGAACTTTCGAAAGCCGTGCCCGCGGTAATGGGCAGATGGGAATTTGTTAATGTCCGGTTGTAGATAACCTGAAACTTAACTTATTTAAAATGCACCAACTGTGTCGTGGAGTTGTCACGGCAGATGTCCTAGAGCAAGGACTTAGTCGTAGGGCCATCGCACTAGGAAGCTTAAAGGGGTTAATCGGGACAAAGGACACGAGAGAGGGTTTTATACTAGTTCAGCCCCTTACCATGAAGGTAAAAGCCTACGTCTAGTTGGGATTGGTATTGCTGAGGTTTCGATCTCCAAGAGGCTCAACTCGCCGGCTTGGTGATCGACTTGGCTCAACTCGCCGGCCTGAAACTTAACTTACTTAAAATGCACCAACTGCGTGTGTAACAGTGATGGTCTCTTCTCGGTGGAGTCCAGGAAGTGAACACGGTGTTGGAGTAATGCTTGACGTAGGTTGTTCTAGGATCACTTCTTGATCATAGTTGTTCGACCGTGCTTTTGCCTTCTCTTCTGGCTCTCTTTTGCGAATATGTTAGCCACCATATATGCTAGTCGGTTGCTGCAGCTCCACATCATACCTTTACCTTACCTATAAGCTTAAATAGTCTTGATCGCGAGGGTGCGAGATTGCTGAGTCCCCGTGACTCACAGATTACTTCCAAACCAGATGCAGGGACCGAAGATACCGTTCCAGATGATATGACCGAGCTCAAGTGGGAGTTCGATGACGACTCTCGTCGTTACTATGTGTCTTTCCCAGATGATCAGTAGTGGTGCCAAGTTGGGGCGATCGGGGACTTTGTCGCATTTGGGGGTTGATCTTTATTTTGGTCCCGTAGTCGGACCCTGAGTGTATTGGATGAATGTAATGACTTATTTATGTATTTGTGTGACGTGGCGAGTGTAAGCCAACTATGTACCTTTCCCCTTTATTTATTTACATGGGTTGTTGTGAAGATTACCTCACTTGTGACATTGCTTTCAATGCGGTTATGCCTCTAAGTCGTGCTTCGACACGTGGGAGATATAGCCGCATCGAGGGCATCACCCTAATGGCGACGAGAAAGTCATGGCGAACTGGTTTCCCATGGATCTCAAGGATGGTGCCCGCTCCTGGCTCCTGAACCTGCCTCCAGGCTCGATTTCCTCCTGGAACGAGATGCACGACCGTTTCGTCGCCATCTTCCAGGGCACTCGCGATCGCCCACCGGCTGCGGGTGACCTACGCCGCGTCAAGCAACAACCAGGAGAGACCCTCCAGAAATACATCCAATGCTTCAACAACGTTCGTCTCAAGATCCCAAAGGTGACGGACGAGGCCATCATCTCTGCGTTCTCCGATGGCGTCTGTGACGTCAAGATGAAGGAGGAGCTCGCCATCCACGAGGAGTTGTGCACGTCTCTGGAGATGTTCAACCTGGCGACCAAGTGCGCAAGAGCCGAGGAGGGGTGCCTCTCCTTCATCGAGCTCCTGGCTGCAGACCCGGAGGAGAAGAAAGCCAAGGCCAAAAGACGTGAAGCGCAAGGGAGCAGCCGTGCTCGCAGCGGAGCCGGACACAAAGCGCGACAGGGACCATCCCGAGTCATCCAAGAGCAACCGACCGTTTTGCACCTTCCATAACCTGCATAGCCACAACACTAGTGACTGTCAAGAGCTCAGAGCCATTCGAGGAGGACACTTCGGTCGGCGCCCCGAGCGCAACGACCGGGGCTACGGCCGAGGAGGAGGATGTGGTGGCGGACGCTGGGATGACCGTGGCCCGCGCTAGCAATGGCGCGACCGGCCTCATGAGGACCACTGGCAGGATCATCCCCGTGAGGATCATCCTCAGGGCAACGCCGGTCTCCCTCAACTGCCGCCACCACCAAGAAGGAATACGACCACCACCAAGACGAGGGGGCTTCCAGGAACCGCGTGCTATTGCCTGCATCTTGAGCGGAGCTCAAGCCCCAGCCTCGCAGCGTATGTTCAAGGAGTTTGCTCGTGAAGTGAACGTAGTCCTCCCCAAGCTTGAGGCCACGCGCCCGCTCAGGTGGTCCTAGTGCGCCATCATGTTCAGCTCGGCAGATCAGCTCAAGTGCGCGGCCACCGATGGCGTCCTCCCGATGCTTTGTTCGCCCGTCATCAGCAACGTGCAAGTTACTAAGACTCTCATCGATGGCGGCGTAGGGCTCAACATCCTGTCCGTCGACACGTTCGACAGCCTCCAAGTGCCGTATGATCAGCTTCAGCCCACCAAGCCTTTCTCAGGAGTGACCGATGGCTCCACCATGCCGATCGGTCAGGTCCGCCTCCCGGTCACCTTTGGACAACGCAACAACTACCGCACCAAGCTCATCGACTTCGACGTCACCCACATTCGTCTTCCATACAATGCCATCCTCGGGGATCCGGCCCAGGCCAAGTTCATGGCCGTGACGCACCACGGCTACAATGTCCTCAAGATGCCAGGAAGCGGTGGGATCATCACAGTCCCCTGCAAAGAAAGAGATGCAGTGTGCTCCCTCGAGCGCGCCTTCCAAGCAACGTCAATCGAAGACCCCGGCAACAATGCAGCTTGGTACCCTCCTGAGGTCCTCCAAGAAGAAGAAGCAGCAACTCTGTGCCAGACCTCAGGAGGGCAGCGCCGCAAGTGGCACCTCGTCAGGATCAGCGCCGGCACCTGGGGCGTCCCCCTCTATCGCATAGGAAGACGCGCTCGGCACCCTCCTCGGGCAGGGCTAGGGAGCTCTCTTCTAGAGGGCCTCATACCTCGCCAACCTCATGAGGGAGGCGCTCGGGCACCACTTGGAGGCGTGTTTCGCGGCACGTCTCCCTCAGGAGGACACTGGGCAAGGAGCGCCCGGTGCTCAAGAGTTCATCACCAAGGTATCCCAGGAGCTTCAGGAAGAAAGAGCAATACGCGGTGACCTCCGCCCACCTGGCGCTGCTCCCCACCCAGATGAGGGTGGTGAGCTACGTGTCTGCATCGACATACCAGGGCTCAACTGAGCCGCATCTCAGGAGCGCTTCTGGCCTTCGCGTGTTGGCGCTGCGAAGGTCCACCTCACAGCTACGTTCGCATGCCGTTTGGCCTGCCGAGCGTGGCCGCTGCCTTCCAGCGCAGCCTGTGGAGCATCATGGTGGGTCAGGAGGCCAGGCACCACACAGTCCTGGCAGAGATCGAGATAGTCATGAAGGAACCGCCTGGACCCCAGAGCCTCCCAAGGCTCAGGGCCCCGGTGGCTCGTGAGGAGCAACCCCTTCGCCACGTACCTTCAGCTGCCTCAACACCCCTTCGACAACAGAACCAGGTGACATTTTCCAAGTTCGTTTAGCTGGGAGCGCCCATGGGGCTGCATTATTCCCAGGCCGCATGGGTCCGTCTCTGTGGAATGTATCCCTTCCTTTTTATGTCTTTAGCTTACCTCATTGGGGCCGCCCCTCGGGCTGCATCCCCAAGCCGCTCGGGCTGGACCTAGTGGCGCGTATCGTTTATGCATTTACCCGAGCTAGGTTACCTTTCATGCTTAATCTATCTATGACTATCACCTGCTTGATTGTCGCCCATCGCGGGAGCTACGCGCCGGTCGTCTTTCTTCAGGACCCTTCACGTGAGAGGGTTAGGCAGGACGTCTGTGCTCGGGCCCGTCCCCGCAGCGTCGATAAATCCAGCGGCCGAGCTCTGTCTGGCGGGCCGGCCCCGTTCACGTCACCTTCTGGGGCCGTTGGTGCTTGGCTTTCTCACGCGATAACCTTAGGAGATTCGTTCGGCGCAGGTTGCCTGACCACCTCGCAGGACCAAGACAGTGAACACGAATCAAGACCAGGCATAACCCGCCTTGATGTAGGGCCTCGTGAGTCCCGCGCTGGCTCACGAGTGCCCAGACACACCTCGTCTAGCCCTGCCGTGAAAGCCACGTGTCAGGGCGGGGCTGTACACGCCCCGGGGGCTCTCCGCAGTAGGGAGTCCCCTCCCACATACCAGTGGAAGCACCATGCTCTGCGCTGGCAGTCGACACTGCCGAAGAGCAGCTATGCCCGTGCAAGTGCGGAAGCGCCATGGTCTGTCCTGGTGATAAACAACTGAGGGCGGCCTCATGGCCGTATCAACCTCAGGGAGCCTCCGGACTCGATGTCTGGCCTCAACGCAATGCCTCCCCTCGGGACAGCCGCGTGAGGGGGCTGGGCACAGGGGCTACGCTCGGGTCACGCCCAAGCGTACGCCACCCCGCCAGGTCCCTTAGACCTGGTCGTTGCGCGCCCTCCCAAGCGGAGCTAAGGTATGAAGGTCGTTTGCGCGTCAAGGGGGACTCCTGAGCATCGCGACTCAGGAGCCTAACTGACCACGTAGCCCCTCACTCCTCGGTCCGTCCTGGTCTCCAGACGGCCCAATGGTGGTTGAGGTATGCGCGGGGTCGGGCCCTGCCGACGTAGAACACAAGACCAACCATTGCATCTTCTTTCCACAAGCTATTTGCGCGTCAAGGGGGACTCCTGAGCATCGCGACTCAGGAGCCTAACTGGTCACGTAGCCCCTCACTCCTTGGGTCCTTCCTGTTCTCAGGTTGGTCCAACGGCGGTTGTATGCGCGGGGCCGGGATCTGCCGACGTAGAACACAAAGCAAATAGGAAGAAAATCGCAAAACCTCAAAGCAAATATTACAAGACATACTGTTCTCCGAATACCAAACACAAGTTTAAACGCCTCCACGAGGCACGCTACATGTTGCAGGAGTTTCAACAGGAAAGAAGCCGCAAGCCAGTCATCCCTCGACATCGTCGGCACCTGCAAGAGGTGCCCCCTCCTGGGTGGCGTCGTCTTCACCTGCACCACCGGTCGAAGGCGCGGGGGCGAAGGCGTCGAACCTCTCCAGCTGGGCTTCCACCTGACCCTTCACGGCTGCGGAGGCAGCCACAGAACGCTCCTCGTCCACAAGCTCCAGCAGCTCGTCAAGGCGGGCGGCAAGATCGCGAAGATGGAGGTGGCTGAAGACGCGTGTCAGCACGGCTGAAGAAAGGACACGAGCCTCTGCCTCTGCCATGGGGCTGATGCCACGCACGACTTCCTCAAGCGCATCGACCAAGTAGGGAAGCAACTAGGCGGGGCCGTCCTCATTGTTGGCCAGCGGCTTCTCCAAGCCCTTCTCATAGAGTGACTTCAGGGCCTCGCGAGACCTCTTCTCCAGAAGCGCGAAGGCCGCGCGGTCCTCGGCCAGAACCTTCTCCTTGGCGTCAAGATCGACCCCCTTCGCCTCCACCTTCCGCTCCAGCTCCTCCAGCCGGTTGCGTTCGGTGGCCTGCGCCTTCGCCAACTCCCCTAGCTCGGTGTCGTGGTCCTTGATGGCGTCCTCCCAGGCCTTCATCTCCTCCTCCTTCGCGTGACGGCCGCCAACTTCTTCCGCACGCTCATCACGCAGACTCTTTAGCTCGTCCTCCAGCACCCGGCAGTGGTCGTGGGCGGCTTCAGTGTCCTTCAGCGCCGTCTCACGATCGACCATAGCTTGGGCGAAGGCCCGCTTCTCCTTCTCGGAGGTTGTCGCGGCCTGGCTTAGCGCCGCTCGAACTGCTGCGTCAGACTAAAGCCAGCTGGAGGCCAGCTCCAGGCGCCCGGCTACTAGGCGCGGATCCGCGCCCAGGAGATCTTCCCGCAGCTGAGTCATCTCTGAAAGGGCACGCTCCAAGACAGTAGAGGAGGCAAAAGAACCTAGGAGTAATGGTCCAGAAGGAGGAAGAGGCATCATCGTCACCATGGCCCAAGAAGCAGGAAGCTCCTGAGCCTCTTGGACCTCAGCACCCGAGCCGGACGCTGGCACCTCCTGGGTCAGCGGCGCTTCGGGGGCTGACTCCTCCCGAGGATGCTCCACCCGGCCTCGCGAGGATGATCGGGCTGGAGAAGCATGAGGACCGTCCCCACCTTTTGCTCATGGAGAGGGGCGTGGTCAGAGGAGGCAACCCGGACTCAAGCAACACCACCTCGCTCTCCCTCCTCCTCTTCATCGCAGGCGTCAGCCTGGTTGCACAATAAGGAAAAAGAGTCGGAAACAAGCACAAACAGCAAAAACAAGGACGAACATCAAGAGGTAGCAGTATAAGCAAGAACAAGATGAAACACTTACTGGTCCACAGCAGCGTAGTCCACCCTCCGCTTGGTGAGCTTAAAGCCGGAGAGCTTCGCAACCTAAGGCGCGGGCGCGCCAGCCCTGGAAGCAGAAGCAGGAGTGGCAGCTGGGCCGGAAGCGGATCCAGGCGGTGTCGGAGCAGAAGCAACATCCCGGGAGATCAACGCCGATTGGTCCCTCGTCGGGATGACGGGCGGCTCTCCCCTCTCTAGGCGGTCGCTGGCCTCGTCATCGTCAGGAAAGGCGCGGAGGATATCAGCTTTACTCAAGGGGGAGGTCTCCCTCGTCCCTTCGGGGGTCACCTCCGAGTCTTCCTCCTCCTCTTCTTCCCCTCCACGGGACTCACCAGAAGACAGCTCCACCGGGGTCGGCGCCGCAGGGGCCCCGGTGAGCACCGCCGGCACCAGTCCGCGCCTGTCAAAGGTCGGCCTGGAGGCCACGACCAGCGCCCCGTCCTTGTGGTGGAACAAGGGAGTGAAGACATTCAGCGGATACTCCTGATCGTCCCCAACCAGGAGGCCTTCGAGCTGCGGCCAGCTCCTCACTGGACAAGGCCTTCGAGCTCAAGCGAACCTTGTCCTCTTCATCCCCAAGCTCCCACAAGGGGCGTGTGCGGGCTTGAAGCGGGGCCACGCCCAGCGCTAGGAATTCCCTCAGGAGCATGGCCCCTGTAATCTTCGCCGCCTTCGCGTTGTCCGGCTTCAGGTCGGACTTCATCTGCTCCAACACCAATGTCACCCGCTCATCGGTGAGCTTTGCGCAGGACCACCCCTTGTCGGACTGGGGCATCTTCGTTGGCAGCGTCAAGCGTGGGTGGATGCATTTAGCATCCATCATGGCCCACTTGCTCCAGAAGCCGCCGGCTTTCTTCCCTGTCTTCGAGATCGAGTTGGCCTTGCCGGCCACGATGAAATTGACACACCCGGAGGCGTGACCCTCCTTGGCGCGGAGGAAGAAGAAGTGGCGCAGAAGGGCAACGGACGACATCACGCCGAGGTACGCCTCACAGTAGTAGGGGAAGATCGACAAGAGAAGGATAGAGTTGGGATGAAGATGCAGCACCTGCATCCTGTAGTGATCAAGGACCTCGTAAAATAAGTTAGAGAAGGGGAGAACCAGACCAGCGGCGATGCTGCTCATGAAGAAGGGGTAGAAGGTGCTTCCCTCGGGCTCACGCACGTCGGAGCCGGCCCAGAGTCCAGTCTTCCCCTTCTCGTTGCTTTCCCCCGCCGTTAGCAAGCGCGTGGCTGCGAGGTTCTTCTCCTTGGGCACGTCGAGAGCCGGCTCGTACCAAGCCGGCGACGAGGCGGGCTTGACCCTCCGGGGCGCCATTGGTCGCTGATGCAGGAAAGGATGGGAGTAGATCTGGAGATTTCGGAAGCAGGGAGCAAGAAGGGGATCTGAGCAAGGCGAAAGGAAGCAGTGAAGGCAAGCGCTGTATGCGCCGGCCTTTTTGACAGTCGGGCAGTTGCCGAGGCAGCGTGGGGAAGCGGGGACGCCCACGTCCAATCAACCGCCACGCGTCGACCAAGGCTATAGGCTTTTGGGGCCCGCGGCTCTCCGCACTTGTCCCTTGGCTTCGCCTCGAAGCCAACTCCAAGCGCGCCTTGGGCCCGGGGGCTACTATCGGCATTCTGGGAACGGGGGTCCCCAGACTTGCCTGCCTGCGGCCCACGGCATGGCTCTGCGAGCGGGCCCGTACGGCCCATCTTCACCAGCAAGGACTCAAGACCCTCACGAGGGGCCAAGCCTCGCGAGGCGTACGATACAAGACCTCCTCAGGAGCGGCCTCACCAGGCTGGCTCTCAAGGGGCAGAGAGATCAAGGCCAGGCAAACCTCGTGAGGTTCCAATGACACGAGCCATGACGGACAAGGCCAGACAGGCGCCAGCGCGCACAGTGTCCTTGTTTACTCTTTGGTACCAAGGGAACAAAGACATGCGTGGAGTACCGAGGCGTCAAGCAAAGGTTTCCATATCAGTGCAACGAGACCAAGACCAGCAGGACAGCAAGACGGAGGTCACCGTGGAGTCCAAGATGGCGTCACCACCAGAGCCTTTGGCAGGCGAAGACCACTTTTGTCAGGATAAGCTGTACTAGCTGTCCCCTTTCGAATTGGCCATTGTTGGCTCCCTTCCCGCTCAATATTTGGGGAGAGGACCAGGGCCTCTACAAATAGGACTAGCCACCACCATAGCTAGAGAGATCGATCGTTCGGATCAAGAGAGACCAGAACAACCACAAGTTCACTGAGCACAAGAACACCTCGCCTCAGGAGGCTATTCTTCCCTTTGTACTGTTCATCCTCGGCCCAAGAGGCAACCCACCACCACACACTGGAGTAGGGTATTACACCACGACGGTGGCTCGAGTTAGCCTGTAAGATCTTAGCAAATCTAGGACGTGGATCGGTAGGGGGAGATCTTCGCGCGCACCCCAGTGTTCAAACCTTGAGGGTTTTGCTGGAACCCGTGATCCAACAACAGCAAATTCTTGTAAAGTATCAGGAAGAACACCTTCACAGCAAGGTCAACAGTCACATGATCATCTTCCTCCACCAACACCTTCAACTTCTCAAGCAAGTCCTTGACACCTATGCTTTTTGAACGGCCAAAGCCAAGCTCATCCTTGAGGGCAGTCAACGGGTCATCATGGCCGCTGGCAGTAGGCATGGGTGCAGTGTGACGTCCCATAGGTAAATAAAAAATGTGATGAACTGCATCACGATTGATTCGAAGAACCCTGCCATTCCCAAAGTCCATTATCATGGTGGCAAGGTCAATCACTCCCATCAGATAGCACATAAGAATGCGTGACACATTTTTCTTTACGGTCAGTTCAAAGACAACACCGAATCCAGCATCCCGAACATGACTACTGTGTGCCTCTTTCAACAAAGAAGCAGCCTTGCAAACACAGGGAAGCGGCAAACGTACGGTCTTGTTAAATCGAGAATCATCTCCCTCAACATCATCTTCAGTTGCATTGCTCTTACTAGACTTCTTCCTCTGTGTAAAGGGAAATGCAATCCACATAAGAAGACTAGCCATAAAAAAAGAGATAGAGAAAACACAGATAGAATAACAATGAAGGAAACAAATGCATTCCACTTCAACAAACCTTTGGAACAACATCCACCTCCTCGCCAAAATCACCACCAACATCTTCATCGACATCATCACGGGCACGCTTGGGTAGACTCTTAGATGAACCACATTCATTGCGTCTAGCAGTATGAACATCCCTCAGAAAATCAGCAAGCACAAAGTCGTCATCATCAGAGTTGGGACCTTCAGTGACATGTAGTCGCTTGCGCTGAGGATCATCCTTTCCACCAGCTTCAGTAGTTCTCTTGCCAAGATTCTTCTTCATGCCAGCAACACGTGGACTCCGCCGAGGTGTACCACCTTCCTCAGCAACAGTACTCAACCTCTTCTTCTGCAAAGAAGGCTGCTTCACCTTCGCAAATTTGGCACCCTTGGCACCATCTGCAGCTCTCCTCTGCTTCTCCTTCTCTGCAAACTCTTTTGAGTCACTTTCAAACCTCAACTTCTTCTTGCTTTGCTTCAACTGATATTCACGAAGCTGTTCAGAGACTATCCAATCCTGTGTAACTTCCTTTGTACCATCAACAGACTGTGATTGTGTTTCAGACAAGACGGGACGTCTCTGGTCAAAGCTCACACCAACATTACCCTCTGCAAAATAATGGTCAATCAATTGAGTAACCTCCTCAAACCCAGGCGCCCCAACATGGAAAACATACACTCGTCAAAATGAAGTTTGACTATGGTCGTTGAAAAGTGAACAAAAAGAACAAATGCAATACACTTAGACATATAAATGCAGTGCTCCAACCACAAGCTCAAAATAAAAAATAATGCATTGTAAAAAAACTTGAATAAAATAACAATGCAATTCACACATACATATAGTGGAGTTCACATATACAAATAAATGCAGTGCTGCATACACTAACTTCATGTTTGTTCCCAACAAAATGTCGGACTAGATACAACAAGGCAACGCCAATTTGTACAACATCAAGTAACCAACATACATAAAAATAAAGAAATCAATCACATACCAGAAGGAGGGGCCACACTTATGGGAGATGATTCAATCGGCGAATTCACTTCATGTCCTCCCTCGACACCATGATCCTTACCACCAGGACAACGAGAGCCAATTGGTGTATCATTATGAGCACTGCAATCACCTACTGGATTCAAAAAGAACCAGAAACAGAAATTACAAAGCATCACATGACAAAATAATGCAAACGAACGCTGACAACTAACAGAGCATAAACCAATATGCAGGATGAATTAGGAAACAAGATAAACATCAAACAAAATAAACAAAGCCTAAAATAAGCACTCCACATACCCTGAACTCCTCCTCCCACTTTGCTCGGCGAAGACATGGTGTTTGCCTACAGCACAACGACAATGTGACATATATAAGCAACAAAATTGGCGAAAATCTCACGAAACCCTAGATCCACCTTGCTACACACGACTATCGACTTCAAAATCGAGAGAAACCGACTGCCTATGGAAAAATCACACAAGCAAAAACAGCAACATCAACTACGAGAATCACAAAAACAAGATGAGGGGACGATCAAGACCGAGGCCAAGCGGAACGTACCACAAAAAAGGGTGCGGCGACGGCGGCGGGGAGGTGGGGGGGGGGGCGGCGACAGAAACGGACAGGAAAGGGCTGCGGGAGCGCAGCGGCAAGGGCACGCGGAGCAGACGGCGACGCGGAATGTAGGAATAAGGACCTCTTGAGGGCGGAGGTTCCTCGGGCGATGGCGGTTGCTGCGGGCGACGACGGTTTTGCTTGAGGGAGAGATGCCTCGGGAGAAACTGCAAGAGAGGAGAGGGGATTGTTCTCGGACACTCTCCCTGTCAGCGGAGCGGTGGGATCGCCTGGAAGGGACACATAGGAGGCCAGTGTGTGGCAAAGGGTCACATAAAATGGGCCGGCCCAAAAACGGCCCGGCTAAAATAAGATAGACTACATCAAAACGCACGTGATGCAGTTCTGTGTGAAGAACAATGAAGTTTAGACAGTAAAATAAAATAAAATACATACAGTTTGTAAAAAAAAGTTAAAATAAAAAACAACACACGTGTTAAGAAAACGCATCCGAAAAAAGTCTACCTTCAAATAAGTGCCACACCAAAAAAGGGGGGGGCAACCCCCTACCCCTCCTGTACCAGTGACTGTGGTAAGTACATGCAAAAATAGATGCAGTACACAGCACTAGAAAAATGCAGTGCATTTCGTTAAACGATGCAGTACGGTATAGCAATCCAGTTCCGGATTACCTACATGAATAAATACATGGTATAGAACACAGTGAAAAACTCGTAAAATTGCGGAATACATTGTACTTTTTTTAGGGGCTGCAGCAATGACACGCAAAAAACGGTGAAGTACACACCTGTAGACAAAATGCAGTTCTGTATTGTAGATGATGCAGTATAGAACTATAACCAATGCAGTTTCATTATCACGCATGATACATATAAACGTGGCAAATGCCCGTTCGAACAGAAAGTGGTGGTTAAAAAATTTACTGATAAAAAATAAAATAAAACCATGTTAAAAAAACCACGTTCGCATACAACCACCCAATCGGAGCGGTTCCATCGCCACAAGCCCACAATCATAGATGCAACACCAACCCATGATATGCACAACCGCATCGTCAGCGAGATCGTGCAGTTCATCCGATGCGGCCATCCCACCCCGTGCCCACCCCTTAAATTTAGACCCCTACCAAAGGCCTTCTCATCCACAACAACACAAGTATCTATTGCGCTGCCACCAAATCATTCCATCACATCGATATCCAATCAAAATACCAAGCCCTACTATCGGCGATGGCGTTCATCGATGAGTACAAGGGCGTGGAGGCCCACGACAACACCAAGTTGCCTGTCATCCACAGTAATGACAAGAAGCAGATGGCGATCTCCCTCGTGCAGTACGAGCGCCACCTCAGCCTCCAGCGCCACAAGATCGTAAGCATTGATCTGTCCATGAGGCACATCGAGTACGCGGCAAAGGACGCCTATGCAGCGTACGAGATATGGAACCGCATCACCCTTACCTAAGACGGGCTTCGCTGTGCAAAGCTGGAGAAGGAGGAGCCCCCCAAGAAGCGCGCTAGGAGCAGCTGAGGATGGGGAGACGCTAATTGGTGAAGAATAAGATGGTGTCGGCCAAGAGCCAACAATGCCAGCATCATTTTAGAATTATCATCAACTTTGCTTTATGTTGTTTGCTTATGTATCGTTAGTTTGCTTGTGATCATTTGGTTTTGCTGAACTTAGTTTGCTTGCCATGCAGAATCGCTTGTAATGATGAACTTTGATTATGTTAGATTGCTTTCTGTTCAACTTAGTTTGCTGATGATGAACTTGTCGTACATGATGCTTGTGATAATTTGTTTTCTGTTGTTTGCTTATGTATCATTAGATTTGAGTAGTGCACAAAATGAAATAAGTGAAGTGTGCAAATAGGACGCATGCAGTGTAAATTGTGTACGAATGCAGTACAGACTCTATCGAATGAAGTTTACACATACCCAACAAAGAAGTGCACGCCCCTAAATTTGAAAAAAGAATACATAAGAGCAAAAACACAAAAAGAAAAATGCAACCCGTATATGTAGTGCGGAAATATATGAACGTGTAGTACAGAAACATATTCAATGCAGTACACATATGATTTACTAAGAAGTGCACTCCCCTACATTGGAAAAAAAGATTACATAAGAGAAAAAACATGAAACCAAAAATGAGATCTGTACATGTAGTATGGAATGCGTGCACATGCAGTATAGAACCCTAATCAATGCAGTGCACCGATGATTTACTAAAGCAGTGCATGCCCCGACATTGAAAAAAATACATGACAGAAAATATTAAAAAAAATATTGACCACCTAGGTGCAACCGGCCCCAGCCAGTCTCGTAGTAGACCTACGCCCACAGTAGGTGAGTCGTTCTGAGCCACGATGCATGGGGTCGGGCACACATGGGCCCACAGGTCAGAGAGCATAGAGCAGCGAGCATCGTGTATAAGCTCCCAAATAAGTAACCAGTGGAGTTCGACACGGCTGCCTTGCCAGCGCTTATAATCAGGTCGGGCGCGCCTTCCGCGGGCGAGGTGGGACTAAACATTAGGCCGCACACAACGCACCAGGAACCAGCCATGCTCACAGGCCGACTTGGGCCCAATGCATCTTCACTCCCCGAACACAGGCCCAACACACAAAATAGAGGCCACTAAAAATAAAAAAAATCCCACATACCATACACAAACACAGGCCCAACCACGCGTTCCGCAGTTCATCGTGATATGACAATGCAATTCGCTATTTTCAAGTAAACAATCCTGTTGCTTCCTAAAATGCATTCGCGTACACTGAAACAAAACCAATCCACCACCTAACACCAACCACAGCATTTCTTACTTTCGTTGCTCAATTGGTTGCATAAAAATGTATCCATTCGTGCTCCAGACTAACACAACTCCTCCCCCTGTTCCTCTTTTTCTTCAAATCGTAGATCTGGGGTTCATCCCATCCCTAGCTCTTCTCTGGAATTCCACTGAACCCGCCATGGACTGTAAGTGTGGGTGTTTGGCAAGGATGTCGCTGCTAGCGGACACATGCGTGTACGCCGAAGGTCTAGAGCTCACCAACACCGAGTGGTCAGCATGCTTGGGTGCCTGATGATACCCAACAGGGGGTTTCGGGCGCCATTTCTTCATCGCCTCACAACCGCAGATCTGCAGGAAAGTTGGGTATGTTTTCCCCCTCACAATCTTGGACATAATCTACCCTACAAATCCACATCTGAATATATAGTTCAATCAATTTGTTCAGTATTGTTAAAAAATACAAAACAAAATTTGTATTGTTGTTCAGATTGGTTAGCTATTAAGACTAGATGCTTCCACCTATTTTTCTTTAGTACCACACCAGGTATCGACACTAGTTAGATCAAAACCCCAACACACGAACAAAAAAAGGGTCAGTAGATCAGCATTGCAGTTCTCTTAACATGCTGGCGAAGTACACTGTAACTGATCTTGCAGTACAAGCATGTTGCAGTATAATATATATCCTAGTAAAACTAGGGGTCAATTACGTATATAAGTTTGTTCATACATTGCAACTACTTTAGAAAATAGCAGTCATATATATGTAAGTATTTAAGTCAACATAAACAGATCATCCTAAGTATAAAGAAAAACATTTGCTGTTTACTTATAAAATTCTTTTTCCACCCATTCCAATATTCAGAAACTGCCATCCAGAATAAAATTTCCTGCTCCGAGTTCAGGGAAGGTTATTTTGGAGACACAACACAAGAATGGGTATGCAGACATGCAAGCTGACTACCACATCGACTCTGAAGACTGCATCAACATAAGTACTGATTGGAAATATTTTGTCTCCCAGAATGGCTTTGAGGTCGGAGAAGTGTCCAAGGTGTTTTTCTACAAAGAAGAAGACTCCCTCAAGTTTACAATATTTGCACTCTAGGCTGTCTAATATGAAGCAACCAATATTTCTAATGCTTTTCTTATGCTGTATGCTTTTAAAATTATGCCCATCAGACACTTTGAACGATGCCTATTTAAAGTATGCAACCTCATCTGCACATTTTATCATCCTTTTTAGACAAGTTGCTATTGGCAGTAATGCAGTTCTCTCAAACACATAGTGTGGTACTTATAAATAATAAAAAGCAGTCCTCTAAATAGTAACAAGGAAATGTGAATGGTCGAAACTTTGCAGTTAACATATGATGTTCAAAAATAATTCTCAGAGTATGCAGTTCAAAAAATTTCTCATAATAACTATTAAGCTAACACAAGCATATAATGGACCATCGATTCTAATAGCAGAATAGAACATTAACCACACTGCTAATGTAGTACGAAAGTGCATATTATGCAGTCCTCTAGAACACAGAATGCAGTTTAAGAAAAGAGAAATCTCATAAGCTGCCATAACCACTGTAATGCAGCTACAGCAAAGTACACTACTAACGAAAATGCAGTGCACTACAACGTATGCCACAACTACAACAAATAAAATTAAAGCAGTAGAACTCCAGACATGTGGTAGACTAACAGAGGTGTCAATTTCACTCTCACTTCCCTAACTCGCGTAAAAATTGTCCAACCACTAAACTATCAAAAAATACACCCGCAAAAAATTACATGGAAGACATGGCAACTGGATGAACAACATCAGCTTTCATTTTAAAAATGCAATTCAAAAAATGACAATTATACCCACAATACAATGAATTCAAACCTATAGCAACAATAATTACAATATTCAAACACGCATGGACGCACAAAATCCAAAAAAATCAACAAGAACAAAGGGGCGGGCAAAGCTCACCCGCCTGCACAATCAAATTAACAGGAATTGAAAACTAAATCCTAAAAATTAACAAATTATAGAGTGAATGGACCGATTAAAACGAACGCAATCAAAGAATTCCTACTAAAAAACAACATCCAAGCACAAAAAAACTGCATCTGACGCGAACACGAATGAACAGAGAAAGCTCGTCCGCCAAATCCCTCGATTTGCAGGCACTCTAGTAGATTTTCCTGTAAATTAGAAAGAATAAAGGTAAAATGAGATGCAGAGACAAACTAAATCATCACGCAATACCCGATTCCACACAGAAAACGCGGGTGGAACACCAGAAAATGAAGCAGTTCTCCCGTGAAGCATTGCAGTTCCCAGCGTAAAGATGATGCAGTTCGCTTCTGTTGAGCATGCAGTGCGGAAGTGTTGTCAGAATAACTATTCTGCTAATATTACCAGAATAGACCGGATGTATATATATATATACACATACAAATGAGATCTTTTTTTTGCATATTCAAAGTTTGAGATTGCTAGCGAGGCCTGCCACCTGGTAAAATGTACCAGAAAATCAAACCATAGGGTACAATCGCGATTTCTTACCATGGAAAAAAATTGGAGGCGAAACGATGAACTCATGTTTTCATTCAAACAAAAATATGATGCTAGGTAATGTAAATGTTTTCAAATAGCACATGGTTCACTCACGAAAGCTGTGTGTCCACTAAACCGTGGCCGATGCCCCCCTCTGCCACACACGTGATCTGAGTCGTGCGTTCTGATTAGCCAGAACCCAAACCCCATGGATCATACGTCTGCACCGTTGGATTCTCCTTGATCGAACGGCGATCCTCACACCTTTCTACAACACATGTAAATGTTTTCAAATATCCCCTCGCAAAAAATGTTTTCAAATAGCACACTGTTCACTCACGAAAGCCGTGTGCCTACCAAACCGTGGCCGATGCCCCCCTTTGCTTCACGCGCGATCTGAGTCATGCATTATGATTGGCTAGAACCCAAACCCCACGGATCGTACGTCTACATAGTTGGATGATCCCAGATCGAACGACAATCCTCATCCCTTTCGACAGGAAATGCAGTCCGGCTAGGAATTGAGTTATATGCCAAAATGCACGGTAAATGCCAAAAAATGTCTTACATATAGCACACGATACCTGAAATGCACGAGCAAATCAAACCCGTGCTATAATTGTGATTTATTTACGTTGGAAAAATTTAGAGCCGAAACGATGAACTCACGTCTTCATTTCAAAATTAGTACATCTTCATTTCAAATGAAATTATTTTGTTTGTGCACACGAGCACTTAGAGGCAACCATTTGCATAGGCCTTTCCATGCGCGCGTCGACCGGGGATATTTTTCACCCTTTTCACCTAGGCCACCAACACCCCCCACCGTCCACCCATGTTTCACTCAACTAGTCCACCCAATCTCCATCCCAGCTCCCCCTCCCCCAGATCCACAGCAGAACCCTCTCCGACGCCACCGTGCTCACCCCGGCCGTGTGCCCGCTCTTAGGCATCAAGCCTACCTCCACTACTGTTCCCAACACGCGGTGGACTGCGCTGCCCTGTTTTGTTTGCTCGCCATCCACCCTCGAGCATATTGATGCAGTAACCCTTACCTCTCCTGTGGTCTGGCCGGGTTTGCATTAAGAATCCTGTTAGTTACTGCTCTCCATCACGGTGAGGCATATTTCCTCGCAATCCCTCTTCCTATTTCGTTCCGTAAGTTCCCAAATTGGCTATAAAATAACGGAGAGCGTATATATGTTCATTATCTACCTTCCTTACTACATATAAGTTGTATTTGTTCCAATAAGTTACTGCCTATTTACAGATCGCGGGCTCCCGAGTCACACAAACTTAACAAATTAGCCGTACATTTTCTAAATTGTTGCATGGCATGTTTAGAAAGCTTGATACCAAGTTGTTAGTTTTATGCTTATCCTCCTTTCATGAGTTTCGAATGTGTTCTCTGTAGATGCCGAGTAGCAGCGACATCACTCATGCTTCAGGCGATGTATCTTCATCTGATTCGGACAACCCTAGGTCTTTAGCAGATTGTGAGGGATCAAGTAATCTTGAATGGGATAGAGCTGCAGCAATTACCCTTCCGGCCAGGACATGGAGGAACGCTCCAAGGAAGCCCACACACCAGCCTAAAGGTGTATATGAAGTAACCGAGATTGATTTAAAGTCTTAGGCTCCAACTAAACCAGATAAAGCACGCATGAGGTTCAGGAGTGTGTGTGGATTTGTTGGCAGGGCAAGGCTCAACATTAATCTGCCGGGGTTTTGGAAGGCTGACACAGAAACACGGCGAAGGATAGTCTGGTAAATCATGGATCACTTCAATGTTACAGAGCAGTGGAGATTGCAGGTGGAACACACTACACTGAAGAAGGATAGGGATGCTTGGAGAAACTAGAAGCACATGCTGTACAAGAAGTACTTGAGTGAAGGTAAGGACCCAATCCCCGCATACCCCCAAATTACAAAGGTTGACTGGGCAGAATTCAAAAGGGTCAGGGCAACTAAAGAGTTTGTTGAGAAGAGTTTCAAGCAATCGGAACGTCAGAAGAAGAACATACACCCCCACCGTATGGGTGTGGCAGGTACTACGACATGAAACTGATATGGGACTAGGAGGACAAAGAAGCAGTAGCAGCGGGTGGGAATCCGGCCATTAGTGAAATCAGGGGCCAACGCGCTGGAGACTACTTGCGGGCACGTGCAAAGAGGCGTGATGACGGAACTTATTACTTTGAAAACTCACGTGATGTCGAATTGTATCAAGTGACGTTAGAGGCTTCCAAGATCCCTGGAAGGTTCTAGAGGAACTCAGGGCCATGTGACATTCTGTTCGTTGCTCTGGAAACAAAAGAGCCCCCTGGCCGTGCAAGGGGTATAGGTGTTAATGTCCCGCACAAGCGGGCTTTCACACTCGACAAAGAAGAGAGGCTCAGCATGAAAAAAAGCGAGGAGTGAAATGAAGCAGAATGCATTGTATGAATGGTTGAGGAAGGAGATTTATCCGGCTGTTCGAAAGGATGTTGAGGAGTTAATGATGATGCAGAAGACTCTAACACTGACAGATAGCCAGCAAATGGGAGGGGAGGCGGGCATGGAGGATGCTGCTTATTGTGTGACAACACTGCACAAGAGTAGCGGTGCATCAGCTGACCCCAGCGACACTGAGACTACATCTGCTCGTGATGATGCTATATCTGATCTATCTGGAATGAAAGACGGACTGAAGGGCATGCTTACACATTATGAAGGTACATTAAAATGTCAGTGTCAAAACCGGCGGATCTCGGGTAGGGGGCCCCGAACTGTGCGTCTAGGCGGATGGTAACATGAGACAAGGGATACGATGTTTTTACCCAGGTTCGGGCCCTCTCGATGGAGGTAAAACCCTACTCCTGCTTGATTAATATTGATGATATGGGTAGTACAAGAGTAGATCTACCACGAGATCAAGGAGGCTAAACCCTAGAAGCTAGCCTATGGTATGATTGTTGTATGATGAAGTTGTCCTATAGACTAGAACCCTCTGGTTTATATAGACACCGGATAAGGTTAGGGTTACACAGAGTCAGTTACAATGGTAGGAGATCTTGAATATCCGCATCGCCAAGCTTGCCTTCCACGCCAAGGAAAGTCCCATCCGGACACGGGACGAAGCCTTCAATCTTGTATCTTCATAGTCCTGGAGTCCGGCTGAAGGTATAGTCCGGCTACCCGAACACCCCCTAATCCAGGACTCCCTCAGTAGCCCCTGAACCAGGCTTCAATGACGACGAGTCCGGCGCGCAGATTGTCTTCGGCATTGCAAGGCGGGTTCCTCCTCCAAGTCTTTCAAGAAGATTTTAAACACCAAGGATAGTGTTCGGCTCTGCAAAATAAGTTTCCCCATATTGCCATAGAGAGAATAATATCAACACAAATCTAATCTGCTAACGTATTCCGTAGCGTGACATCACACTACGGCCAAGTCCTTTACTCGAATCGTTTTTACTTTTCCACCTCAGCACGTTTAGCGAGGCGGTTTCCTTGGCACGTCTTGTCAAAGCAGAGATCGTGTGCCCCCTTTTACGGGATTCTCATCAATACGGACGTGGGTAACCCAACTGCGCCATTTATCACGGTGCTTGGGAGGCAAGCGAGTTTTACTAGGCTGGTGGGGACGCACAACCGCATCCGCCCATATAAGGGGATAAGGATCCACCTTTTTACCTACGCCTTCTTCCTGCTTTGCCTATCCATCTCCTGCGCACTCAAGCTCCAGCGCCCAAGCCCGCGCTTCCTACCTCAACCTCCTCCAGCAATGTCCGGAGCGGGAGGCAAGTGGATGGTCTCCTCCGTCACGGAGGGTCATGTCAAAAAGCTAAGGAAGGACGGATACTTGTCCAAGGCCATCGCGCACCGGCTTCCCGAGGAAGGGCAGCTTCTCCCCACCCCAAGGCCCCATAAGAGGGTAGTATTCCTTCCCCACTTCCTCCGCGGACTGGGTTTCCCACTCCACCCATTTGTCCGGGGCTCATGTTCTACTATGGCCTGGATTTCCACGATCTGGCCCCGAACTTCGTCCTCAACATCTCGGCGTTTATCATCGTGTGCGAGGCTTTCCTCCGCATCCGCCCCCATTTCGGCCTCTGGCTCAAGACCTTCAATGTCAAGCCCAAGGTGGTGCGCGGCAGCCAGGCGGAGTGCGGAGGCGCCATGGCGGGCAAGATGGCCAACGTCCTATGGCTCGAGGGCTCCTTCGTGGAGACCCTGAAGGAGTGGCAATCATGGTGGTTTTACACCACCGAGCCGCGCGATCCGAAATGGATCGCAGCCCCCGAGTTCTGATCCGGACCCCCCACGCGGCTTATGTCCTGGAAAGAGACGGGCCTATCGTGGGGCGACGAAAAAGAGGTGACCAGATTGCAGACATGCATCCAGTCCCTGGTGAGCAAGCCGATCAAGCTTGTCAATGTAGTCCAGGTTATGCTCGTCCACCGGATCCTCCCGTGTCAACAATGGGGCTTTAATCTGTGGGAGTTCGACCCGGCGCAGCACCAAACCCTTAACCGGCTCTTCGACACGATGTATGAAGACGTCTGGAAGGTGCTAACCAAAGGCGCCGAGGCTCCCACATCTGCTTCCGAGGACCGTGGATACAGCTCGCAGCGTCACGCTAGCGAGGTAAGCTATTTTCACCTTTTACAGGATGTTAAGTTTCTTCATAGTTTGACTCTATGCGGGATCTAAACTCCCTCACCTTTGACAGGCTTGGCAGGCGCAGTCCGGATCGATTAACTGTCCGGCTCCCTTGCCCGAAGACTCAGCCCCTGCTCTCCTAGTGAAGCTGCTGGTTCTGGTGCCTTATGTGGTGTCGAAGAAGAAGGCCAAGAAGAAGAAGGCCATGGGGACTCGAAAGAGTACCCGTAATGTGGTGGTGTCGGACTCGTCATCTGACGAGTCTGAGACGCTCTCCTCCCGTGAGAACGAGGAGGAGGAAGAAGAACACTCTCCCCCTCCAGCGGGGGGAGGAAAGAAAAGGAAGGCCGCCCCAACGGGGGAGGCCGAATGGTCCAGGAAGAGGAAGACCCCTCCGCCGAACTACTCCCCCGACGCCGAAGAGGACGAAGAGGAGTGGCCAGATAGGGCCAAGCATCCGGCGAAATCGTAAGTATTCGGATATCAGAGTAACTCATGACGTTCCTTTGTTGCACAGCCTTCCCTAATGTCGAACATAATTATGCAGCCCGCCCCGGGCCGAACTCAATGAGTCGTCGAGCGGCTCCCTGGATTCATCGGACGTGAACTCAGTTCCACCCGCTGTCTCCCCCCGCACTGCGGATGACGCCGAAGTGGCGTCGCAACGAGCTCCGGGGCAGGAGGAGGTGGTCTTGGAGGAGCCGCAAGGCGACCTCCCGGACTCCAGGAGTAAAGGGGACAAGACCCCCCTGGGCTCCAAGTCCGGCTTTGTGCCAGACACCGCGCCTGAATCTTCAACAGTTCCGGACCGCGGTAGGCGAACTCCTTCCAAGAGGAGCAAGCCTTCTGAGCCGGCGGCCTCCGTCGAACGGGAGGTGCCGGACAATCTGCTGGAGGTGCTTGACGGCGCCTCCATCGACGAGGAGCACCGTGCTATTATGAGTACGGTGATCCAGAAGGTTCAGTCCGCCAAGAGCGGACTGAGTGAAGCTTGCGCTAGCCTTCTAATAGGCTTCGAGTTAAGTAAAAAATATGTAAGAATATAACCGCATAGACAGTAGCCCCTGATGCTCTGTTTGGCGTTCGGAAAGAAAAGCCAAATAAAGGATCTATTAAATTTCGCAGGAGTCTAACAACAAAGAGTCAATATGCGTATGCAGGCTTCGCTGCTAGCCACTGCCGCACTGACTGCGGAGGTGGGTGCCCTGAAACAGGGACTCGAGCGGACCGAGCAAGAGCTCGGCCTTGCCAAGCGGCAGCTCGAGGAGAAAGAAGGTAAGAAATACCTTACAGAAAAATTGCCTATAAAAAGACGTGATTGCAAAAAATAACAGGATTGTACTGCTTATTGTAGGGGCCACGACTGAGGTGGCGACCCTCAAGCAGGCGTTGTCCGAGGCCGAAAAGAAAGCGGCCACGGAGCGCACCGAGCGAGAGAAACTTGAGGCCCGGGTTGGCAAGGTGCAACAAGAGCTTCAGGCTCTCATGAAAAAACATGAGAGTTTGGAGCTTGAGTCAAAGACGCAAGCGTCCGAGCTCGCCGCGGCCCTTGAGACTGCCAAGTCTGCCAAGGCCGAAGCCCAAAAGGCCCTCCAAGAGTTGGAGGAGATGAAAAAGATAACAGCGGGTAAGGCATTCTTTATGCAAAGCAGAAATATAAAAGTAAACTACTTGTTACTTACCCGAATCCGGAGCTCTCCAGGGGCATTCGCAGATCTTCCCCGAAGCGTATCCGATGCCGCCGCTTTCTACCGAGCTGAAGAGGGCAGCTCGACGGAGAAGGTGTTCTGGTCTTAGTATACTGAGGTCGGACACCCTGTGCCCTTGAGTGACCAGCTGAAACAGCTGGTCGAGCTCCACAAGGCGGCCAAACAGGCCATGAAGGGCTTCATAGTTTGGCTGTGGCTCGGAGAGGCCCTGCCTGGGAGCTACTTCGAGCTGATGCGGCGGCTGGTGGAGGCATGTCCAAGGCTCGAGGTCATCAAGTGCTCCGTCTGCATCGAAGGTGCCTGTAGGGCCCTTGCCCGTGCAAAGGTGCACTGGGGTAAGCTGGACGGTGAGAAGCTTGTGAGGGACAGGCCGCCGCCGGGGAAGGAGCATCGCAAGCCCGAGCACTACTATAAGGATGTTCTTGCGGGTGCCCGCCTTGTGGTGGATGAGTGTACCAAGGATGTAATTTTTGAACGAACTCGCTCGTGTTTATCCTGTGCGCTGAAAACTTGTTCATATGTGCTAAGAAATGCTTGTTGAATTTAAAATATTACTTTCTGTGTGGCCGTTTATCAAAAAATTGAGAGATGGCCAGTCGTCGGCTTCTGCCCCCATGCCACTAGTGCTGGGGTGTTTGGGATAAACCTGAGCGCTCTTTTTCCCATAGTTGGGTCCTTCGAGGGAGGCGCTCAGCACAACGAACCAGGCAATCGGACTATAATGCTTGAACACTCTCACTTAGCCATAGAACTCTATAATTTGAAATTTCGGTGAAGCCCCTAGTTCGGAAGACCGAGTTCGGGGCGCTATCCACGCCTTGGCCGGACAAAGCCGGCTCCTCGCTCGAAGCGGCATAAGTCTTTAGGGACTCGAAAAACCTCTCGAATAGCGACTGGTCTCTCGCCTCATCATGACAGTCAGTTTTAGCTTTCTCCACTGAGGTGCTTAACCCAGCTCAACTGGGGCACAATCGCAGTGGTTCTCCTAGTGTTACCTTAGCCGATATAGCGGAACGTAAGGCACCAAAACATAGGAGCCGGGCAAACCCAACTATTGACCCAAATCATGATTCGGAGCCGATGCATATAGTGCTATAAGTTCGGGGTGCTGCACTTGTGAAAGTGTACGGGCTTCTGACACCATATTGAGGGGTACTGAAGCCCCTAGCGTGTTTGTCATACCATGGTGTATGGGTGCAACATGTCATTTAATAAACATATATATGAAAGGAGGATAATGCAAAAAATAGACAAAAAGCTATGCAATGTTAATAGAAAGGCTGCTATCAAAGCAGAACGATACAAGTAGTGCGATAAGCAAAAGATATTGGGCTATTTAACATGTCCTGGCCAGGAGCAGGCCACGGAATTGTATGCCAAAACAGGTATCCTGCTCGTAACAGAGACCACCTGGGAGTTCCATAATGCGGCATGGCTTGTCTGCTTCCCTGGATCTTGCATCGTTTGTGCGGCAGTTGAATTGCCGAACAGGTCGTCCGAAGTATGGAGTCCTGAAAGTAAGAGAAAATTAAAAAAAGAATTCGGCAGCCCCTAGTACGTTTTAAGTCGTATTTTGGGTTTGCCGTTATTGTGCCCTTCCACTGTGCCCATGGTATTTCAAGAGCGTAGTTATGTACGCGAGGCACTGGTTTCGCTATGTCGCGAGGGCTGGGGTTGGGGCCGCATTGCTACGCCTGCTCAGAACGTGCCAGGCGGTCTTGTTGTAGGTTACTCCGGGCGCGCTTGGCAGTGTCTGGCTTTTTAACGGACGGACTGGAGAATTGCCTAAGAAGGCTGCTTTGTACTTCCGCTGCGAGGGCCGCCATGTGCTCCTCCGTACGGAGGGAGCGTTCGGTGTTTCTGTTGACCGTGATTACTCCTCGAGGGCCTGGCATCTTGAGCTTGAGATATGCGTAGTGCGGTACCGCATTGAACTTTGGAAATGCGGTTTGCCCGAGCAGGGCGTGATAGCCACTGCGAAACAAGACTATATCGAAGATTAACTCTTCGCTTCGGAAATTGTCCAGGGACCCGAAGACCACTTGAAGTGTTACTGAGCCTGTACAGTTGGCCTCTACACCTGGTATAGCGCCTTTAAAGGTCATTTTTGTGGGCTTAATCCTCGAGGGATCTATGCCCATTTTCCGCACTGTATCCTGGTAAAGCAGGTTCAGGCTACTTCCGCCGTCCATGAGGACTCTTGTGAGATGAAATCCGTCGATAATTGGGTCGAGAACCAATGCGGCAAAGCCGCCATGACGGATGCTAGTGGGGTGGTCCCTTCGATCAAAAGTGATCGGGTAGGAGGACCATGGGTTGAACTTTGGGACGACTGGCTCCATCGCGTATATGTCCCGTAGCGCACGCTTCCGCTCCCTCTTGGGAATGTGGGTTGCGTATATCATGTTCACCGTCCGCACTTGTGGGGGAAAACCCTTTTGTCCACTGTTGTTCGGCGGCCTGGGCTCCTCCTTGTCATCGCTATGTAGCCCCTTGTCTTTATTTTCGGCTCTTAGCTTGCCTGCTTGCTTGAACACCCAACAATCCCTATTAGTGTGATTGCTGGCCTTTCGGGGGTGCCATGTATCTGGCACAAGCGGTCGAGTATTCGGTCCAAACTGGACGGGCCCTGAGTATTCTTTTTGAATGGCTTTTTCCGCTGACCGGATTTATAGCCTCTGAATCCGGCATTAACTGCCGTGTCTTCGTTGCTGTCGCTGCTAACGGGCGCTTTTGCTTATTCCGACGTGTACTGCCACTTTTGTCCTTTGTATCCGAATTACCAGGGTTCTTTGCTAAGTTGTTACTGCGAGCTAGCCAGCTGTCTCTCCCGCGCAAAAGCGGGTCATGAGTGTCGTGAGGGCTGCCATGGACTTCGGCTTTTCCTGTCCCAGGTGCCGGGGAAGCCACTCGTCGCGGATATTATGCTTGAAGGCTGCTAGGGCCTCTGCGTCCGGATAGTCAACTATCTGGTTTTTCTTTGTTAGGAACCATGTCCAGAATTTCCTGGCCGATTCCTCTGGCTGCTTAATTATGTGGCTTAAGTCATCGGCATCCGGTGGTCGCACATAAGTGCCCTGGAAGTTGTCGAGGAATGCGGCTTCCAGGTCCTCCCAAGAACCGATTGAGTCTGCTGGCAAGCTGTTAAGCCAATGCCGGGCCGGTCCCTTAAGTTTGAGCGGGAGGTATTTGATGGCGTGTAGATCATCGCCGCGGGCCATGTGGATATGGAGGAGATAATCCTCAATGCATACCGTAGGATCTGTTGTTCCAACATATGATTCGATGTTTACGGGTTTGAAACCCTCTGGGATTTTATGATCCATTACTTCGTCTGTGAAGCATAATGGGTGTGCGGCGCCTCTATACTGGGCTATATCACAATGCAGCTCGAAGGAGCTATATCTGTTGTGTTCAGCCCGGCCGGATTTGTTGTATCCGGAATGAAGATCACCGTCGCGTGCCGTGGGGCGCCTGCTCGATCCGTAGATTGATCTTGTTTGTCTTGCCTTGTCCTCCAGTACGTCTCGCAGGTCTGGCGCATTTTCCCGTGCCTTGGTTGAACGGCGCCGGGGCATGGCTTGGGTGGAGGGCCGAGAGGCCTCTCTGTCGCGGCCGTGAGGTGGCCGGTCGGCCATGTCGTGCGCTGGTGATGTAGGTGCTTCCTCCTCTGATTGGGGTAGCGGCCTGCGCTTTGGGTAACTCTTGGAGGGGCGTTCGAGTTCATACTCTTCGGCTGCAAGGACTTCGGTCCATCTGTCAGGTAGCAAATCTTGATCAGCTCTAAGCTGTTGCTGCTTTTTCTTGAGGCTGCTTGCCGTGGCTAAAAGCCTGCGTTTGAAACGATCTTGTTCGGCGGGGTCCGATGGTACGACGAATTTGTCGTCGTCGAGGCTTGCCTCATCTTCGGAGGGAGGCATATAGTTATCATCCTCAACCTCTCGGTCTGCCGCTCTCTCATGAGGGCTGGCTTCTCCATCTTCTTGTGCCGAATCTTGCTGTAGGGGGTGTTCTTTGGCGCTATTCGGGGTAGTATTATCTCCCGTACCGGAATCACCATTTTTGCTTTGGCGGGATTTAGAGCGGCGCCACTGACGCTGGCGCTTTGGCTGTTTCTTGGAGGTGTCATCCTTCGCTGTTCCATCGCCATCTCCATCTTTTGGAGTATCCACTATGTATATATCATATGACGAGGTGGCCTTCCAGCGCCCTACAGGTGCTGGTTCCTGTTCATCTCCTGCATCGTCGTCCATACCGTTGATGTCTTCGGAGTCAAAGTCAAGCATGTCGGTTAAATCGTCGACAGTGGCTACAAAGTGGGTGGTGGGTGGGCTTCGAATTTCTTCGTCGTCTGCATCCCATCCTTGCTGACCGTAGTCCGGCCATGCCTCTCCTGATAAAGAGAGAGACTTTAGTGAGTTCAGGATGTCGCCGAAGGGCGAGTGCTGAAAGATGTCCGCTGTGGTGAACTCCATTATCGGCGCCCAATCGGATTCGATCGGTAGGGGCGCAGGGGGGGGGGGGTTCGGAGTCCGGAGAGGAATCCGGATCCTCGGAGTCACGGGTCACGCAAAACGCGGAGCTGACGTTCGGCTCGATCGCCTTTGAGATCGTAGCCCCTGAGGTGCCGTCCAGCCGCTCATCCTCGATTGGCGCAATAGGCTCTGGATTAAGGGTAGGAACCGGTGCGCGTGCGGCCTCCAGGGCACTGTTCGGCGGCAGAGCAAGATCATGCCTCTCAAAACAGTGCGGCGCGCTTGGCTGTGGCTCGAATCCATCGAAGATCAAATCCCCGCGGATGTTTGCCGTGTAGTTTAAGCTTCCAAACCTGACCTGATGGCCAGGGGCGTAGCTTTCGATCTGCTCCAGGTGGCCAAGCGAATTGGCCCGCAGTGCGAAGCCGCCGAAGACGAAGATCTGTCCGGGGAGAAAAGTCTCACCCTGGACCGAATCGTCGTTGATGATCAAAGGAGCCATCGGGCCTAAAAGTGACGACACAGAGGAACTCTCAATGAAAGCACCAATGTCGGTGTCAAAACCGGCGGATCTCGGGTAGGGGGCCCCAAACTGTGCGTCTAGGCGGATGGTAACAGGAGACAAGGGACACGATGTTTTACCCAGGTTCGGGCCCTCTCGATGGAGGTAAAACCCTACTCCTGTTTGATTAATATTGATGATATGGGTAGTACAAGAGTAGATCTACCACGAGATCAAGGAGGCTAAACCCTAGAAGCTAGCCTATGGTATGATTGTTGTATGATGAAGTTGTCCTACGGACTAGAACCCTCCGGTTTATATAGACACCGGATAGGGTTAGGGTTACACAGAGTCGGTTACAATGGTAGGAGATCTTGAATATCCGCATCGCCAAGCTTGCCTTCCATGCCAAGGAAAGTCCCATCCGGACATGGGACGAAGTCTTCAATCTTGTATCTTCATAGTACCGGAGTCCGACTGAAGGTATAGTCCGGCTACCCGAACACCCCCTGAAGCTTGGGTTTGCCCACCCTTCTTGGAAGATGGCCTCTTGTTGGACAATGTGCCATTGAAGCCGGGCTGTGTGAAGTGCTACGTGACTGAAGTAAAGCCTGGATTCAATGAATTTGCCCTGAAGAATGTCCTAGGAGACTTTGATGAGCAAAGGACCTTGGGATAAACACTGTTACAATACATCCAGTGGCCATGAAAGTAAATAGAGTTCATCGATGAGATCACTGAAGCCCCGCCAAGAGCAACCACTGCCGCCCCTCAACCGGTGACGCTCTCCTTGCCACAACAGCTCTTGCGGGCTGACGCATCAACCTGTGATCAGCCGGCCCGACTTTGTGGTGTACAGGCCATGTCATCCTCCGCCCCAAACTAGCCAGTGGCAAGGCCTACAACTGTTGAAGATGCACCACTGGTTTAGATGCCGGCCACTGAAGCAGCAGGGGGACACCCAGCTGCAGCACATGCTCAACAGACCAACCTGGTGGAACATACTGCTAAGTAGTCTGATGCTTTGGAACCGCCTACTAAGCAGTCTGTAGGTCCAGAACCGACTGCTCATCAGTTTGTTCGGTCCATAGTCGCGTGATCAGCATACCAATGCGTCAGCACTTCCTGCTCAGCAAGTCGACATGTTGGCACGACCTCCTCAGCACATCGACAAGTTGGCATCACCTGCGTAGAAACCCGACATAGCTTCAACACATGGTCAGCAGTCTGATGCCTCTGCTCCTATAGCCCAGCAGTCCGTCACAGCAGCACTGCCAACTCAGTGGTCCGACATAGATAAACCATCTACTAAGCAGTCCGTCCAAGCTTCACTGTCTGCTTGGCAGTCTACCTTGCAGGCAGCCAGACATTCTGCCAGAAATGCTTCAAGTACCAAGAAGGAAGTGGCCAAAAAGGCTACACCCCCGAGGAAGTGCAGCGGGAAAGTGAAGAGGAAAGAGAACAGTTGCCTCTCACTTAAAGCACTCATCACCCAGAACCAAATTAACATCAGCTTGTTCGAATCAAGGAGTAATATTATTTCTGACGGCATGGATGATGAAGAAGTATGTTTGTTGCTTGCTAAAAGTAAAGCAGACGTACTTAAATCATGCTATTACGTCCATGGCCAACCATTTCTTTTTGCCGAATACTTTGATGAGTGTAGCTCCAGTTGCCGCGAGTTACATGAATATTGCATGGATCTAATGTCAGAAGGTCATCATGGTTTTCTAGTACACTACAACAGAGATCATTTCCGACACAATGTTGGTTCCATCAATGTGAGTTTTGAGGATTTATAGCTCTTCTTCAACTTCAACGAGCTCGATGCCACTCTTGTTAGATGCCTGATTTTGTAAGTACTTAACGAACTCTGATCATCTTCTCCATACAAGGCTGTAAATGATAAACAACTAACTGCATTTTATTCCTCTTAGGGGATTGAATGCCTAGAGAAGAAAAAGGAAGAGTGTGTATGTCATAGATCTTGAATTAGCAATTGTCACAACAATACATTGTAAGGACCTATGGGACTGGGCCGTTAACACGGTCGTACGTCTCTTCAAAAACACGTCCCATGTAGAATCATTTGTCTGGCCATATCACGAATGGTAAGTCAAGTAAACAACCATGCATACATTGATTGTGTTTCAGATTTCGACATAATTTGTAAGTTCATGGCTTTCTTAATATGTAGCAATCACTGGATATTGGTATTCATTGTTCTTAACAAGAACACAACTTACTACATCGATTCTCTCAGAGAGTCAACAAATACTCAGGATCTGACGCATCTTCAACAATTCACGGATAGGTATTGAATTCTGTGATGTTGAAATCAATTTGCATTCATATCTGGTTCAATAATTGATGTTGTCAAAATTCATCTTCATTTGCAGTGTGCTCGCATTGTGGAAAATTAAACCAGGGAACCTGTTCAAGAGGGAACTACCACTGCAGCACGCGATCGTTTCTCTGGTAACACACCGAAATCCGTTATTTTCGGAAACTTTATCCAACAGTCTGCAAATACCTTTTCTTATGCTAGTCAAATGTTCAAGCTTCTAAATAAATCTCTTTCTATTTTGTCCAAAGAAAAAATAATACATCTAACAACGGTTAGGTTGTTCCAAACAAGACAAATACATGACTAATTCTGTACAAAAAATTCAGTGTCCTCAGCAAGAAGCAGGGACAAACCTTTGTGGATACTATGTTTGCACACACATGATCTCCATCTGCAAATCTACTGACAGTTGTGATGATCCTCGTGAATTAGTACCTGTAAGTCTATCTTAATTAATATCTTCTACTCCACTGATATGGCACATTCTGATCTTAAAAATACTGTAGCTCATCTTAAAACCAAGGACCCCTGAACCGCTCCCGACTGGTGAATTGCTGATGGTTCTGAGATTTATCAGTGACTTCTTCCTGAATCACTACATCAATCCGACTGGTGATAATGAAGATTTCAGCATGCCTTCTCCTGCAACATTGAGTAAGAGTTAGCCTCTAAACATATATATATGCATGGATCCATTGTTTTCCATCTGATGAGGTCTTCGTATTTCATACACTATGATTAATTATGTAATGCATATATGTGTGGACAAATCATTGGAATTTAGCTACCATATGTTCAATTGCAACTGTTGAGAAATATGATGAATGTTCTTCCTGTGGATACTATTTGTTCAATTGAATATTGTGGCGAATTTGCTTTTTGCATGCCGATTCAAAATGGGATTTTTTATTTGTTCAATTGAAGATTGTGGCGAATTTGCTTTTTGCGTGCCGATTCAAAATGGGATATTTTTGTTTATTTGTTCAATTGAATATTGTGGTGATTTTTCTTTTTGCATGCCGATTCAAAATGGGATGTTTTTGTTTTAACCTGGCAATTGCTTCACACATGCTTCAACTAAGTGAGTGTGTGCGATCCACATCGGAAAGCATAAGTCAATCATAGCGGAACCGTCGGTGATACAGAGCAGATCACAAAATATTTGTAGTGCTACTACATGTGCGTAGGGTCTCCGAAACCGTTTGTGATATTGCTTTATCACACACGAGAACTCGGAGTAAACCGTGCCCAATGTAAAATACAATCCCAGTCGTAATTTTTTCAGGAAACGTGTCGGATCCCAAACGAAAAGCACATGTCACTCTTGCAGCAACCATCGATGATACGCAACAAATCACAAACGTTCTGCAACACTTGTTTGTGTGCGAAGGGGCTCCTGAACCATTTGTGATAGAACATTATCGCACACGGTAATTGTTGGGAAACATGTGCGATGGAGTCTTGCATGGAAGACGGGTTACATAGAAAACTCATGTGCGATGGGGCACAAATCGCACACAGTTCATATGTTGGCCTGTGTGCCTTACATACTGTTTCTCAAACGGTTTATTAGGATAGACCGTATGGTTTCACTACGTCATTAGAAATGTTTAATCACCGGTACCACACGTGCGAAAGAATTTAGTGTGTGCTGCATCGCACACGATTACATTTTAGAAGGCCTCTCGATCATTGCTCCATATCCCCGACTGTTTCTGGGTCATGTGGGAAGGACACACTATCGCCCACACTCACTTGGAGATGGCCCCAAATGCCGTCGCAGAAAGGGGTTAAAAACCATTTGTATAACACCGACGCGTACCAGTGGTAGATGATTTGCACGAGTAGAACACAAAGAGTTGTGGGCAATAATAGTCATACCGCTTACCACCAACGTCTTATTTTGATTCGGCGGTATTGTTGGATGAAGCAGCTCGGACCAACCTTACATGACCACATTCATGAGACCAGTTCCACTGACAGACATGCAACTTGTTTTGCATAAAGGTGGCTGACGGTTGTCTGTTTCTCCAACTTTAGTTGAACCGAATTTGACTATGACCAGTCCTTGTTGAAGGTTAAAACAACACACTTGAGAAAAAATCATTGTGGTTTTGATGCGTAGGTAAGAACGGTTCTTACTAGAGGCCCATAGGAGCCACGTAAAACTTGCAACAACAAAGTAGATGACGTCTAACTTGTTTTTGCAGGGCATGTTGTGATGTGATATGGTCAAGACATGATGTGATATAAGTTATTGTATGAGGTGAGCATGTTTTGTTAAAGTTATCGGCAACTGGCAGGAGCCTTATGGTTGTCGCTTTATTGTATGAAATGCTATCACCATGTAATTTCTTTACTTTATCACTATGTTGTAGCGATAGTTGTAGAAGCAATAGTTGGCGATATGACAACGACACTACGATGGAGATCAAGGTGTCAAGCTAGTGACGATGGAGATCATGACGGTGCTTTGGAGATCGAGATCAAAGGCACAAGATGATGATGGCCATATCATGTCACATATTTTGATTGCATGTGATGTTTATCTTTTATGCATCTTATTTTGCTTAGTACGGCGGTAGCATTATAAGATGATCCCTCACTAAATTTCAAGGTATAAGTGTTCTCCCTGAGAATGCACCGTTGCTACAGTTCGTCATGCTGAGACACCACGTGATGATCGGGTGTGATAAGCTCTACATTCACATACAATGGGTGCTAGACAGTTTTGCATGTGTAGAATACTCGGGTTAAACCTGACAGGCCTAGCATATGCATATATGGCCTCGGAACACTGAGACCGAAAGGTCGAATGTGTATCATATAGTAGATATGATCAACATAGAGATATTCACCTTTGAAAACTACTCCATCTCACGTGATGACCGGACATGGTTTAGTTGATATGGATCACGTGATCATTTAGATGACTAGAGGGATGTCTATCTAAGTGGGAGTTTTTAAGTAATATGATTAATTGAATTTAAATTTATCATGAACTTTGTCCTGATGGTTTTTGCATATCCATGTTCTTGTAGATCAATGGACCGTTCCATCGTTCCATTGAATTTTAATGCGTTCCTAGAGAAAGCTAAGTTGAAATATGATGGTAGCAACTACATGGACTGGGTCCGTAACTTGAGGATTATCCTCATTGATGCACAGAAGAATTACATCCTGGAAGCACCGCTAGGTGCAAGACCCGCTGCAGGAGCAACTCCGGATGTTATGAACGTCTGGCAAACTAAAGCTAATGACTATGCGATAGTTCAGTGTGCCATGCTTTACATCTTAGAATCGGGACTTCAAAGACGTTTTGAACGTCATGGAGCATATGAGATGTTCTAGGATTTGAAGTTAATATTTCAAGCAAATGCCCAAGTTGAGAGATATGAAGTCTTCAACAAGTTCTATAGCTGCAAGATGGAGGTGAACAGTTCTGTCAGTGAACACATAGTCAGAATGTCTGGGCACCATAACCACTTGACTCGGCTGAGAGTTAATCTTCCTGATGATAGTGTCATTGACAGAGTTCTTCAATCACTGCCACCAAGCTATAAAGGCTTCATGATGAACTATAACATGCAAGGGATGGAAAAGACAATTCCCGACCTCTTCACAATGCTTAAGGCCGCAGAGGTAGAAATCAAAAAGGAGCACCAAGTGTTGATGGTTAACAAGACCACTAGTTTCAAGAAAAAGGGCAAAGGGAAGAAGGGGAACTTCAAGAAGAATAGCAAGCAAGTTGCTGCTCAAGGGAAGAAGCCCAAGTCTGGACCTAAGCCTGAAATTGAGTGCTTCTACTACAAAGGGACTGGTCACTGGAAGCGGAACTGCCCCAAGTATTTGGCGGATAAGAAGGATGACAAAGTGAAAGGTATATCTGATATACATGTTATTGATGTGTACCTTACTAATGCTCGTAGTAGCGCCCGGGTATTTGATACTGGTTCTGTTGCTCATATTTGCAACTTGAAACAGGGGATACAAATTAAACAAAGACTGGCTAAGGACGAGGTGATGATGCATGTCTGAAATGGTTCCAAGGTCGATGTGATCGCCGTCAGCATGCTACCTCTACATCTACCTTCAGGATTAGTTTTAGACCTGAATAGTTGTTATTTGGTGCCAGTGTTGAGCATGAACATTATATCTAGATCTTGTTTGATGCGAGACGGTTATTCATTTAAATCAGAGAATAATGGTTGTTCTATTTATATGAGTAATATCTTTTATGGTCATGCACCCTTGATGAGTGGTCTATTTTTGTTGAATCTCGATCATAGTGACACACATATTCATAATATTGAAGCCAAAAGATGCAAAGTTAATAATGATAGTGCAACTTATTTGTGGCACTACTGTTTAGGTCATATTGGAGTAAAGCGCATGAAAAAACTCCATGCTAATGGGCTTTTGGAATCACTTGATTATGAATCACTTGATGCTTGCGAACCATGCCTCATGGGCAAGATGACTAAGACTCTGTTCTCCAGAACAATGGAGCGAGCCACTGACTTACTGGAAATAATACATACCGATGTATGCAGTCCGATGAGTATTGAGGCTCGTGGCGGGTATCGTTATTTTCTGACCTTCACAGATGATTTGAGCAAATATGGGTATATCTACTTAATGAAACACAAGTCTGAAACATTTGAAAAGTTCAAAGAATTTCAGAGTGAAGTGGAAAATCATCGTAACAAGAAAATAAAGTTTCTACAATCTGACCGCGGATGCGAATATTTGAGTTACGAGTTTGATCTTCATTTGAAACAATGTGGAATAGTTTCGCAACTCACGCCACCAAGAACACCACAGCGTAATGGTGGGTTCGAACATCGTAACCGTACTTTATTAGATATGGTGTGATCTATGATGTCTCTTACCAATTTACCACTATCATTTTGGGGTTATGCTTTAGAGACGGTTGCATTCATGTTAAATAGGGCACCATCTAAATCCGTTGGGACAACACCATATGAACTTTGGTTTGGCAAGAAACCTAAGATGTCGTTTCTTAAAGTTTGGGGCTGCGATGCTTATGTGAAAAAGCTTCAACCTTATAAGCTCGAACCCAAATCGGAGAAATGCGTCTTCATAGGATACCCAAAGGAAACGGTTGGGTACAGCTAGTATCATAGATCCGAAGGCAAGATATTCGTTGCTAAGAATGGATCCTTTCTAGAGAAGGAGTTTCTCTCAAAAGAAGTGAGTGGGAGGAAAGTAGAACTTGATGAGGTAACTGTACCTGCTCCCTTATTGGAAAGTACTTCGTCACAAAAATTAGTTCCAGTGATGCCTACACCAATTAGAGAGCAAGCTAATGATGATGATCATGAAACTTCAGATCAAGTTACTACCGAACCTTGTAGGTCAACCAGAGTACGGTCTGCACCAGAGTGGTACGGTAATCCTGTTCTGGAAGTCATGTTACTAGACCATGATGAACCTACGAACTATGAGGAAGCGATCATGAGCCCAGATTCCGCAAAATGGCTTGAGGTCATGAAATCTGAGATGGGATCCATTTATGAGAACAAAGTGTGGATTTTGGTTGACCTGCCCGATGATCGGCAACCCATAGAGAATAAATGGATCTTCAAGAAGAATACTGACACTAACGATAATGTTACTGTCTACAAAGATCGACTTGTTGTGAAAGCTTTTCGACAACTTCAAGGAGTTGACTATGATGAGACTTTCTCACCCGTAGCTATGCTTAAGTCTGTCCGAATCATGTTAGAAATTGCCGCATTTTATGATTATGAAATTTGGCAAATGGATGTCAAAACCGCATTCCTTAATGGATTTCTTAAAGAGGAGTTGTATATGATGCAACCAGAAGGTTTTGTAGATCCTAAAGGTGCTAACAAAGTGTGCAAGCTCCAGCGATCCATTTACGGACTGGTGCAAGCCTCTCGGAGTTGGAATATACACTTTGATAGTGTGATCAAAGCATATGGTTTTATATAGACTTTTGGAGAAGCCTGTATTTACAAGAAAGTGAGTGGGAGCTATGTAGAATTTCTAATATTATATGTGGATGAAATATTGTTGATTGGAAATAATACAAAATTTCTAGATAGCATAAAAGGATACTTGAGTAAGATTTTTTCAATGAAAGACCTCGGTGAAGCTGCTTATATATTGAGCATCAAGATCTATAGAGATAGATCAAGACGCTTAATTGGACTTTCACAAAGCACATACCTTGATAAAGTTTTGAAGAAGTTCAAAATGATCAGTCAAGGAAAGGGTTCTTGCTTGTGTTACAAGGTGTGAAATTGAGTCAGACTCAATGCCCGACCACTGCAGATGATAGAGAGAAAATGAAAGTCATTCCCTATGCCTCAGACATGGGTTCTATCATGTATGCAATGCTGTGTACCAGACCCGATGTGTGCCTTGCTATAAGTTAGGAGGGAGGTACCAAAGTAATCCAGGTGTGGATCACTGGACAACGGTCAAGAACATCCTGAAATACCTGAAAAGGACTAAGGATATGTTTCTCGTTTATGGAGGTGACAAAGAGCTTGTCGTAAATGGTTACGTTGATTCTAGCTTTGACACTGATCCAGATGGCTCTAAGTCACCAACCAGATACATATTCATATTGAATGGTGGAGCTGTCAGTTGGTGCAGTTCCAAGCAGAGCATTGTGGCGGGATCTATGTCTGAGGTGGAGTACATAGCTGCTTCGGAAGCAGCAAATGAAGGAGTCTGGACAAAGGAGTTCATATTCGATCTAGGTGTAATACCTAGTGCATCGGGTCCAATGAAAATCTTTTATGATAATACTGGAGCAATTGCCTTAGCGAAGGAATCCAGATTTCATAATAGAACGAAAAACATCAAGAGACGCTTCAACTCCATCCACAATGAAGTCAAGGAGGGAGACATAGAGATTTGCAAAATACATACAGATCTGAATGTTGCAGACCCATTGACTAAGCCTCTTCCACGAGCAAAACATCAACAGCACCAAGTCTCCATGGGTGTTAGAATCATTACATTATAATCTAGATTATTGACTCTAGTGCAAGTGGAAGACTCAAGGAAATATGCCCTAAAGGCAATAATAAAGTAGTTCTTTGTATTTCCTTATATCATGATAAATGTTTATTATTCATGCTAGAATTGTACTAACCGGAAACTTAGTACATGTGTGAATACATAGAAAAAATAAAGTGTCCCTAGTATGCCTATACTTGACTAGCTCGTTAATCAAAGATGGTTAAGTTTCCTGACCATAAACATGTGTTGTCATTTGATGAACGAGATCACATCATTAGAGAATGATGTGATGGACAAGACCCATCTGTTAGCTTAGCATAATGGTCGTTAAGTTTTATTGCTATTGCTTTCTTCATGACTTATACATATTCCTTTGACTATGATATTATGCAATTCCTGAATACCAGAGGAACACCTTGTGTGCTATCAAATGTCACAATGTAAATGGGTGATTATAAAGATGCTCTACAGGTGTCTTCAAAAGTGTTCGTTGGGTTGGCATAGATCGAGATTAGGATTTGTCACTCCGAGTATCGGAGAGGTATATCTGGGCCCTCTCAGTAATGCACATCACAATAAGCCTTGCAAGCAATGTGACTAATGAGTTAGTGGCGAGATGACGCATTGCAGAACGAGTAAAGAGACTTGCCGGTAACGAGATTGCACTAGGTATGAGGACACTGACGATCGAATCTCGGGCAAGTAACTTGCAGATGACAAAGGGAATAACGTATGTTGTCATTGCGGTTTGATCGATAAAGATCTTCGTAGAATATGTAGGAACCAATATGAGCATCGATGTTCCACTATTGGTTATTGACCGGAGATGTGTCTCGGTCATGTCTACATAGTTATCGAACCCATAGGGTCCGCACGCTTAACATTCGATGACGATTTGTATTATGAATTATGTGTTTTGTTGAAGAGCATATTGCACAAAGAGTATGTCGAAAGAGTATGTCTCGGGCGAAGCAACCATCACTTCACCTTTTCCACAGTAAGTACCTCCTTGGGCCAGTGAAAAATCACTTTTCTCTCTCCATCAAGTGCATTTATTGTCAATATAACCCTGTCACCGAAACACCTCTTTGGTTATAGTTAGTTCAGGTTAGTCATGAGTTAGTCTAACCTCTAGCTAAGTTAGAGTATCCAAACAGGAGCAGTATAGGACATGCAAGTTGCTCAAAGCATACAGTCAAATTCGTATGTGAAAGGATCTTTTTTGTTTTTGAAAACGGAACGTGAAAGGATCTTCGAATGATATAATTTTCAAATTATATAAAATCTTATCAATAGTCAAAGGCATCCTCGAAGAATACATTAGGCCCTACTCCCTCCGTCTAGGTGTATAAGTCACCTTACAAAAACCAAATAATCCCAAAATACTTAGGCGCGGTGCATTAACTCCCACCTCGTTTCTTGTTTCTTGACATATCCACCAATAAGAGATGTGGGTCGTGCATGTTTTCAATGACTTAGACTACCAAACACGACATGCAATGGCTAGTTCATTGCATGCAATGCTATTAATTAGCAAATAAATATTAATTTCTCTCATTTTCCCCTCTTCCTTGGTCACGGTGCACAATCTAAGATGACTTATTCACTAGACGGAGGGAGTATATAAAATCTTACCAATAGTCAAAACCAAGTGTTACTACTACAACAAACAAGTTCAAAATGAGAAACTGGACCCACTCATGGCACGGCACGCCTGTCTCGTTTGGTCCATCGGTCAAAGCGCTTCCTCTTCTTGGCATAACAATAGAGTACAATAATTTTTTTAGAATGCTCTTGGCATGTCGCTAACATGTGATGAGGTAACTGACCTCAATAGACGGCAAAAACGCCAGCCCGCCGCACTTTGAGAGAGACTAGGAGCGAGAAGCGATACAGGCTGGTGGATTACGAGAGCTAGGTGCCGCACGAAGGCCAAGAAATATGGTGATAGCGTGGGTTGGCCACATATAGTATGATGTAACTACACTGGGCTGCCGTGTTTCGTACTCTTCTAGTCTACTATGGAGATGATTGGTTGATTTTATATTGCTAAATAATATAAAATATTATGAGTCCAGACGCTCCACCACGAGGTTCCTTGCTCCTTCTCGGTCATCGGGAATCTATGTTCTTCCATTGTTTTTTTGACATGAGCTTTGTTCATCCTTTTGCCAACACGCGGGACATCTAGCATCAAGGTGCACGTGTCATGCAAGAAAATGGAGATAAGTAGTGCGTAAGTGAGTCGTGCACTATGATGGCACTTAGTACTACGTAATATTTTTCCTCCTCGATGGCACGTGAATAGTGCATGCACGCAATGACGGAGCACGGGATGGTAGCCATAGACATGGTCTGCCCTTTTTGGAGAGAGTACTAAATACGTATTAAATTTGATGTGTCCTGTCAACTCGCAGAACGACGAGAAGCACACACTAAATGACGGAGCACGGGATGGTAGCCATGGACATGGTCAATCCTTTTTGGAGACTACTTTTGATGTGTCCGGTCTACTCGCAAACAGGAGAAGCTTTGCTTAGTACACTATCGACTGTAGTACCATAATCATTATTCGACTTCCGGAAGAGGCGAAGAGCCAAACGCACGGTCACCTACTCACAGTATAACCGGTTGTGTTGGCACTAATTTTTTAACGTAGTACCTGAGTGTATTGCTCCAGTGGTCATCACATGTGAGCCAATCGATTCGCACCCTTCCATGCTCCATTTTGTCTTGTGTTCCTTCCTCCGTCGAGCACACTGACAAGTGGGACCAATGCTCATGTATGCCAACGTGGTAGTTAATTATTTTGTAAGAGTCAGCTATCACACCCTTTCGATGGCACGCCAATGTACCCACTAGAAACAAGTTATACTTGTTCGGTTCAACCACCACCCTAGGTGTTTGGAGAGGAACTAGCCTACGCCGCCTGCCCACCTATAGAACCGCCTCACACTTAATGTTTATTTGCTAACTAATAGCATTGCATGCAATGAACTAACCATTGCATGTCGTGTTTGCTAATCTCAAGTCATTAAAAGCATGTTGAGGGAGTCCTGGATTAGGGGGCCTCTGGACAGCCGGACTATATCCTTTGGTCGGACTGTTGGACTATGAAGATACAAGATTGAAGACTTCGTCTCGTGTCCGGATAGGACTCTACTTGGCGTGGAAGGCAAGCTAGGCAATACTGATATGTATATCTCCTCCTTTGTAACCGACCTTGTGTAATCCTAGCCCCCTCCAGTGTCTATATAAACCGGAGGGTTTTAGTCCGTAGGACAACATACAATCATACCATAGGCTAGCTTCTAGGGTTTAGCCTCTCCGATCTCGTGGTAGATCAACTCTTGTAATACCCATATCATCGAGAATAAATCAAGAAGGACGTAGGGTTTTACCTCCATCAAGAGGGCCCGAACCTGGGTAAAACATTGTGTTCCCTGCCTCCTGTTACCATCCGCCTTAGACGCACAGTTTGGGGCCCCCTACCCGAGATCCGCCGGTTTTGACACCGACATTGGTGCTTTCATTAAGAGTTCCTCTGTGTCGTCACCGTTAGGCTTGATGTCTCCTACTATCATCGATAGCGACGCAGTCCAGGATAAGACTTTTCTCCCCAGACAGATCTTTGAGTTTGGTGGCTTCGCACTACGGGCCAACTCACTTGGCCATCTGGAGCAGATCGAAAGTTATGCCCCTGGCCACCAGGTCAGGTTTGGAAGCTTAAATTATAAGGCCGATATCCGCGGAGACTTGATCTTCGACGGATTCGAGCCCCTGCCTTGTGCGCCGCACGGTCGCGATGAGTATGATTTAGCTCTACCATCAGACAGTGTTCAGGAGATCGCACCGGCAACTGCTCCGACCCTCAATTCGGAGCCAATCGCGCCATCCATGGACGGGTGGATAGACCCCGCCACGGAGGCCATACCCTCAATGGCGATCGAGCCAAATATCGACCTTACCCCTCATGAGAGCCGTGTTGTCCAATTGCCGGATCCTTCTCCGGCTACGGACTCCGAACCGCCTGCGCCCGTTCCTATCAAATCTGATTGGGCGCCGATCATGGAGTTTATCAGCACAGATATTTTGCAACACTCGCCCTTCGGTGACATACTGAATTCACAAAGGTCTATCTCCTTGTCAGGAGAGTCCTGGCTGAACCATGTCCGGCAGGACTGGGATACGGATGATGAAGAAATTCGTCGCCCACCCACCACCCACTTAGTATCCACTATCGATGATTTAACCAACTGCTCGACTTCAACTTCGAAGACATTGATGGTATGGACGATGATGCAGGAGACGAACAGGAACCACTGCCCATAGGGCACCAGACGCCCACTTCATCACATGACGTATACATGGTGGACACACTAAAAGAAAAGGGCGACGAGGAACGGAAGGACGCAACAAAGGGTTGCCCCTTCGAGAAGCAGTCAAAGCGGTGGCGCAAGCGCCGCTCCAAATCCTGCTTCGGCAGAAACAACGATCATATAGACCCAGCGTTAGAGCAGGGTGAACCATCGCCGGACCACGGCAATACGGAGAATCAAACCGAACAACCCAACTCTGTCAAAGATAATAATCCAGACGACATCACACCAGACAGACACCCGGAGCAACAGAATGCCCATCAAAGACTTGTCGCCACCGCGAGGAGTCTAAAAAAGCAGAAGCAAAGGCTCAAGGCTGCGCAAGACACACTCAGAATCAGATGGAGTAAAGTAGTCAACACAATAGCAGTACGACGGTAATCGCCACACCAAGAGCTACCCGAAGCGGAAGTTGCTACCTGAATTCAGTGAGGAGGCCTTAGATCCCCCGCAACTAAAAATTAAAATGGCCATCTGGCCAGATAGACGACCTCACGGCCAACATAGAGCGGCAAACAACGCCGCACATAAGCCAATACGCGATCCACGCGAGGGCTCGCATCAAAAGGACGACGCAACCAGATCCATCTATGGACCACGCAAGCGCGCTCCAGGATACGATGCAACACAACAAACATCCGAACACCACGGCACACCCAGATACAGGGGTGCCGCACACCCAGATACAGGGGTGCCGCACACCCCCTATGTTTCACCGACGGGGTGCTGGACAATGAATTTCCATAGGGATTCAAACCCGTAAACATAGAGGCATACGACGGAACAATAGACCCTGGGGTCTGGATTGAGGACTATATCCTCCATATCCATATGGCTCGAGGAGATGATCTCCACGCCATCAAGTACTTACCCCTCAAGCTCAAAGGACCAGCTCAGCACTGGCTTAAAAGCCTCCCCAAAAGCTCCATTGGAAGCTGGGAAGAACTCAAAGATGCTTTTCGGGCAAATTTTCAAGGGACTTACGTCCGACCTCTAGATGTGGACGATTTGAGTCATATAATTCAACAGCCCAGAGAGTCAGCCCGAAAGCTCTGGAACAGGTTTCTTACTAAAAAGAACCAAATAGTCGACTGTCCGGACGCGGAAGCCTTGGCAGCTTTTAAGCACAACGTCCGAGATGAATGGCTTGCCAGACACCTCGGCCAAGAAAAGCCGAGAACAATGGCAGCATTAACAAGCCTCATGACCCGCTTTTGCGTGGGCGAGGACAGCTGGCTAGCCCGATGCAGCACCAATGACCCAAGTACATCCGAAGTTAGAGATGGAAACGGGAAATCATGACGCAGCAAAAATAATAAGCGTCGGAATAAAGAAGACAGCCCGAAGAGCACGACGGTAAGCGCCGGATTCAGAAGCTCTCGGCTAGGTCAGCAAAAGCCGCCCTCTAAAAGCGCCAGAGATGAACTGTCCAGCCTAAACAAAATTCTGGACCAAATATGTTAGATCCATAGCACCCCCGATAAACCTGCAAATCATACCCACATAGAATGTTGGGTCTTCAAGTAGTCTGGCAAGCTCAACGCCGAACATAAGGGGCAGGATACACCAAGCAAAGACGAGGATGAGCCTCGCAAGCAAAACACTGGGGAACAGAAGAAATTTCCACCAGAAGTCAAAATAGTAAACGTGTTACACATGATAAAGGGGAGAAACAAAGCGGCACTCCCAGATAAATATGCCCAAGGGCCTATCACCGCGGAGTTCTGCCACTGGCCATCTCAACCGATCACCTTCGACCATCAGGATTACTCAGCAAGTATCCGGCGCGCAGGATGGGCTGCCTTGGTATTAGATCCAATAATTGACGGATACCACTTCACACGAGTCCTGATGGACGGTGGCAGCAGTCTAAACCTGATATATCAGGACACAGTCTGCAAAATGGGGATAGACCCAACGAAAATTCACCACAACAATACTACCTTTAAAGGAGTAACGCCAGGCCCAGGGGCTCATTGCACGGGCTCCCTGCTACTAGAGGTTATATTTGGCTTCCCCAATAACTTCCATAGCGAAAATTTAACCTTCCACATTGCTCCATTCCAAAGTGGCTATCAAGCACTACTTGGACGTGAAGCTTTCGCTCACTTTAATGCGATACCGCATTACACTTCCCTCACGCTTAAGATGCCCGGTCCACGTGGCATCATTACAGTAAATGGAAATATTGAGCGATCCCTGCGCGCCGAAGAGAGTGCGGCTGCCTTGGCAGCCGCACACTAAAACGGCCTCACCAACTAAAGCATTTGATAGGTCGTCAAGACCACATACACGGTTAGACGAGTCCGGCGCAGCTATACGTAATTCATACAGGTTTGATGGCCACACCCCTATTACAAATGCAAGGGGCTCAACGCGCGCAGACAAGTGACAATTTTTACTCATCTTGAATTGTACATGGTTTCTTTAAACCTACCTTTTTGCATGACAACTTTTCACCTAAGTTCCTCTCTTTTACAGATGACCATTGTGCTAGACCCATCCAGGATACGACACAACGGAGACACAGGCGCAGACGTGCAGAAGGGACCCGTTCCAAGGATTCTTTTTAGATTAAGACCCTGCTTCAACCTTTTTTACTGTCTCTTGTTGATATACATCCCTCGGATTCTCAGTACAATTGAGAAGGATGCTGACGTCTTGGCATGTGGCCATGTCAGAATAATGCACGTACCTGGACACCAGGGTCTTCTTACAAAGGGCACTGTTTTGGCCCGGTTTACACCATAAAGACCGAATACCTTAGGGAGTGTTCGGCGTCGCGAGTTTGGCCTTATATGCATCAGCTCTGAATCATGTCTTTGGTCAAATGTTGGGTTTGCCCGGCTCCTGTGTTTTGCTGCCTTACGTTCCACTCTATCGGCTAAGGCGGCACCAGGAGAACTACTGCGATTGTGCCCTGGTTCATCCGGACGAGCACCTCAGTAGATAAAGCCAAAAACTGACTATCATGATATATCGTGAGACTGGTCAACCACTCGATGACCTATCGGAATCTTAGAATTCCTCCGCCTTAACGAAGGACCGTTTCCCAGCCAGGCATGTACGCACCCCGAATTCGGGTGAGTGCGGAGCCACTAGGGGCTATATAGTAGCCCCACTGTCAAACTCCTGTGGCTAAGTGAAAGTGTTAAAGCATTATAGTCCGGTTGCCTAGTTCGCTGCGCTATCACCTCCTTAATAGGACCAAGACGTTGGATTAAGTGTGAACACGCGTCTTCTGCGAACACCCCCGCATTATATGCGTGGGGGATGAAGCCGACGACTGCAATCTTTTAGGTTATATACATATATACATAAACGGCTGCACAGGAGGCATCATATTACTTTCGGGCAAAAGTATAAATATAGCCTTGATAAATTTAATAAAACATAGTTTTTACAATGGGAATACATGTCACTCAAACATAATATTCTTCGAGCACTGGGCCTCTATCAAACGAGCGACCTCAAGAACTTCTTCAAAATAGTGCTCGACAGCCACTCGGCCTATGGCCGAACCCTGTGCCGCAACAGTGGTGGCATCCATCTCCGCCCAGTATGCTTTGACACGGGCAAGGGCCATCCGCGAGCCTTCTATGCACGCCGACCTCTTCATCGAATTAATGCGCGACACTGCACCAAGGAACTGCTGCACCAAGCTAAAATAGATGTTTGGCTTCGGCCTCTCCGGCCACAGATGATCCACAACAGACCTCATTGCGAGTCCGGACAACCTATTGAGTTCGGCCCATTCGGCAAGCTAAGCAGTCAGTGGAAGCAGATGCTCTGGAAAGTTAAATTGCGACCAGAATAGCTTGTCTGCTTCATGATCTGTTTGATCTCGGAAGTATTCGGCCGCATCGACAGCGCTCGCCGTCAAGTCCAGATATGCGTCTGCCGAACTCCACAGCCGATCTAGAGGGGCATACCGCGGATCTCCGAACTTCCTCCGCAGCATAAAGGGCTTCCCAGCCACAATATCACCGGCTTCACGCAGCTCCTCCTTCTTCGCTCTCATGGCAGAGCGGGTGTCTTTGGTCGCCATCGTGGCCTTTTCAAGGTCCGTCACCTTCGCTTGGTTTTCTTCTTCAAGGAACTGGCAACGGTCGGCAGTGTCTTTTAACTTTACAGCCATCTTGGCCATTTTCTCTTTGTTCTCGCAATGCGCGGCCTTCTAGGCTCTTAACTCTTCATCCGTCTTCAAAGCAGCCGCATTACTACTCCTTGCTTGTTCTTTGGCTCGGGCAAGTTCCGCCCGAAGGGTCTCCACGGTGGCAGCTCCATCTACAGTCACAACATATTAAAGATAATGGCATCACGCTGCTCTCACTATGTGACATTCACCAGAAAACATCACTTACCATGTGCCTCGTCAAGCCGCTTGTTGACAAGCTCGATGTCGGCATCTGCTGCATCAAGTTGCCGCTTTAGTTCGGCAAACTCATTAGTCCGGCTAGCCACCAGAGATTCCACCACCTGCACATAAAAGTGGTATGGTTATTACCTGGGACTACGATCCTTTGTTTGTCGCCGTTCTCAGCGACAACCAGAGTCTCAGGGGCTACTATCTACACAGGGCACACCTAAAAATGTGCGGTACTATCACAAATGTATATCATTTTACGTACCTCAAAGCCCGTTAGTAGACTCATAAAGGCGTCATGCAACCTGCTTTCGGCGGACGAAATCCTTTCCATCACCTTACCCATCAACGTACGGTGTTCTTCCGAGATGGTCGCTTGCTTCAGCAGATCCCTCAGTGCGTCCGACCACATACCAGACGGCGCCGGACTCTTTTGTTTCCCCTCTTCAAGAGCCGGATACTGGGGACTTCGGGTGACCATAGGATTATCTTCTGGCCTCACCGGACCCGGGGAGGCCCTCCGTGACGACACTTCAAGGTCGCCCACTTCTTGAGCGGGGGAGGCGTTTCGCTCTCCATCATCTCCGGAAGAAGATACCCTGAAGACGAGCTCTGTTGAGAAGGGCTAAGATCCGAACTGCAACATAAACGCTTCGATTATTTTCCTCGGAATTAAGGTAGAATATCTTTACTATTAAGCATTTTTTGATCACTTACGGCTCGTTAGAGGGCTGATCCCCGCGCGGTCTTTGTGAAGCAAGAGCACCCTTTGAGGCAGGACCCTCTAGTGGAGACTTCTTCTCCCGTTTGGAAGCCTTGGTTTCCGAATCTTCAGAGGCAGTCCTCTTCCTTCCCCGGAGCGAGAGAATGTCAGATTCTTCCCCTTGGTTATCCTCCTTCACGAAGGCGCTCATTCCCTCTGTTGGAATTGGTAGCGGTGGGGGCCCGCTTTTGCCCTCATTATTCCCCCTTTCATCTTCCATTGAGGGCGCTGGGCAAGGCGCTAGCTCGAGCATCTTTTCCAGTACCAGATTGTCCAAACCCTCAGGAAGGGGGGCCGAACAGCGAATCATATTCGCCTTTGTTAGCCAGTCCTAGTCAAAGGGTGATTTCTTAGAATGACGTCATAATAAATGAAAGACAGTGTGTTCGGCTAGAGGATTACTTACTTGGTCGGCGGTGCGGTTGCTACTCAGGCCCACGTCCTCGGTAGTGTCCGGACACTCTATTTGGGGTCCAAAGAACGACTTGTACATCTCCTCGTGCGTCAGGCCGAGGAAATTCTGAATAGTGCGTGGTCCTTCTGGGTTGAATTCCCGCAAGCGGAGGGGCCGGCGTTTGCAAGGCTGGACTCGACGAACCAGCATGACTTGCACTACCATAACCAAACTAAAATCTCCCTCGAAGAGATCTCGGATGCGGCTCTGCAGTATGGGCACATCCTTGGCTGGACCCCAGCTCAGCCCCCTGCTGATCCATGACATCAGTTGTGGAGGAGGGCCCGAGCGAAAGGCGGGGGAAGCTACCCACTTGGCACTTCTGGGAGCGTTGACGTAGAACCACTCCCATTGCCATAATCCGGACACCTCTGGAAAGGAACCTTTTGACCATGGAGCTCCAGCAATCTTGCTTATTAATGCACCCCCGCACGCTGCATACTGCCCCTCGACCGTCTTCAGCTTCACATCAAAGGTCTTGAGCCACAGGACGAAGTGAGGGGTAATGCGGAGGAATGCCTCACATACGACAATAAATGCCGAGATGTGGAGAAAGGAATCCGGGGCTAGATCATGGAAATCAAGCCCGTAATAGAACATCAAAACCCCTTATGAAGGGATCTAGAGTGAGGCCTAGTCCTTGGAGGAAGTGGGAGATAAACACGACGTCTTCGTTGGGTTCAGGAGTAGGGACGACCTGCCCTCGGTCAGGCAGCCGATGCGAGACTTCGGCGGTCAAGTATCTCGCCTCCCTCAACTTCTTGATATCCTCTTCCATGACGGAGGAGGGGATCCACCGGCCCTGGAGGCTAGATCCGGACATGATTGAAGGTCCGAAGCACCTGACCTGGGCTTTGGGTGTTAGAACTCAAGGCGGGGGAAGGATTCCATTGAGCATGAGAGGAAAAAAGTAAAAGCGTTGACCCTTTATAAAGGGGGTGAACATCAAGCGTCCTCCTCGTGGCCGTTTGGGACTTGCCTAAAATCTAGGAGTCCTAGGTGCGGTTGGGTTACCCACGACCGTATTGATGAGAATTCCGTAATAAGGGGGACACGATGTCTGCTTTGAAAAGACGTGTCAAGAAACTGCCTCGCGTTATGTGCGGGGCTAGTTAAAGGAAACAGTTCGAATAATGACCGGGCCATGGCATAATGTCATGTTGCCAAAACGTGTCAGCAGATTAGCTCTGTGGAAATATTATTCTCACTACGGTGGTATGTGGAACTTATTTTGCAGGGTCGGACACTATCCTTGTATTCAAATTTTTCCGTGGTGTATTCAGAGGAGGAACCTGCCTTGCAATGCCGAAGACAAGATTGCGCGCCGAACTCATCGTCATTGAAGGCTGGTTCAGGGGCTACTGAGGGAGTCCGGGATTAGGGGGTCTCCGGACAGCCGGACTATATCCTTTGGCCGGACTGTTGGACTATGAAGATACAAGATCGAAGACTTCGTCTCGTGTCGGGATAGGACTCTACTTGGCGTGGAAGGCATGCTAGGCAATACGGATATGTATATCTCCTCCTTTGTAACCGACCTTGTGTAACCCTAGCCCCCTTCGGTGTCTATATAAACCAGAGGGTTTTAGTCCGTATGACAACATACAATCATACCATAGGCTAGCTTCTAGGGTTTAGCCTCTCCGATCTCGTGGTAGATCAACTCTTGTAATACCCATATCATCAAGAATAAATCAAGCAGGACATAGAGTTTTACCTCCATAAAGAGGGCCCAAACCTGGGTAAAAGATCGTGTTCCCTGCCTCCTGTTACCATCTACCTTAGACGCACAGTTCGGGACCCCCTACCCGAGATCCGCCGGTTTTGACACCGACACATGCGCACCCACATCTCTTATTGGTGGATATGTCAAGAAACAAGAAACGAGGTAGAAGTTAATGCACCGTGCCTAAGTATTTTGGGATTATTTGGTTTTCGTAAGATGACACCTAGACGGAGGGAGTATTATACTTGAAGGCTACAAGGTTGGCTATAGATGATGTGGCAGTGTCGTGTAGACATCAGCTGGTTATACTATTAACCATGCTCTTATAATTCTCCTATATTTAGGAATGGAGGGAGTAGGTGGCATGCATGATACTACCTATAATACTCCCATTACGACCAGCCTGGTAGAATTAAAATACCTAATCTAAATGGTCGCCGCCCGATCTCTTTGTCCTCCTCCAGCATCTGACAGAAGAAGAATCGAGCAAGACACCGGCTGTATTCGCCGGTCGCCTCAGCGGTGGCCTTCATGGGATACAATCGGCGGCGGTCTCCCGTGTTCTACTTTTGTTCGATGATGGCGGCGGGCAGGGATGCGCTGCCTGTCACCTCGTCTGCATCCGCGTAGCCGCATCACCTCATCAACATCCGCGGCGGCTTCTTTCTCTGCCTACATGTCGCGGTTACGCGCGCGTCGATGGCGGATGGCACAGTGGCAGACACTGGAGGCGCTGTACGACGCGGCGGTGTCGAGGGCAGCGACGATGCCCGTGCCGCCATGCTCCCCGACAAGCCGGCGTGGAGCAAGTCGGCACTCTTCCTCAAGCTGTATTGGAGGAGCCAGCTGCGGAACCACGCGCTGGCTTAGTGCGGCAGCAGCCTCCGACGGGCTAAGCGAGGTAGGTGGAGAAGTGATCTGGCAGGCTCGACGGGCCACCCAGACGGCTTTTATGCTGGAGAACTACTCTTCCTGCTCGTCGGATGCTGCCGAAAGAGTGGACAAAATGGTGGAAGAAGGAGCTTGGCCGATGTCCTGCTCCTGAACGGACGTGTGTGGCCGGAGTTGGTTTCTCGCATTCCACGCAGGTTTCTATATCTATACTATCTTCTTCTTCTTCTATTCTTCTATTTCTATCTATATATAGTGTACCAATTTTAAGTAGGACTAAGAACATCAATCATAACCATTGATCTTGTAGATCCAACGGCCAATACCGGTAGGATTCGCATGAATAGTACACTGCTGCTACCTCATCTGTGTTCTAGAACAATCATGTACCCTTTCTATAAAAAAGAAGCCATAACTAGCTCCAATGGGCTGTGTTGCCACATGACCACTAGATGGTTTGATTGAGCCCAGTCGAGATGGTTTAGTAGGAGAATGTGAATATTTCTCAAAAAAAAGAACACGTGGAAAAAGTGAAGCAACATGCAGTTCTTGTTAAATGAATGTACAATTTTACTTTTTTTCCCTTTTACCAAAATCACCCTGTTATATTAAGATGTGCCTTGCACGTGTATACATACTAGTCTATATATAGTGTACCAATTTTAAGTAGGACTAAGAACATCAATCATAACTCCGTACGTTCATCGTGATGCAAGAGGTACGAGCCGAGGAACACTGTTGGAGACACCCCCCGTAATTTTCCTCGTCATCATCTGAGTCCTAGAAGATCTCACCCACGTCATCATTAGGCATGCAGCCACCTTCATAGACAAACTGCGCAGAAGGATGTGATGCCCCAGGATCGGAGCTTCAGATGCCTTCCATATGTTCCAGGTTTTCGTTGTGTGTTTCATTTGTGCCTGCCCTTTTATTTTTTTTGCATTGCATCATGTCATCATGCCGTCATCTCATAAATATTTTGCAACTCAAATAAATAAACCGTATGGATTTTCAGTCCATTTAAACCGAGGGAATTCATATGGTGATTCTCTTTATAACATATCCTCCCGATATTAGGGAGCTATATTAAATATTCCATTTATTTGGAATTCACCTTAATACACTTGCATATTAAATCCCTCGGCCTTTTCTTCTTCAAGTTGTTGACTCTCTATCCTTGCCTTATATCCTTTCGTCATTTTCCGGAGCTCCACCTAACATTTCAACATTTTTGATGACTCCAAAAAAACCTCGTCCTAGTTCAAACACATTTGAATTAAATTCAAATGAGTTTGAATTCTTATCGTTCGATCTGGCCTTCTCTAATTTTCTTGGAACAAGCATAATTTTGTGAGTTCGGGAAAATTATCCCCATGCTCAAAATCTTTTCCTAACCCTCTCTTTCTTTCCCTCTCTCTAATTTCTTTTTTGTTAAAGAGATAAGTGTTAAAGAGAGAGAGGGAGAAGAGAATCCAGGCCCATCTTTTCCCCGCAGTCCAACCAGCCCCTAAGGCCCACCTAACTATACCATGCGGCCTGACCTAGATGGCCCGAAGCCCAGCTCCTGCACCACACTCATCTCCCTCTCGTTCCCGCAGCGCCGCCATATCCCCTCGATCCCCATCGCTCTCTTGCCTGATCCCCTAGCGCTCCCTCGCAGCACCTTTCTCTCCCTCGACCCCCTCGTCCTCCTCGCGATGTGCCCCCTCCTCCTCGTCCCAATCAGGAGGACCTCTCGTTCCGCCGTCATCCTCCTTGCGTGAGGCCGCTGCCGCGCTATCTCGCTCACCTACACCTCCAAATTAGGCCGCCTGCGCCGCCCTTCCTCGGTCTCGGCCGGACACCGCCGTCAGGGCCCCGTCCCCACCTCCGGCGTGCCAAGGTCGTTGCCTTGCGGCTGCCGTAGGCCAGCGCCACCTCCGGCCTCCTCTTCATCGGCATCGTCCCCTGCTCCTTGCCTCGAGCAATGACGCTTCAAGGCCGGCCTCCTGCAGCTCGTCGTTGCCGGGGCTACCTACCACTAGCAATCAGCCACGCCGCCGCCGTTTTGCAGGAGCTCCGCCTCCCTGCTCCGCCTCCGCCTCTCCTCTTGCTGCTGCTCAAGTCCCTCGTCTGCCATGGCCTTCCTCCTGCCCGTGCGTTTCTTTTCGTTCCCTGCACCGATGCGTCACCGGAGAAGCACCTACTCCTTTGCTTGGGGTCCCAGCGTCCCCAGATCGCCAGCAGCGTCGGCCTGTAGCCCTGCACCGCGCCCTGAACCGCCTTGGGCGTTGACCACCGCTGCTTCATCATCCTCTCGCAAAGCTGTCATGGCAGGCAGGAACCCTGGCTCCTCTTGCAGTCGATGTGCCCTGCCTTGGCCTCCTGTTCACGATGACTAGGAGACCGCAAGAGACTTCTCTGTCGCCTATTTACATCGTTGGTCAACAGATTGATGCACGCCAAGTACCAGGTCAAGGAGGACCGCCAAGTTCGTCTTTCAATGTCTCCGAAATCGTCAAGTACCACGACATCAAGTACCCTGTGGATGTGCCAAGTGCCACGACGCCGCATAAATTTCTTCTTGAATGTGTATGACTACGTGGATTCGTCAAGACCCTCGCGTACGACTACACCCGATGATGCGTCTAGTACCTCTACCGATGACCCAAACACTATGACTACGTGTACCACTACCGTCGCAAGAATCGACACCAGCAAGTCCGAAGACGCAAGTACCACTCCGAACCATGTACGACTACCGTCGCCGAAGACCCATGTAACGCAAGCGCCAAGTTCTACTACTTTCGCGTGAACCACTACTTCCCACAACGCCCCGAGAACATCTACTTCCTCTACTTGCACTGAACCCGAACCATCCCATTTTGGACGCTTTGAAGGTATAACCCCGAGACGACGCTCGTGAACGAATGAATGGATGTTGTATGAGATGCACCCTTGTCCGCGTCGAGTCCGAATTGTCGGTGCATGTTGCCCCTCTTTTGGCTTGTCACCGACATGTGGGAACCCTGTATCCGGGATCACTCCCCGTCATTCTTGCATGTTCCGCACGTCCGATCACTTCTTTTGCACCGGTATCTCAACGAGTAGCCAGAACCGGTATGTTGCAGTGCCATCATCTTTGGATTCATTGTCGTGGCACCCTCTCTTTCCACCACGGTGACAAATTCTTCATAATATGCTCACGTCAACATTTTCATAATATTGCATATAACTTGCATATGTCATCCACATCATGATAACAACATTTAAAATGTTAAAAAATTGTTGTTGCACCAAATTGCTAAACGCATGTGGGGATTTTTACCAGAAAGGTTATTTGTTGTTTCCGGCCTCACTTAAATTGCCTAAGATGTGTAGTTTACTTATGCTTCACCTCTTGCCATGCTTAACAACATTTAATATTTTTGAGTACATAAACGAGAGAGAACTAAATAATTGATGTGGTGTTCCGTCAATATGCAAATCATTGCATATTGAGCTCCACTTAACTTGTAATTTAGTTTGTGCCTTTGCCATGCCATGCATATTTAAACCGGACATGCATCATACTTGTTTGCGCATCATGCCATGTTTACGTGATGGTTGTTTACTATGTTGTTTACTTATTTCCGGGTTGCTTCTCACGTTAGCTTTGGTTTCGTTCCGGAGTTGTGAGGATCCGTTCGACTACGTCCGTTTGTCTTCTTCATGGACTCGCTCTTCTTCCTTGCGGGATCTCAGGCAAGATGACCATACCCTCGAAATCACTGCTATCTTTGCTTGCTAGTTGCTCGATCTTTTGCTTTGCCGCGATACCTACTACTTGCTATATCATGCCTCCCATATTGCCATGTCAAGCCTCTAACCCACCTTTCCTAGCAAACCGTTGTTTGGCTATGTTATCGCTTTGCTCAGCCCCTCTTATAGCGTTGCTAGTTGCAAGTGAAGATGGAGTTTGTTCCATGTTGGAACATGTATATTTGTTGGGATATCACAATATCTCTTATTTAATTAATGCATCTATATACTTGGTAAAGGGTGGAAAGCTCGGCCTTATTCCTGGTGTTTTGTTCCACTCTTGCCGCCCTACTTTACCGGTGTTATGTTCGTTGATTTTGTGTTCCTTACACGGTTGGGTTATAATGGGAACCCCTTGACAGTTCGCCTTGAATAAAAATCCTCCAGCAAGGCCCAACCTTGGTTTTACATTTGCACTAACAACCTAGCCTTTTTCCCTTGGGTTTCCGGAGCCCGAGGGTCATCTTTATTTAACCCCCGGGCTAGTGCTTCTCTAAGTGTTGGTCCAACCTAAGCGATGACCGGCGCCCCCTGGGCAACCAGGGTCTATGCCAACCCGACATCTGGCTCATCCGGTGTGCCCTGATAACGAGATATGTGCAGCTCCTCTCGGGATTTGTTGGCACATTCGGGCAGCTTTGCTGTTCTTGTTTTACCATTGTCGAAATGTCTTGTAACCGGGATTCCGAGCCTGATTGGGTCTTCCTGGGAGAAGGAATATCCTTCGTAGACCGTGAGAGCTTGTGATGGGCTAAGTCGGGACACCCATGCAGGGATTTGAACTTTCGAAAGCCGTGCCCGCGGTTACGGGCAGATGGGAATTTGTTAATGTCCGGTTGTAGAAAACCTGACACCTAACTTAATTAAAATGCATCAACCGCGTGTGTAGCTGTGATGGTCTCTTCTCGGCGGAGTCCGGGAGGTGAACATGGTGTTGGAGTTATGCTTGAACGTAACTAGTTTCAGGATCACTTCTTGATCACTTCTAGTTCACGACCGTTGCTTTGCTTCTCTTCTCGCTCTTATTTGAGTATGTTAGCCACCATATATGCTAGTGCTTGCTGCAGCTCCACCTCACTACCTTTTCCTACCCATAAGCTTAAATAGTCTTGATCGCGAGGGTGTGAGATTGCTGAGTCCCCTTGACTCACATATTACTTCCAAAACCAGTTGCAGGTGCCGATGATACCGTGCAGGTGATGCAACCGAGCTCAAGGAGGAGCTCGATGAAGATCGTGTGCGTTGTGTTGTTTTGTTTCCAGTTGATCAGTACTGGAGCCCAGTCAGGGCGATCGGGGATCTAGCATTAGGGGTGGTTTTCTTTTATTTTGGTTCCGTAGTCGGACCTTGATTGTATCTGGATGATGTAATGCTATATTCATGTATTGTGTGAAGTGGTGATTGTAAGCCAACTCTGTACCTCTTTCTTATTCAGTACATGGGATGTGTAAAGATTACCCCTCTCGCGACATGCCTACAATGCGGCTATGCCTCTAAGTCGTACTCCGACACGTGGGAGATATAGCCGCATCGTGGGTGTTACAAAGGAGTAGAGGCGACTGGGGACGCACAACATCGTGGGCACTCTGTACGTGCTCGTGTGCTGCAGCGTGCATGCTTTTTTATCGGTGCTAGCTCTAAGGCCGAGGCTGCGGTCATCTTCGTCTCCGGCTAGTTGTTGAGCAATGACGACAAAGAGGTGCTGCAAGAGATGCGTAGGCGCCGTTGTATGCGAGCTTCGCCGTAGCACAACGAACCAGACGTCGCCGCAGATGGTGCACGCCTCCATGCAGCCGCGTGTGTGCGCATGCATGTGTTATTCACGTGCATTCTGCGGCCGAGTGTGTGTGCATGCATGTGTTGTGTACGTGCGTTGTGTGCTCCATGCTGTGCGTGTTTGTGCATGAGTTGGATCGGCATGATTTAGTGCATCGGCGTGTGTACATGCGTGGCTGCATGCGTCCTGTACATGCGTGGCTTCTTGCGTGGTTATCAATACTTCCTCCGTCTTGGTTTATAAGACATGCACGTTGTTCTAGGTTGACAATTTAACTAGCTAAATATGTATCATATTGGATAACAAATATATGTTTAGAAACTACATCCACTTAAGAATCTAATTATATACTTTTGGAGACATAACTCATATTTAGCCGCCGTTCGGATCCACTCCGCTCCACAACTGCAACTCCCGGATCGGAGGGAGCGGCAATGCAATCACACAGAGCGGCTCAGACCCAGCTCCTAGCACGGAGCGGAGTTTTCAAACTAGAGAGATACCGAACAGGCCTTTAGTTAGTCAAATCGATAACCTAGAACTACGCGCATGCCCTATAACCCGAGGCAGAGGGAGTATAAACTAATAAAATATCTTCAACTTAGCATCCTGATGTATCGTCTCTAGTGGTTAGCGAAGAGTTCATGTTCTTTTATTTGTTTATAGGTGGGCATGCGGCAAAAAACAGGGGAAAACGTCAAGGTTCCTTGCATACGCTCCACCGCGAGGTTCCTTGCTCCTTCTCGGTCGTCGGGAATCTATGTTCTTCCACTCTCTTTTTTTACGTGAGCTTTGTTCATCCTTTTGCCAACAACGAGACATCAAGCATCAAGGTGCACGTGTCATGCAAGAAAATGGAGATAATCAGATAAGCAGTGCGTAAGTGAGTCATGCACTTCGATGAAACCTACTCCTACTACGCAATATTTTTTCTTCTCGATGGCACGTGAATAATGCACATACTCAACGACGGAGCACGGGATTGTAGCCATGACATGGTCAGCCTTTTTTGGAGAGAGTATGTACTAAATAACTTTGATGTGTCCCGCCAACCCGCAGAACGATGAGAAGCTTGCTTACTATGCCTTCTCCCTCGCCAACATGTGCGTGGTGGCTCGCAACACGAGGAGAAACTTTTGCTTACAAGCGGTGGACGTGCAGTAGTTCATTTGGTGTCAGATTGCAACAAGTACTACTATAGTACCACCATTATTGTTCGACTTCCGGAAGAGGCGAAGAGCCAAGCGCAAGGCTAGCCATAGTGGGAGTAACATAACTAGGATTACCTTCTTTTTTATTCTAGAAACAACCACACACGAATATTGGACGGTAGCAGCACAACAACTGAATCAAAAATCGAAACCTTCCCGCCCGGCGCCAGCTGAGCCCACCGCTCCACATTGATGGCAAGTCAGGGCGACACGACCTCTCACTGCTTCCGCCGTTGAAGCGGCACGCCGACCGAGGGCACCACCCACTGCACGCCGGTATTTTAGACTACACATACTTTGTGAGACAAAAGGTGGGGCCATTATTAATGATATAGTATCTTATATCTTATATCTTATATCTTATATTTACTAATTGGAAGCATCATTGGAGCCTCCACGTTAATCCTAGATAACTAACTATAATAACCATTGGATTTTAGTTGTACGTCCAAGATTAGGAAGAAATCAACATAATCATACTTGCCGAAAGACCAAGAGTCCTGGATGCTTAAGAGTCACAGTTTGGTTTGTTACTCTCACGAAAGAAGATCTCTTCTCATTTAAAAAAGTAGAAGATATCTTCTGTATTGATCAGTTAAAAAAGGATCTCTTCTATATCATGACATGGGGATACACGATTAGGCAGAAGAAGTGCCTTGACGTGTCCTCTACAGCTCTCCCACGCGCCCTACATCCCTGAATCCCTCACGTCGCCGCTCCTCATCGCTCCAGCCCCAAATCCCTCACCTCTTCGCTCCTCCGGCATGACCATCTCCTAACCATGCAGTTGTGAACCTCAGCTGCATGCATGCTTTAATCCCTTTGATAAAAAGCCAACGATTCAATCCCTCCTCCATACCAATCCGAACTTCAAATTTCCACTTTTCAGGATTACATATCAAAGGAAATTTTCACCTCCAAGAGAGTAGAAGAGATGCCGAACCGAAGTGAACATTACAACAATCGATGGCCTATATGCCACACCGGCGGTATACATGTTGTAGGTGGTATGCATGGCGTTGATGGAATCAGAAGAGACGAGAATGGCGGCCACCGGAACCGACGAGGGAGGAGAGGAGAAGACCGCCTGCTAGGTTGATGGAGCCATCGAATAGGAAAAAATGGTCGTTCAATCTAGCATCTCTCCAATCTATTTTTTTGTTCTTTAATCTCCTCATATTTCAGGTTTTGAACAGGCCAATCACTAGATCTTCTCACGATGGTTGATGTGGTGAGAGAGGTGTATCAACAGCAGTTTCAAGTAGACTAGGCCGTGTGAAGAAAATGCAGCGAACTGGTGGTGTCACGACGCCTGTTGTATTGTCCATCCTATGAATTCTTCACAGAAGATAGAACCCATGTGAATCCATATTCCATCATCTCGACTCCATTATGCGCCATAAGATGAGGACGCATGGCAGTGGGGTGTTCTGGATCGCCTCCAACAGGAGCACATAATATACATTGTAGGGAGCCAAGTTAGTTCTTTTTATATGGTCAATCGAATTAGTTGTTGTCTTTTCTTACGTTGGAGATCGATGATGCGTGTGTGTTTCTTTCAAGTATATTATTAAAAAAATCTCTGATATAACTGAATCGTGTATATATAATTAATTATCCTGCCATTAAATGGAGGTACTAGGCTTAGAGATTTAATTTTGCTCACATATTTATATACTGAATACCCTTTTTAGTTGTTAGATAAAGTAGTCAGATTTAAAACTATTGGCATGGAGTTAGCTTCAAGTAGTACTGGAGCTGCATATGCATAATAAATGTTTTTACATAAGTTTATGCCTCCATGTTTTAAATGGCATACTCCATTGCTTTGTATATCTGTTATGCCAGTTCCTATTGCCCTAACTGTACTGTACTATCGGTTCAAAAAAAAGTGTACTGTACTATGCAAGTACTGCACTCCAGCTAATGATGTTTTGCTGCTAACTATGGTCAATATGCACATACCGTTGTGTATAATGCTTTTGCAGATTCAGAAAACTATGTGTAGGTCTCTCCATCACTCTTTCGATTTCCAGGCCAGTGCTACGGCTAGCTCTATATAGTGCTTCCAAGCAGTTTTGACACAAGTGAATTCCAGTTTTTTCGATCACGAACTCACATGCTAGGATGACATATAGTAAATAGTATAGCAGTATACCTTTGTTCCATTTTGATTTTCATATTAGGGAAAATAACGCAGGTGATGGGACGGCGGCAGTTTGAAGCAGCTCCGTGGATGGTGCCCTCAGCAAGGCTCGAGTCAAACGAGTACAGGGACTGTTCGCACCCTTTTCTTAATTATTTTTTTTTGCAAATCATACTGTTCACATGGTGATTCATCTTCTTGAAATAGTCATCCCTAATCAGTAGGAAAGTAAGTCTGGATCCTTTAACTCATGGTGATCACAAGATATTAGCAGATTTCCTATAGTATGGTCGCGTCCCTGACTTGAACAATTGAAACAATGGCCAGCCAGTTCACTTTGATATTTGTACGAAGCTTAACTCCAGGTACGGAGAGACTCCATGCTCAAAACAAGTTGTTTTTCCTATATAGAGAAATCAGATGTATTGTTTCTTCAGATGTATATGTGTCTCTAAATCGCGGTTATACACTTCCGTGGCACGTACATGTCTAATTATTTCGGCTTTTATCCCTAAGGGACGCTATGATGCTAGACGTTAGAAAATATACATTTAGACTTTTTAAACTTGAAAAATGTGGTTTTCCCTATTTAACCCAACACACTAAAGCCAAGAAGCCATTTGGGGTTCGTACAATACATCATGCATGATACATGAGTGTCACGAGGTTTTAGATCATCAGTTATGCAAGCACACAATATTTAGGCTCACGTAATATAATTAAAGGAGTAGACAAAAATGGTAAACATTCACTAATATTCTTCGTATATTTGCTAATTGAGTTCACCGCAGCTGTAACTTATCCCTAGAAAGCATGCTTTTCAAACTTCATATATAATAAATATTAATATAACTTGAAGCCTTTATTGAAAGATATTCCTTTGGACAAAATGGTAGCCAATGTACTATTGCTGATAATTTCATGTAATCTGTTCTCAAATGTATGCTTATCTATTGATTTTTTAATTATGCTAATATCCACATAAAATTGAATGTTATTAGTTACATTGTATCAAAAAATGGCTAGCCCGTGCAGACGCACGGGTTGATGGCTAGTTATACTAAAGGGACTAACTATTGTAAGTAGGCTACGTATAAAACTAGATGATGTGTCAACTTCATATAGCCGGATGTTGGCTATACTATTAACCATGCTCTAAGTGTGGTGTGAGTCGGAAAATTTATTAAGTCATTAATTAATAATTAATGGACGCCTTAATTACTCAGTCGTTTCTGATTCTTTTGGATAGTGGGGCTATTATATATTGACTTGGATGTGGGGTTTGGGCCAAAGGCCTACTATTATGTAGTACTTGGTATTACTCGCACGACCGACCTGACAGGCTCTACCCTAGCCGCCGCTGTATCATATGGTTTCGCACCATTCCAGATCCTAGCGACACCACACAATTCTTCTCCATCCCTCCTTCTGGCGTGCACCGCGAGAAGGGACGACAGTCCTCCGAACCCTGCCATCCTATACGGGAGAGGGGCGATCAGGTTTTTGGGGAGCACACTCTTGTGATGCTGCCAGCGACGACTTCCTCAACGACAACCTTCTTCCCCGACCCCGGTAACCTCTTCATCAACGACATGAGTGACAACATCAACCATAATGGTTCTGCTCCCGCTGTACAATATGTGATTCTGTCCTCCTGGTTTAGTCCGCATCATTACTTTGATCTTTGCAATTGTCGCCATAATCTATTTACTGTTGATTTGGATTACATCTCATAGTAAATTGCTCATATGTTCAACAATCCAATCCAAAAACCTGATTATAGGCAATTTACTCCGACTGGTTTTGCTGCGCTTTTGAAGCCGCCTACTTTTAAGAGGTTGCAATATAAAAGGTGGCACACAAGAGCAGTATATTGGTTTCAGTGTTGGGGAACGCAGTAATTTCAAAAAATTTCCTACGCACACGCAAGATCTATCATGGTGATGCATAGTTATGAGAGGTAAGAGTGTTGTCCACGTACCCTCGTAGATCGTAAGCGGAAGCCTTATGACAACGCGGTTGAGGTAGTGGTACATCTTCACGATCCGACCGATCCTAGTACCAAAAGTACGGCACCTCCGCGATCTGCACACGCTCAGCTCGGTGACGTCCCATGAACTCTCGATCCAGCCGCGTGTCGAGGAAGAGCTTCATCAGCATGACGGTGTGATGACAGTGATGATGAAGCTATAGGCGCAGGGCTTCACCTAAGAACTACGACGATATGACCGAGGTGGATAATGGTGGAGGTGGCACCGCACATGGCTAAGAGATCAATGATCAACTTGTGTGTCCCTGGGGTGCCCCCTGCCCCCGTATATAAAGGAGCAAGGGGGAGGCCGGCCGGCCCTTGGGGAGCGCCAGGAGAGGAGGAATCCTCCTCCTAGTAGGACTAGGACTCCCCTTTCCTAGTCCAACTAGGAGGGGGAAAGGAAGGAGGAGAGGGAGAATGAAAGTGGGGCGCCGCCCCCCTTCCCTAGTCCAATTCGGACCAGAGGGGGAGGGGGCACGCGGCCTGACCTGGCTGGCCCTACGAATATAGTCGTCCAATATATGAATCTTTATGTCTCGACCATTTCGAGACTCCTCATCATGTCCGTGATCATATCCGAGACTCCAAACTACCTTCGGTACATTGAAACACATAAACTCATAATACCGATCGTCACCGAACGTTAAGCATGCGGACCCTACGGGTTCGAGAACTATGTAGACATGACCGGGACTCATCTCCGGTCGATAACCAATAGCAGAACCTGGATGCTCATATTGGTTACTACATATTCTATGAAGATCTTCATCGGTCAAACCGCACAACAACATATGTTGTTCCATTTGTCATCGATATGTTACTTGCCTGAGATTCGATCGTCGGTATCTCAATACCTAGTTCAATCTCATTACCAGCAAGTCTCTTTACTCGTTCCATAATGCATCATCCCGCAACTAACTCCTTAGTCACATTGCTTGCAAAGCTTATAGTGACGTGCATTACTGAGAGGGCCTAGAGATACCTCTCCGATACACGAACTGACAAATCCTAATCTCGATCCATGACAACTCAACAAACACCATCGGAGACACTTGTAGAGCTTATTTATAGTCACCTAGTTACGTGGTGACGTTTGATAGCACACTAAGTGTTCCTCTGGTATTCGGGAGTTGCATGATGTCATAGTCATAGGAACATGTATAAGTTATGGAGAAAGCAAGAGCAGTAAACTAAACGATCATCGTGCTAAGATAACGGATGGGTCAAGTCAATCACATCATTCTCTAATGATGTGATGACGTTAATCAAATGACAACTCATGTCTATGGTTAGGAAAAATAACCATCACTGATTCAACGAGCTAGTCAAGTAGAGGAAAACTAGTGACACTCTGTTTGTCTATGTATTCACACATGTACTAAGTTTCCGGTTAATACAACTCTAGCATGAATAATAAACATTTATCATGATATAAGGAAATATAAATAACAACTTTATTATTGCCTCTAGGGCATATTTCCTTCAGTCTCCCACTTGCACTAGAGTCAATAATCTAGATTACATTGTAATTATTCTAACACCCATGGAGTCTTGGTGCTAATCATGTTTTGCTCGTGAGAGAGGCTTAGTCAATGGGTCTGTAACATTCAGATCCGTATGTATCTTGCAAATATCTATGTCTCCCTCCTTGACTTGATCGTGGATGGAACTGAAGCGTCTCTTGATGTCCTTGGTTCTCTTGTGAAATCTGGATTCCTTTGCCAAGGCAATTGCACCAGTGTTGTCACAAAAGATTTTTTATTGGACCCGATGCACTAGGTATGACACCTAGATCGGATATGAACTCCTTCATTTGCTGCTTCCGAAGCAGCTATGTACTCCTCTTCACATGTAGATCCCGCCACGACGCTCTTCTTGGAATTGCACCAACTGGCAGCTCCACCATTTAATAAAAATACGTATCCGGTTTGTGACTTAGAGTCATCTGGATCAGTGTCAAAGCTTGCATCGATGTAACCGTTTACGATGAGCTCTTTGTCACCTCCATAAACAAGAAACATATCCTTAGTCCTTGTCAGGTATTTCAGGATGTTCTTGACCGCTGCCCAGTGATCCTCTCCAGGATTACTTTGGTACCTCCCTACTAAACTAATAGCAAGGCACACATTAGGTCTGGTACACAACATTGCATACATGATAGAACCTATGGCTGAATCATAGGGAATGACTTTCATTTTCTCTCTATCTTCTGTAGTGGCCGGGCATTGAGTCTGACTCAACTTCACACCTTGCAACACAGGCAAGAACCCTTTCTTTGCCTAATCCATTTTGAACTTCTTCAAAAGTTTATCAAGGTATGTGCTTTGTGAAAGTCCTATTAAGCGTCTTGATCTATCTCTATAGATCTTGATGCCCAATATATAAGAAGCTTCACCAAGGTCTTTCATTGAAAAATTCTTATTCAAGTATCCTTTTATGCTATTCAGAAATTCAGTATCATTTCCTATCAACAATATGTCATCGACATATAATATCAGAAATGCTACAAAGCTCCCACTCACTTTCTTGTAAATACAGGCTTCGTCAAAAGTCTGTTTAAAACCATATGCTTTGATCACACAATCAAAGTGTATATTCCATTTCCGAGAGGCTTGCACCAGTCCATAAATGGATCGCTGGAGCTTGCACACTTTGTTAGCACCTTTTGGATCGACAAAACCTTCTGGTTGCATCATATACAACTCTTCTTTAAGATATCCATTAAGGAATGCAGTTTTTACATCCATTTGCCAAATTTCATAATCATAAAATGCGGAAATTAGTAACATGATTCGGATGGACTTAATCATCGCTACGGGTGAGAAGGTCTCATTGTAATCAACTCCTTGAACTTGTCGAAAACCTTTTGCAACAAGTCAAGCTTTGTAGATAGTAACATTACCGTCAGCATCAGTCTTCTTCTTGAAGATCCATTTATTCTCTATGGCATGCCGATCAACGGGCAAGTCAACCAAAGTCCACACTTTGTTCTCATAAATGGATTCTATCTCAGATTTCATGGCCTCAAGCTATTTTGCGGAATCTGGGCTCATCATCGCGTCCTCATAGTTCCCATGTTCGTCATGGTCAAGTAACATGACCTCCAGAACAGGATTACCGTACCACTCTGGTGCGGATCTTACTCTGGTTGACCTACGAGGTTCGGTTGCAACTTGATCAGAAGCTTCATGATCACCATCATTAGCTTCCTCACTTACTGGTGTAGGAATCACTGGAACTGATTTCAGTGATGAACTATTTTCCAATAAGGGAGCAGGTACAATTACCTCATAAAGTTCTACTTTCCTCCTACTCACTTCTTTCGAGATAAACTCCTTCTCTAGAAAGGATCCATTCTTAGCAACTAATATCTTGCCTTTGGATCTGTGATAGAAGGTGTACCCAACAGTCTCCTTTGGGTATCCTATGAAGACACATTTCTCCGATTTCGGTTCGAGCTTATCAGGTTGAAGTTTTTTCACATAAGCATCGCAGACCCAAACTTTAAGAAATGACAACTTGGGTTTCTTGCCAAACCACAGTTCATAAGGTGTCTTCTCAACGGATTTAGATGGTGCCAAACCACATTTCATAATGTGAATGCAACTTTCTCTAAAGAATAACCCCAAAATGATAGTGGTAAATCAGTAAGAGACATCATAGATTGCACCATATCTAGTAAAGTACGATTACGACGTTCAGACACACCATTACGCTGTGGTGTTCCAGGTGGCGTGAGTTGCGAAACTATTCTGCATTGTTTCAAATGAAGACCAAACTCGTAACTCAAATATCCTCCTCCACGATCAGATCGTAGAAACTTTATTTTCTTGTTATGATGATTTTCCACTTCACTCTGAAATTCTTTGAACTTTTCAAATGTTTCAGACTTATGTTTCATTAAGTAGATAAACCCATATCTGCTCGAATCATCTGTGAATGTGAGAAAATAACGATATCTGCAGCGAGCCTCAATGTTCATTGGACCACATACATCAGTATGTATGGTTTCCAATAATTTTGTTGCTCGCTCCATTGTTTCGAAGAACGGAGTTTTAGTCATCTTGCCCATGAGGCATGGTTCACAAGTAGCAAGTGATTCATAATCAAGTGATTCCAGAAGTCCATCAGAATGGAGTTTTTTCATGTGCTTTACACCAATATGACCCAAACGGCAGTGCAACAAGTAAGTTGCACTATCATTATCAACTCTGCATCTTTTGGCTTCAATACAAGAACATGTGTATCACTACTATAAATATTTAGTAAAAATAGACCACTCATCAAGGGTGCATGGCCATAAAAGATATTAATCATATAAATAGAAGAACCATTATTCTCCGATTTAAATGAATAACCGCCTCGCATCAAACAAGATCCAGATATAATGTTCATGCTCAACGCTGGCACCAAATAACAATTATTTAGGTCTAAAATTAATCCAGAAGGTAGATGTAGAGGTAGCGTGCCGACGGCGATCACATCAACTTTGGAAGGCATTTACCACACGCATCGTCACCTCGTCCTTAGCCAATCTTCGCTTAATCTGTATCCCCTGTTTCGAGTTGCAAATATTAGCAATAAAACCAATATCATATATCCAGGAGCTACTATGAGCATTAGTAAGGTACACATCAATAACATGTATATCAAATATACCTTTCACTTTGCCATCCTTCTTCTTCGCCAAATACTTGGGGCAGTTTCGACTCCAGTGACCAGTCCCTTTGTAGTAGAAGCACTCAATTTCAGGCTTAGGTCCAGACTTGGGTTTCCTCACTTGAGCAGCAAGTGGCTTGCTGTTCTTCTTGAAGTTCCTCTTCTTCCCTTTACCCCTTTTCTTGAAACTAGTGGTCTTGTTGACCATCAACACTTGATGCTCGTTCTTGATTTCTACCTCCGCAGCCTTTAGCATGCGAAGAGCTCGGGAATAGTCTTATCCATCCCTTGCATATTATAGTTCATCATGAAGCTCTTGTAGCTTGATGGTAGTGATTGAAGAACTCTTTCAATGACACTATCATCAGGAAGATTAACTCCTAGCTAAGTCAAGTGGTTGTGGTACCCAGATATTCTGAGTATATGTTCACTGACAGAACTATTCTCCTCCATTTTGCAGCTATAGAACTTATTGGAGACTTCATATCTCTCAATCCGGGCATTTGCTTGAAATATTAACTTCAACTCCTGGAACATCTCATATGCTCCATGACGTTCAAAACGACGTTGAAGTCACGGTTCTAAGCCGTAAATCATGGCACACTGGACTATCGAGTAGTCATCAGCTTTGCTCTGCCAGGTGTCCGCAACATCTGGCGTTGCTCCTACAACGGTTTTGTCACCTAGCGGTGCTTCCAAGATGTAATTCTTCTGTGCAGCAATGAGGATAATCCTCAAGTTACGGATCGAGTCCGTGTAGTTGGTAACATCATCTTTCAACTTAGCTTTCTCTAGGAACACATTAAAATACAACGGAACAACAACACATGCCATCTATCTACAACAACATAGACATGCAAAATACTATCAGGTACTAAGTTCATCATAAATTAAAGTTCAATTAATCAAATTACTTAAGAACTCCCACTTAGATAGGCATCCCTCTAATCATCTAAGTGATCACGTGATCCATATCAACTAAACCATGTCCGATCATCACGTGAGATGGAGTAGTTTTCAATGATGAACATCACTATGTTGATCATATCTACTATATGATTCACGCTCGACCTTTCGGTCTCAGTATTTCGAGGCCATATCTGCATATGCTAGGCTCGTCAAGTTTAACCCGAGTATTCTGCGTGTGCAAAACTGGCTTGCACCCATTGTATGTGAACGTAGAGCTTATCACACCCGATCATCACGTGGTGTCTCGGCACGACGAACTGTAGCAACGGTGCATACTCAGGGAGAACACTTATACCTTGAAATTTAATGAGGGATCATCTTATAATGCTACCGCTGAACTAAGCAAAATAAGATGCATAAAGGATAAACATCACATGCAATCAATATAATTGATAGGACATGGCCATCATCATCTTGTGCCTTTGATCTCCATCTCCAAAGCACCGTCATGATCACTATCGTCACCGGCTTGACACCTTGAACTCCATCGAAGCATCATTGTCGTCTTGCCAACTATTGCTACTACGACTATCACTACCACTTAGAGATAAAGTAAAGCAATTACATGGCGATTGCATTTCATACAATAAAGCGACAACCATATGGCTCCTGCCAGTTGCCTATAACTGTGTTATAAAACATGATCATCTCATTCAATAAAATTTAGCATCATGTCTTGACCATATCACATCACAACACGCCCTGCAAAAACAAGTTAGACATCCTCTACTTTGTTGTTGCAAGTTTTACATGGCTGCTATGGGCCGAGCAAGAACTGTTCTTACCTACGCATCAAAAACCACAACGCAGTATAGTGATTGCTTTTTGATCTTCAGAAAGAACCATGCTCATTGAATCCGATTCAACTAAAGTTGGAGAAACTAACACCCACCAGCCACCTGTGTGCGAAGCACGTCGGTTGAACCAGTCTCGCGTAAGCGTACGCGTAATGTCGGTCTGAGCTGCTTCATCCAACAATACCGTTGAATCAAGAATCAACTAGTGATGGCAAGCAATATGTATATACGCACGCCCACAACTCCTTTGTGTTTTACTCGTGCATATAACATCTACGCATAGACCTGGCTCGGATGCCACTGTTGGGGAACGCAGTAATTTCAAAAAATGTCCTACACACACGCAAGATCTATCATGGTGATGCATAGCTACGAGAGGGAAGAGTGTTGTCCACGTACCCTCGTAGACAGTAAGCGGAAGAGTTATGACAAGGAGGTTGATGTAGTTGTACATCTTCACGATTTGACCGATCCTAGTACCGAAAGCATGACACCTCCATGATCTGCACACGTTCAGCTCAGTGACGTCCCATGAACTCTCGATCTAGCTGAGTGTCGATGGAGAGCTTCGTTAGCACGACCGTGTGATGACGGTGATGATGAAGCTACCGATGCAGGGCTTCGCCTAAGCACTACGACGATATGACCGAGGTAGATTATGGTGGAGGGGGCACCGCACACGGCTAAGAGATCAATGATCAACTTGTGTGTCCCTGGGGTGCCACCCTGCCCCCATATATAAAGGAGAAAGGGGGAGGTCGACCGGCCCTTGGGGCGCGCCAGGAGAGGAGGAGTCCTCTTCCTAGTCCTACTAGGAGGGGGAAAGGAAGGAGGAGAGGGAGAAGGAAAGGGGCGTGCCGCCCCCTTCCCTAGTACAATTCGGACCAGAGGGGGAGGGAGCGTGCGGCCTGCCTTGGCTATCCCTCTCTCTCCACTAAGGCCCATGTGGCCTGTTAGTCCCCGCCCCCTCGGGGGGGGGGGGGGTCCGGTAACCCTCTGGCACTCCGGTTTTCTCTGAAATCACCCGGAACACTTTCGGTGTCCGAATATAGCCATCCAATATATCAATCTTTATGTCTCGACCATTTCGAGACTCCTCGTCATGTCTGTGATCATATTCGGGACTCCGATCTACCTTTTGTACATCAAAAAACATAAACTCATAATACCGAATGTTAAGTGTGCGGACCCTATGCGTTCGAGAACTATGTAGACATGACCGAGGCTCATCTCTGGTCAATAACCAATAGCGGAACCAGGATGCTCATATTGGTTCCTACATATTCTATGAAGATCTTCATCGGTCAAATCGCACAACAACATACGTTGTTCCCTTTGTCATCAGTATGTTACTTGCCCGAGATTCGATCGTCGGTATCTCAATACCTAGTTCAATCTCGTTGCCGGCAAGTCTCTTTACTCATTCCGTAATGCATCATCCCGCAAGTAACTCATTAGATTGCTCGCAAGGCTTATAGTGATGTGCATTACCAAGAGGGCCCAGAGATATCTTTCCGATACACGGAGTGACAAATCCTAATCTCGATCTGTGCCAACTCAACAAACACCATCGGAGACACCTGTAGATCATCTTTATAGTCACCTAGTTACGTTGTGACGTTTGATAGCACACTAAGTGTTCCTCCGGTATTCGGGAGTTGCATGATCTCATAGTCATAGGAACATGTATAAGTTATGGAGAAAGCAATAGCAGTAAACTAAACGATCATCGTGCTAAGCTAACAGATGGGTCAAGTCAATCACATCATTCTCTAATGATGTGATTCCGTTAATCAAATGACAACTCATGTATATGGTTAGGAAACATAACCATCATTGATTCAACGAGCTAGTCAAGTAGGGGCATACTAGTGACACTCTGTTTGTCCATGTATTCACACATGTACTAAGTTTCTGGTTAATACAATTATAGCATGAATAATAAAATTTATCATGATATAAGGAAATATAAATAACAACTTTATTATTGCCTCTAGGGCATATGTCCTTCGTTTAGATCATGTACTGCTATGACGCCACTAAGGGTAAGCATGAGGGTGATCTTAATCCTACACAGCAGGAAGCTTTTGAGAACATGGATACCCTCTTCAAAGCCGCCCTGCTGAGTGTTTTTGATGGTTCCATTATGGATTCATATATGTCGTTTGACAGTGGCAAAGACATGTGGGCTGCGCTCGAGGCCACATTTGGGGCCTCGGGCACTGGCAACGAGTTGTACGTCATGGAGCAATTCTGTGACTACAAGATGATTGATGAGAGCTTTGTTGTTCAGCAGACTCATGAGATACAGTCACACGCTAAGGAACTTGAGTACTTCAAGTGTGTGTTGCCGGACAAATTTGTTGCTGGGACCATCATTGCCAAGCATCCACCTTCGTGGAATGATTTTGCTACTTCTCTGAAAAACAAGAGACATGAGTTGTCCGTTTCGGATCTCATTAGCACTCTTCATTTTGAAGAGAAGGCGAGAGCAAAAGACACACGTGCTTGGGTCGCTGAGGGAGCTTCTAGTGCCCACATAGTACACAATAAGAAATTCCAGCCCAACAAGCCCCGAAGTAATAAGAACAAATCTCAGGGGAAAGGCACGTTTGATGCAAAGAACAAGCCGTCACATCCTACCAACTTCAGAAGAATTCTCATAATGGGAAGGATACAAACCTCAATTTTGGTAGCACCGCACCAAACTTATATGGTTGCGTCTACCTGCTGTCAGCTAACCTCATGGTGCTCCAGGTATTCCTACATTCGTAACTAGGTACAATCACCATCGCAAGATGAAATAAGCTTATTCGTACGTTGACTTGCTGATTGCAGTGCGGAACGATCCTGTCATGTGTGGAGTACCAAACAAGCAGTGCAGCTGAAGGTGGAAATCAACCAAGGACTTATGAATTTATATATAATCTTCCTCAGGCAGGTCAGTATCCCCTTCATCCAGATGATCATGTTTTGTCATGCCGAGCTATTGATATGTGCTACTGTTTTGCAACACCGTTTAAGTATAGCTATTATTTTCCTAGCTTTTCAGATTCAAGACAATGAAGATGATTTTAGGGGAACTGCACAATATGGACTCATGTTGAGTCATCTCTATTTCCTCATGTGTTTGCTGCAAATGTGTTAGCATCAATTGCAAGGTGAGGCAGCTAGCTGTGGAGTTACCAACATGCTCAAAGTGCTCGCAACATTGACAAGAAACAAGCATGCCCGGGAAATTAATTCGTGCACAGGGAGGCCCTTTGCTCAGAGAAGCATCGACCGATTTTCTTTATTTCCACACCTTCTCACAGCTTTTTATTGGTTATAGTATGGTGAATTATCAAGATGCATAAACATGCTGAACTTTTTTTCTTCTGAATGTTAGCATGCCTACCGTATCTTCTGAAGCTTAGTTTAATGTAAATGTTGACTAGCATGTGAACCTTCACAATCTAGTAAGTATATTGTAGGCCTGTTATTTGACACCTCACTTTGCCGTGCTACGCGACCAGTGTGAGTGTCTGCATCCAGTACCACATCCTCTATTTTGGTGGATGCTAAGTTGAAAAAGGTTACCGATGAGTAGCCATAAGCTGGAGGCGTCTCTTTTTTCTTTCGAATGGGCAATAAGCTGGAGAGTGTCTCAGGCTGCCTCTAGCACAAGGCCCTCCAGTATGAAACACGGGCACCCGACTGGGCCGATACAAAAGCCTATCCATCTTAAAGCCCATTTGTTTTTGTTTTTTGCGAGGAGAAGCCCATATTTCTTGAAGAGGGGACGATCCCAGGAAAACCCTCCTTCCTCCTTGCTTCCACTTACGCTTCCGTCTCGCCCCAATGCTCCCACTCCCCATCTTCCTCACTCTTCCAAAAAAACCGCTCACCTTCTTCCTCACTCATATAGAAAACGCTTGCTCCTCTTCTTCCACTCCTATAGAAAACCCGAGCCCTCCTTCTTCCCAACTCGCACTGCCACTAGGCTCGTCTCTAGCTATTCTTCTCAAACCCATGAGCTCGGCGCGACGCCCACAAGGAAAATGGAGTCGGCTGGCCCCAGCACCAAGAAGATGAGGCTCCCGCCAGCGGCGACGCTGGTTGTAGATCCCGCGCCTGGCATCGCAGGGAGAAGCGGTGAGCCCTCCCCACCCGGATCTAAGGAACCGGTAGAATCTCCGGTGGACCGCATCAGCGATCTACCGAAAGTAATCCTTGAGGAGATCATCTCGCTTCTCTCCACCAAGGATTGCTGCCGCACACAAGTCCTCTCAACTAGGTGGCGCCCTCTATGGCGCACCGCGCCTCTCAATATTGACTGTCGTCAGATATCTGTACTTCCTGAATTTGATCTCCTTAGTGTTCAATGCCTCTGCATCCCAACACGCTACCTGCTGTCCATACCCGGCATGGTGGACCTTTGGCTAACATCCCCTGAATTCAAAAAACTCCAGCAGTTTGAGTTCTACCATTACCACGAAAGTTTCATACCATGAACATACCAAGAATTCGTGCCCACACCACCGTTGTCCATCTCACAGTTTTCCTCGTCTCTCCACACCGCCACCTTCGCCCGGTGCCATCCAGACGATCTGGTACAAATGCTTCGACTCCCACTGCTAAAAAAACTTTCGCTTGTGGTGGTTTATCTGTCGGAGGCCTCTCTTCACAACATCATCCACTCCAGTTGCCCTGCCCTGGAGCGCTTGCCGATTGTTTTGGGAATAGAAATCCCTATCAGTTGTCTCCAAATAAAGTCGCATCACCTTCATTGAAGATGCCCCTTCACTTGAAAGGTTGCTCCTTGATAATTGTTCTAAACCTTCGCAAATAATTGTCGTCTCTGCGCCCAAACTGGAGACCTTGGGTGTAATTCGTGATCCGTTTAATGATCACAAATAGTTGGTGTTTTGCTTCTCACTTTTTCAGTTACCGTATATTATCATCTACACATTTGTAATCATAAGCTGCATTTTTCATTTGTGCGCATAAGTTTTATATCATCTTGGAGTACACTTTGGGTACTAATATTATGTTATATGCTCAATGAAGAGTTCGTCCATGGATAGCCTATCAATGCTGCTAGATTCTGTCAAGATCTTATATATCGGAATGTATAGTTATGACCTGAACATAATTATTGGCTTGCTATGATGCTTTCGGTCTCTCGAGAATTTATATATGGAGGTGATGATTTCACGCACATTGAAAGACTGTATATATTGTACTAGAATTAACCGTTTAGTTATTGCTCTTTCGACATACTCTTTGTGCAATATACTCTCCCCCCTGCCGAACCACAAGGGGCTGATGGCCCCATAGGTGGCCGTGTTTTCGCACGACATATAGGATAGGATTTGCAAAGTAAAAATTCCTTTGAAGCTGTAATGCCCACGATGCGGCTTATCTCCCACGTGCCGAGGCACAACTTAGAGGCATAACCACATTGTGGTTTTGTTGCAAGAAGGGTCATCTTCACACAATCCCACGTAATGAATAAGAAAGGGATACAGAGAGTTGGCTTACAATCGCCACTTCACACAATACTTAAATAAGTCATACATCATCCAAAATACACACATAGACCGACTACGGTCAAATCCAAATGAAAATAAGATAAAACCCAAATGATAGATCCCCAATCGTCCCAATTGGGCTCCACTACTGATCATCAGGAAATGAAACATAGAAACGACCAAGGCCCTCGTCGAACTCCCACTTGAGCTCGGTTGCATCACCTGCATCGGTATCATCGGCACCTACAACTGTTTTGGTAGTATCTGTGAGTCTCGAGGACTCAGCAATCTCAAAACCTGCGAGATCAAGACTATTTAAGCTTATGGGTAGGATAAGTTAATGAGGTGGAGCTGTAGCAGGCGCTAAGCAAATATGGTGGCTAACATACACATATAAGTGTAAGATGAGAAGCTACACAATGCTCATTAAGCTAGAAGTGATCAAGAAGTGATCCTGAAACTACTTACGTTCAAACATAACCCCAGCGTGTTCACTTCTCGACCCTCATCGGAAAGAGAGCACCACAATTACACACGCGGTTGGAACATTTTAATTATGTCAAGTGTCAGTTCTCTACAACCGAATATTAACAAAATCCCATCTGCCACATAACCGCGGGCACGGATCTCGAAAGTTTAAACCCTGTAGGGGTGTCCCAACTTATCCCATGACAAGCTCACGATCCGGAGAGACAATCCTCCATCGCGGGACCCTCCGATCTGACTTGGAATTCCGGTGCACAAGATATTTCGACAATGGTAAAACTAGTCCAACAAGACCTCCCGGTGCACCAACCTAGCCTGATAGGAGTAGCGCGATCTCGTTCTCAGGGTACACCAGATGAGCTACTTGTACAGGTGTATACCAAATACCCCAAGTTGCCAAGGGGCGGCCCCGCACAGTGCTATAGTTTGGACCAACACTCATGTGGAGTACTGGACCAGGGATTTATTAAGTCCACGGGGTCCGGAAAGTCCCTATGCAAGTTATTAGTTATTAGGAAAATGGTAAAACCAAGGTTGGGCCTTGCTGGAGGAGTTTTATTCAAAGCAAACTATCAAGAGTTTCAGACTTAGAAGAAAAACATGACATGGCAGAAACAGATTCATGATAGCAACTTTGCAAGCTCAATTCACTCACCACAAGGAATTTAATGGCATAACAAGGTAACCAACAATACTTAGACATATATGTGAAGCCAAAAATGTTAATAGAAAGTTCATAGGTTACATGTATCACTAGCAACACACATGGCAAAACTGATCATCATGTTAACAATCTGCCAGCAACAATATTTAGCAAAAGTAGAGCAGGGTAATGACATGCTAGGGTACTCCATAATTGTAACCAGAGGCATGAATGGATATAGCAATACTAGATCTACAAAACACTCTCACTGAACTACCTCAAAATGTGCATGGATCTCATGGTAGCAACAAGTTTACATGGCATCAAAATGTAACAAGAAAAGACTTAGCAAAATATGCAAAATATAATAACTGCCTGAAATCAAGAACATCACATAGCCTACTTTACATGCTTGTGATAGTCACCACATAGATCATAAAATTACAAGACTTGCACCACTGTAAAGATGGCGTGATGGAGCTCATAAAACATGTAGACATCATGCTCATAGGATGCACACACAAAATGCAACGAAAATGACAAATCATCAAGTTCTGTTAAATTCCAGCAGACTACATCATATGGCACTTTTGCAATGATTGTTTGGGCATCAATATGGAATGTAACATGCATGCAAATGACACTAACACGAAGAACATCACGAGGCCAACATTTTGATATATCATATGCGCAAAATGGAGCTACAGTGATGGATATACGACATGGAGAAGTAGGGCACAAAATGTTAGGGATTTGGGACTTAGAGATATTTTTACCCCTCAGATCTAGGGTTTCTTGCACGCGAACAGATGAACACCGGAGGCGGCGAGTGAGGCGGCGAAGTGGGCGCGGGTGGAGCCATGTGTCGGCGGCGAAGTGGGTGTGGGCATTGGCTGCAGCGGCGCTGGCGATTCGGGCGGCGACAAGTGGCGGCGGAGTGGTGGCTGCGCACAGAAAACGAGGCGAGAGGTGGAAGAAGGGCTAGGGTTTCCAGATTTGGGCGGGAAGGACGTTTTTATAGCTACAGGGAGCTAGGAGAGGAGTTTTTCAGAGCGGTTTTCGCCCACACAATCGTAATCCAACGACAGAGACCATGGTGGGGGTTTAGATGGGCTAGTGGGCCATTTTGGAGGGGTGTTGGGCTGCAAAGAGAGAGATGCTTTTACGGTTACCCGGTTAACCGTTGGGGCATCAAACGACCTCCAAATGGAATGAAATTTGACAGGCGGCCTACCGGTGGTGTACCAAGGCCACTCAACAAATCTCGACCCATTCTGAGAATGTTTTTCTCCCTCTCATGAAACGAGATTAGAGGGGTGCACCAGGTGCATGTGGGAGTGTCAGATTGCAAAACGGACAACAGGGAAAAATTACTGGATGCATGAGGCGAACACGAATGCAAATGAGATGCACATGATGACATGAAGAAAAATGCAAAACGAAGACAAAACCCAACAACGACGGAAATATCATATCACATAGCCGAAAATGTCAAGAGTTGGAGTTACAATTATGGAAAGTTACATCTGGGGTGTTACAACACTCCACCACTATAAGAGGATCTCTTCTCGAGATGTAGGACTAAAAGAACTTCGGATATTCAGAACGGAGGTGATCCTCGCGTTCCTAGGTGGCTTCTCGGTCGGAATGGTGTTACCACTTCACTTTCAGGAGTTTGATTGACTTGTTGCGAGTCTTGCACTCATTTTCTTCAAGAATGGCAATGGGATGCTCATGATAAGACAAATCTTCTTGGAGATCAATCTCTTCGAAGTTGATAGTGCGCTCGGGGGTCTTGAAGCACTTGTGAAGCTGTGACACGTGAAACACATCGTGCACATTTGCGAAGTTGGACGGAAGCTCGAGTTGATAGGCGAGGTTGCCTATTTTGCTAATGATCTTGAAAGGACCCACGTATCTAGGGGAAGCTTCCGTTTGATACCGAAACATCGGGTGCCTTTCATTGGAGAGACGCATAAGTAGACATGGTCTCCGATCTCAAAAGCCAAATCACGGTGCTTACTATCATAGTAACTCTTCTGGCGCGATTGCGCGGCTTTGAGATTTTCACGGATGACTTTACACATTTCTTCAGCTTCTGTGATCAAGTCGTTGCCAAGAAGTTGGCGTTCACCAGTCTCAGACCAATTGAGAGGAGTACGACACTTTCTACCATAAAGAATTTCAAATGGGGCCTTGCCGGAACTTGCTTGGAAGCTATTGTTGCAGGTGAACTCGGCATATGGGAGACAATCTTCCCACTTCATATCTAAAGAGATGACACAAGCCCTGAGCAGTCCCAGAACTTGGAGGTGAAAATGCTTCCACGGTCTGAAGAGATCAATTGCTGAATACCATGCAAGGAGACAATTCTGGAGGTGTATAGCTTTGCCAACTAAGCTGTTGTGATAGATTCTTTGATTGGAAGGAAATGAGCCACTTTGGTAAGCTTGCCAATGACAATGAAAATAGCATCATTCCCACGCTTGTACTTAGGAAATCTAGTGAGAAAGTCAATTTCGATATGATCAAGCTTACATTCTGGAATAGAAAGAGGTTGGAGGAGACCAGCTGGTCATTGGTGTTCCGCTTTCACCCTTCGACAGACATCACGTTCATTCACGAATTGAGCAATCTCTCGCTTCATTCGAGTCCACCAATATGACTGCTTGAGGTCATGGTACATCTTTGAACTGCCTGGATGAATGGATAGAAGAGAATTGTGCACTTCATTCATTATGACCTTCCTTAGATCACCTTTAGGAACCACAATCCTGTCCTCGAAAACTAAAGTGTCTCTATCATCAATGCGATAGCACTTGTATTTGGATTGGCCCTTGGCAATACCATGTTTAACCTTCTTCACCATGGTATCAAGGAGTTGTGCCTCATGAATTTCATCTTCCATAGTTGGAGTGACTTGAAGATTGGAAAGAAAACCTTGAGGAACAACTTGGAGGTTGAGCTTGGGGAAATCTTCACAAAGATCTGGTTGGAATGGCTTGAGAATTAAGCTGTTACAATAATCCTTTCTTCTCAAAGCATCTGCAATCACATTCGCCTTGCCTGGAGTATATTCAATACTTGGATTGTACTCTTGAATCATTTCGACCCAACGAGTTTGCCCGAGGTTGAGTGAAGATATACTTGAGGCTCTTGTGATCGGTGAAAATGTCCACTTGCCTTCCCAACAAGAGATGTCTCCATGCTATTAATGCATGGACAACTGCCGCAAAGTCAAGATCATGAGTGGGGTAGTTCCTTTCGTTGGGCTTCAACTGATGAGAGGTGCAAGCCACAACTTTCTTCTCCTGCATTAACACAGCGCCGAGACCTTGCAATGAGGCATCACACAAAACTTTGAATGGCTTGGATTCATCAGGAGGAGTTATGACAGGAGCTGAGACGAGCTTCTCTTTTAGAGTGTTGAAAGCAACATCACACTCAGGAGTCCAGACATACTTGACCATCTTTTGGAGGAGGTTCGAAAGAGGCTTTGCAATCTTAGAGAAATTCTCAATGAATCTTCAGCAATAGCTTGCAAGACCAAGAAAACCGCGGAGCGGCTTGACATTCTGAGGAGGTTCCCAGTTCACAATTGCAGAAACCTTCTCTGGATTAATAGCAATGCCCTTGGCGGAGATGATGTGACCAAGATAAAGAACTTCACCAAGCCAAAGCTCACAATTGGTAAACTTTGCATAGAATTGATACTCTCTGAGCTTGTCAAGCACTAATCTCAAATGTCTAGCATGATCCTTCTTATTCTTGGAGAAAACCAAGATATCATCGAGATACACCAGGACGAATTCATTTGTGTAGGGGTTGAAGATGAAGTTCATCATGCAAGAGAACGTTGGAGGAGCATTGACAAGGCCGAAAGACATGGCATTATATTCATTAGAACCAAAATTTGTTCTGAATGCTGTCTTGGGAATATCTTGTTCATGAATGCGAATCTGATGATAACCCATACAGAGGTCAAGCTTGGAGAATACTTTTGCACCTTTAAGTTGCCCGAATAGCTCATTGATGTTGGGAAGTGGATACTTGTTCTTGATAGTCTTCTTGTTCAATGGACGGTAATCAATGCAAAGTCGGTCCGTGCCATCCTTATTTTGGACAAAAAGAACACCACAACCCACGGAGATGAACTCGGTCTGATCAAACTCAGACGCTCTTGTTCATCGAGTTGTTTCTTCAATTCCTTCAGCTCCTTTGCTCCAAGCTTGTATGTGAAGGAAATATGCCCTAGAGGCAATAATAAAGTTGTTATCATGACAAATGTTTATTATTCATGCTAGAATTATATTAACCAGAAACTTAGTACATGTGTGAATACATAGAAAAACAGAGTGTCACTAGTTTGCCTCTACTTGACTAGCTCATTGAATCAATGATGGTTATGTTTCCCAAACCATAGACATGAGTTTTCATTTGATTAAGGGGATCACATAATTAGAGAATGATGTGATTGACTTGACCCATCTGTTAGCTTAGCACGATGATCGTTTAGTTTGTTGCTATTGCTTTCTTCATGACTTATACATGTTCCTATGACTATGAGATTATGCAACTCCCGAGTACCGGAGGAACACTTTGTGTGCTACCAAACGTCACAACGTAACTGGGTGATTATAAAGGTACTCTACAGGTGTCTCCAATGGTGCTTGTTGAGTTGGCATGTATCGAGATTAGGATTTGTCACTCCGATTGTCGGAGAGGTATCTCTGGGCCCTCTCAGTAATGCACATCACTATAAGCCTTGCAAGCATCGTAACTAATGAGTTTGTTGCGGGATGATGCATTACAGAACGAGTAAAGAGACTTGCCGGTAACGATATTGAACTAGGTATAAGGATGCCGACGATCGAATCTCGGGCAAGTAACATACCGATGACAAAGGGAACAACGTATGTTGTTATGCGGTTTGACCGATAAAGATCTTCGTAGAATATGTAGGACCCAATATGAGCACCCAGGTTCCACTGTTGGTTATTAACTAGAGACAAGTCTCGGTCATGTCTACATAGTTCTTGAACCTGTAGTGTCCACACGCTTAAAGTTCGTTGACGATCGGTAATATGAGTTTATGTGTTTTGATGTACCGAAGGTAGTTTGGAGTCCCAGATATGTTCACGGACATGACGAGGAGTTTTGAAATGGTCGAGACATAAAGATTGATATATTGGAAGCCTATATTTGGACATCGGAATAGTTCTGGGTGAAAATCAGGATTTTACCGGAGTACCGGGAGGTTACGGGAACCCCTCGGTAAATATATGGGCCTTATTGGGCCATAGTGGAGAGAGGGGGAGGAGACCAGGGCAGGCCACACGCCCCCTCTCCCTCTGGTCCAAATTGGACTAGGAGGGGGGGCGGCGCCCCCCTTTGCTTCCTCCCTCTCTCCCCCTTCCTTCTCTCCTAGTCCAACTAGGGAATGGGGGGGGGGAATCCTACTCTCGGTGGGAGTAGGACTCCTCCTGGCATGCCCTGCTAGGGCCGGCCGGCCTCCCCCCTTGCTCCTTTATATACGGGAGCAGGGGGGCACCACAAGACACACAAGTTGATTGTTCCAAGCCATGTGCGGTCCCCCCCTCCACCATAATCCACCTCGATCATATCATAGCGGTGCTTAGGCGAGGCCCTGTGTCGGTAGCAACATCATCACCATCCTCATGCCGTCGTGCTGATGGAACTCTCCCATGAAGCTCTGCTGGATCGGAGTTCGTGGGACGTCATCGAGCTGAACGTGTGCTGAACTCAGAGGTGTTGTGCATTCGGTACTTGGATCGATCGGATCATGAAGACGTACGACTACATCAACCGCGTTCTCATAACGATTCCACTTATGGTCTACGAGGGTACGTGGACGATACTCTCCCCTCTTGTTGCTATGCATCACCATGATCTTGCGTGTGCGTAGGATTTTTTTTGAAATTACTACGTTCCCCAACAGTGGCATCCAAGCCAGGTTTATGCGTAGATGTCATATGCACGAGTAGAACACAAAGGAGTTGTGGGCATGGGTATATACATATTGCTTGCTGTCACTAGTTGATTCTTGATTCAGCGGCATTGTTGGATGAAGCGACCCAGACCGACATTATGCGTACGCTTACGCGAGACTCGTTCTACCGATGTGCTTCGCACACAGGTGGCTAGTGGGTGTCTGTTTCTCTAGCTTTAGTTGAATCGGATTCAATGAACAGGGTTCTTTCTGAAGATAAAAAAGCAATCACTATACCGCGTTGTGGTTTTTGATGCATAGGTAAGAACGGTTCTTGCTCAGCCCGTAGCAGCCACGTAAAACTTGCAACAACAAAGTATAAGACGCCTAACTTGTTTTTGTAGGGTATGTTGTGATGTGATATGGTCAAGACAGGATGCTAAATTTTATTGTATGAGATGATCATGTTTTGTAACACAGTTATCGGCAACTGGCAGGAGCCATATGGTTGTCGCTTTATTGTATGAAATGCAATCGCCATGTAATTGCTTTACTTTATCACTAAGCGGTAGCGATAGTCGTGGAGGCAATAGTTGGCGTGACGACAACGATGCTACGACGGAAATCAACGTGTCAAGCCGGTGACGATGGTGATCATGAAGGTGCTTTGGAGATGGAGATCACAGGCACAAGATGATGATGGCCATATAATATCACTTATATTGATTGCATGTGATGTTTATCTTTTATGCATGTTATTTTGCTTAGATCGACGATAGCACTATAAGATGATCTCTCACGAAATTTCAAGGTATAAGTGTTCTCCCTGAGTATGCACCGTTATGAAAGTTCGTCGTGCCGAGACACCACGTGATGATCGGGTGTGATAACTTCTACGTTCACATACAACGGGTGCAAGCCAGTTTTGCATACGCAGAATACTCGGGTTAAACTCGACGAGCCTAGCATATGAAGATATGGCCTCGGAACACTGAGACCGAAAGGTCGAGCATGAATCATATAGTAGATATGATCAACATAGTGATGTTCACCATTGAAAAATACTCCATCTCACGTGATGATCGGACATGGTTTAGTTGATATGGATCACGTGATCACTTAGATGATTAGAGGGATGTCTGTCTAAGTGGGAGTTCTTAAGTAATATGATTAATTGAACTATCATGAACTTAGTACCTGATAGTATTTTGCATGTCTATCTTGTTGTAGATAGATGGCCCGTGCTGTTGTTCCATTGAATTTTAATGTGTTCCTTGAGAAAGCAAAGTTGAAGGATGATGGTAGCAATTGCACGGACTGGGTCCGTAACTTGAGGATTATCCTCATTGCTGCACAGAGGAATTACGTCCTAGAAGCACCGCTAGGTGCCAAACCCGCTGCAGGAGCAACGCCAGATGTTATGAATGTCTGGCAGAGCAAAGCTGATGACTACTCGATAGTTCAGTGTACCATGCTTTACGGCTTAGAACTAGGACTTCAATGACGTTTTGAATGTCATGGAGCATATGAGATGTTCCAGAAGTTGAAGTTAATATTTCAAGCAAATGCTCAGATTGAGAGATTTGAAGTCTCCAATAAGTTCTATAGCTGCAAGATGGAGGAGAATAGTTCTGTTAGTGAACATATACGCAGAATGTTTGGGTACCACAACCACTTGACTCAACTGGGAGTTAATCTTCCTGTTGATAGTGTCATTGATAGAGTTCCTCAATCACTGCCACCAAGCTACAAGAGCTTCGTGATGAACTATAATATGCAAGGGATGGATGAGACGATTCCCGAGCTCTTCGCAATGCTAAAGGCAGCAGAGGTAGAAATCAAGAAGGAGCATCAAGTGTTGATGGTCAACAAGACCACCAATTTCAAGAAAAAGGGTAAAGGGAAGAAGGGGAACTTCAAGAAGAACGACAAGAAAGTTGCTGCTCAAGTGAAGAAACCCAAGTCTGGAGCTAAACCTGAGACTGAGTGATTCTACTGCAAAGGGACCGGTCACTGGAAGTGGAACTGCCCCAAGTATTTGGCGAACAAGAAGGATGGCAAGGTGAACAAAGGTATATGTGATATACATGTTATTGATGTGTACCTTACTAATGCTCGCAGTAGCACCTGGGTATTTGATACTGGTTCTGTTGCTAATATTTGCAACTCGAAACAGGGGCTATGGATTAAGCGAAGATTGGCTAAGGACGAGGTGACGATGCGTGTGGGAAATGGTTCCAAAGTCGATGTGATCACGGTCGGCACGCTATCTCTACATCTACCTTCGGGATTAATTTTAGAGCTGAATAATTGTTATTTGGTGCCAGCGTTGAGCATGAACATTATATCTGGATCCTGTTTAATGCGGGACACTTATTCATTTAAATATGAGAATAATGGTTGTTCTATTTATATGAGTAATATCTTTTATGGTCATGCACCCTTGAAGAGTGGTCTATTTCTATGAATATCGATAATAGTGATACACATATTCATAATATTGAAGCTAAAAGATGCAGAGTTGATAACGATAGTGCAACTTATCTGTGGCACTGCTATTTAGGTCATATTGGTATAAAGCGCATGAAGAAACTCCATTCTGATGGACTTTTGGAATCACTTGATTATGAATCACTTGGTACTTGCGAACCATGCCTCATGGGCAAGATGACTAAAATGCTGTTCTCCGGAAATATGGAGCGAGCAATAGATTTGTTGGAAATCATACATACTGATGTATGTGGTCCGATGAATGTTGAGGCTCGCGGTGGGTATCGTTATTTTCTCACCTTCACAGATGATTTGAGCAGATATGGGTATATCTAATTGATGAAACATAAGTCTGAAACGTTTGAAAAGTTCAAAGAATTTCAGAGTGAAGTGGAAAATCATCGTAACAAGAAAATAAAGTTTCTACGATATGATCGTGGAGGAGAATATTTGAGTTACGAGTTTGGTGTTCATTTGAAACAATGCGGAATAGTTTCGGAACTCATGCCACCCCGAACACCATAGCGTAATGGTGTGTCCAAACGTCGTAATAGTACTTTACCAGATATGGTGCGATCTATGATGTCTCTTACTGATTTACCGCTATCATTTTGGGATTATGCTTTAGAGACGGCTGCATTCACGTTAAATAGGGCACCATATAAATCCATTGAGACGACGCCTTATGAACTGTGGTTTGGCAAGAAACCAAAGTTGTCATTTCTTAAAGTTTGGGGCTGCGATGCTTATGTGAAAAAAGTTCAACCTGATAAGCTTGAACCCAAATCGGAGAAATGTGTCTTCATAGGATACCCAAAGGAGACTTTTAGGTACACCTTCTAGCACAGATCCGAAGGCAAGACATTCGTTGCTAAGAATGGATCCTTTCTAGAGAAGGAGTTTCTCTCGAAAGAAGTGAGGTGGAGGAAAGTAGAACTTGATGAGGTAACTGTACCTGCTCCCTTATTGGAAAGTAGTTCATCACAAAAATTTGTTCCTATGACTCCTGCACCAATTAGTGAGGAAGCTAATGATGAAGATCATGTAACGTCAGATCAAGTTACTACTGAACCTCGTAGGTCAACCAGAGTAAGATCTGCACCAGAGCGGTACGGTAATCCTGTTCTAGAAGTCATGTTACTTGACCATGACGAACCTACGAACTATGAGGAAGCGATGATGAGCCCAGATTCCGCAAAATGGCATGAGGCCATGAAAACTGAGATGGGATCCATGTATGAGAACAAAGTGTGGACTTTGGTTGACTTGCCCGATGATTGGCAAGCCATCGAGAATAAATGGATCTTCAAGAAGAAGACTGACGCTGATGGTAATGTTACTGTCTACAAAGCTCAACTTGTTGCGAAAGGTTTTCGACAAGTTCAAGGAGTTGACTACGATGAGACTTTCTCACCAGTAGCGATGCTTAAGTCCCACAAAATCATGTTAGCAATTTCTCTACTTTATGATTATGAAATTTGGCAAATGGATGTAAAGACTGCATTCCTGAATGGATTTATGGAAGAAGAGTTGTATATGGTGCAACCCGAAGGTTTTATCGATCCAAAGGGAGCTAACAAAGTGTGCAAGCTCCAGCGATCCATCTATGGACTGGTTCAAGCATCTCAGAGTTGGAATAAACGTTTTGATAGTGTGATCAAAGCATATGGTTTTATACAGACTTTTGGAGAAGCAAGTATTTACAAGAAAGTGAGTGGGAGCTCTGTAGCATTTCTAATATTATATGCGGATGCCATATTGCTGATTGGAAATGATATAGATTTTCTGGATAGCATAAAAGGATACTTGAATAAGAGTTTTTCAATGAAAGACCTGAGTGAAGCTGCTTATATATTAGGCATCAAGATCTATAGATATAGATCAAGACGCTTAATTGGACTTTCACAAAGCACATATCTTGATAAAGTTTTGAAGAAGTTCAAAATGGATCAAGCAAAGAAAGGGTTCTTGCCTGTGTTACAAGGTGTGAAGTCGAGTTAGACTCAATGCACGACCACTTCAAAAGATAGAGAGAAAATGAAAGATGTTCCCTATGCTTCATCCATAGGCTCTATCATGTATGCAATGCTGTGTACCAGACCTGATGTGTACCTTGCTATTAGTTTAGCAGGGAGGTACCATAGTAATCCAGGAGTGGATCAGTGGACAGCGGTCAAGAATATCCTAAAATACCTGAAAAGGACTAAGGATATGTTTCTCGTTTATGGAGGTGACAAAGAGCTCGTCGCAAATGGTTACGTCGATGCAAGCTTTGACACTAATCCGGATGACTCTAAGTCACAAACCGGATACGTATTTTTTTAATTTTTTTGACAGAAAGACTATAAGGGAAACCCCTACAGTATAATTGGTGCAACAAACCCAAATTGCAAGTACCATGCCTTGAACCTGGGTGGGTGGGAAGGCATCAGCCCCTTCATACCACTAGGCTATGCCTTAGTCTGTGATACGTATTTTTATTGAACGGTGGAACTCCCAGTTGGTGCAGTTCTAAGCAAAGCATCGTGGAGGGATCTACATGTGAAGCGGGGTACATAGCTACTTCTGAAGCAGCAAATGAAGGAGTCTGGATGAAGGAGTTCATATCAGATCTAGGTGTCATACCTAGTGCATCGGGTCCAATGAAAATCTTTTGTGACAAGACTGGTGCAATTGCCTTGGCAAAGGAATCCAGATTTCACAAAAGAACCAAGCACATCAAGAGACGCTTCAATTTCATCCATGATCAAGTCAAGGAGGGAGACATAGACATTTTCAAGATACATATGAATCTGAATGTTGCAGACCCGTCGACTAAGCCTCTCTCATGAGCAAAACATGATCAGCACCAAGACTCCATGGGTGTTAGAATCATTATTGTGTAATATAGATTATTGACTCTAGTGCAAGTGGGAGACTGAAGGAAATATGACCTAGAGGCAATAATAAAGTTGTTATTTATATTTCCTTATATCATGATAAATGTTTATTATTCATGCTAGAATTGTATTAGCCGGAAACTTATTACATGTGTGAATACATACACAAACAGAGTGTCACTAGTTTGCCTCTACTTGACTAGCTCGTTGAATCAATGATGGTTATGTTTCCTAAACCATAGACATGAGTTGTCATTTGTTCAACGGGATCACATCATTAGAGAATGATGTGATTGACTTGACCCATCCGTTAGCTTAGCACGATGATCATTTAGTTTGTTGCTATTGCTTTCTTGACAACTTATACATGTTCCTATGACTATGAGATTATGCAACTCATGAGTACCGGAGGAACACTTTGTGTGCTACGAAACGTCACAAAGTAACTAGGTGATTATAAAGGTGTAACGCCCTCGATGTGGCTATATCTCCTACGTGTCGAGGCACAACTTAGAGGCATAACCGCATTGAAAGCAATGTCGCAAGTTAGGCAATCTTCACAACATCCCATGTAATATAGATAATAAAAGGGGAAGGAACATAGTTGGCTTACACTCGCCACGTCAATCAAAGTATATAAATAGCATTACATCATCCAATCACTCATGGCCCAACTACGGTGCCAAAATAAAAGACCAACCCAACATGCGACACGGTCCCGATCGCCCCAACAGGGCACCACTACTGATCATCAGGGAAAGATACATAGTAACGGCGTGAGTCCTCGTCGAACTCCCACTTGAGCTCAAATGCGTCATCTGGAACGGAGTCGTCTGGCCCTGCATCTGGTTTGGAAGTAAACTGTGAGCCACAGGGACTCAGCAATCTCGCACCCTCGCGATCAAGACTATTTAAGCTTATAGGAAGGGAAGGTAAAAATGTGGATCGAGTAACTAGAGAACAACCTGCGGCAAGCATTACTCCAACACCGTGTTCGCTTCCTGGACTCCGCCGAGAAGAGACCATCACGGTAACTCACACAGTTGATTCCTTTTAATTTAGTTTAGGTTCAAGTTATCTACAACCGGACATTAACAAATTCCCATCCGCCCATAACCGCAGGCACAGATTTCGAAAGTTCAAATCCCTGCAAGGGGTCCCAACTTAGCCCACGACAAGCTCTCACGGTCAACGAAGGATATTCCTTCTAGCGGGAAGACCCGATCCGACTCGGAATCCCGGTTACAAGACATTTTGACAAGGTAAAACTAAACTAGCAACACCGCCCGAATGTGCCGACAAATCCCGATAGGAGCTGCACATATCTCATTCTCAGTGCACACTCAGATTGTCCAAACTTCTGGTAGGCCAGCCCAGAGTTGCCCCTGGTGGCCACTGGCGGCTGACGAGGTGGACCAACACTCAAAGGAGCACTGGCCCGGGGGGGTTTAAATAAGATGACCCTCGGGCTCCGGAAACCCAAGGGAAAAAGAGGCTAGGTGGCAAATGGTAAAACCAAGGTTGGGCATTGCTTTAAGAGCTTTAATCAAGGCGAACTATCAAGGGGTTCCCATTATCACCCAACCGCGTAAGGAACGCAAAATCCGGGAACATAACACCGATATGACGGAAACTAGGGCGACAAGAGTGGAACTAAACACTAGGCAAAAGGCCGAGTCTTCCACCCTTCACCAAGTATATAGATGCATTAAGATAACAAGATAATATAGTGATATCCCAACAAGTAAATAATGTTCCAACAAGGAACGATCTCCAATCTTCACCTTCAACTAGCAACGCTATAAGAGGGGCTGAGCAAAGCGGTAACATAGCCAATCAACGGTTTGCTAGGATATGGTGGGTTAGAGGTTTGACATGGCAATTTGGGAGGCATGATAAGAAAGTGGTAGGCATCGTAGCATAGGCATAGCAAAAGAGCGAGCATCTAGCAAGCAAAGATAGAAGTGATTTCGAGGGTATGATCATCTTGCCTGTAAAGTTGTCAGAGTTGACTGGATCCTCGAAAGCAAACTCAACGGGCTCCTCGTTAGTGAACTCGTCTCCCGGATCTACCCAAACAAGACAAACAAGCAACAAGAACACAATCAACCACGTGCAAGGCTCAAACAACATGATGCAAACATGATATGCTATGCGGGATGCGATGTGATGCATATGCAAGATTTGACAAGGAATGAATGAACCTGGCCTCAACTTGGAAATCTAAGTGTGCCACTGGAAAGGTGAGATGATTCCGCTTGAAAACGATATAAAGATCGCCGGAATCGGAGACACGGTTTGGAAATGGCAAGCAAAACAAATATGGCACCGGTCTGCGATATACAGCAAGTGACCATCTAATTGCAACACGATGAACATGCTACAGCACTCAAACATGGAAACAAAATACATGGCAGGGATCCATTCATGATTTTTAACAAAAGAGGAACACTGATCTACGGCCAAATCATCCATTAACAGGTTCAAACAAACATGACAAAAATGCAATTGGTAAACAGATTTCAGACGTAGTGAAGTCAACACTTGTCTGGATTTTCAGATCAGGTAGCACACTTTGGAGCATGAAAACTATATGCTACAGGAACTTAACATGCCAAAGTAAAGCATGGCATGGAGCTACTCAAAGAGCTTAACAAAAGTCCATTAGTGACCTTGAGCCAAAAGGGATCAGAAAATACAATTGCAAGCATGTGAACATGGCAAAAACATAAACAGATCACAGACTTAGTGAAATACTGGAGCATGCAAAACAGATATCAAGTAGGCATGTTTACGAGCTCGGTGCACTCACTACATAGCAAGGCATGTCAATCTAAGCATCTACCCATCAATAATACACATTATACAAGCTAGACATGGCAAGAACAATAACATAGCATGCACGGATCAACAACAACATCCTCGGCAAAATCGCTAACAAGTAGACAATCTGCCCAGATTCACGAAATGACAAAAGTAGAGCTTGATTGACTCAAGCTAGGGTGCTCCACAATTGCAAACAAAGACATGGATGTATAGAGCACTACAAGATTAACAAATCATCCTTACTGATCATCCTCAAAAGAGGCACGGATCACTATGAAACAACATGAACATATGGCATATTGATAAGAACAGCTCAAGGACTTAGTGGAATTGCTAAGTCCCTGAAATCAGCATTGACGTATGCACCACTTTGCAAGCTTGTTCTAGTCACCACACACATCACAAAAATACATGGATGGCACCTCTGGAAAGATGACAAAGCATATAACAAAACATATGTAGAGCTCATGGGCATATCATCCACACAATAATCATGGAAAAAATGACAAATAGCTATTTGGAGCAGAAGATCTGGCAATTATCTCAAATATCACTCTTCCAACAGCATTTCGGGCATCAAGATGAACTCAAATGAAAATGATGCAATGAGATGAAATGATGTGCTCTCTGAGGCAAACAGTTTGATATGCTATATGCCCAAAATGGATCTACGGATGCAAAGTTACGGCATGATGAACATGGCACTATGAACTGCAGACTTGGGAAAAAAAGGTCAACCCTAGGGTTTCCCGATCTCGATCTGGGTGGCCGGCAGGGTCTTCGAAGCAGCTCGCCGGAGCTCTTGCGCAGGGTGTTGCCGGAGTGGCCGGAGTCGCCGGATCTGGTCCTCCCTTGACCGGATCTGGCCGGGGGCGGTGAAGGGGCGGTGCGACGGAGGCGGCGCCGGCTCGGGGCGGCGCGGGTGGAGCGGTGGCCGGGCGAGGCGGCGGTGGCCGGCGATGGCGACCGCGGTGAGCCGGGCGGCGCACGGCGGGAGGAGGGCGGCGGTCTCGCGGGCGTGAGACGGCGCGAGGAAGCGGGCCGCGGGGGCCTCCCACGGGCCGAGCGGGCCAGGCGGCGGCGCGGCGAAGTGGGGACCGGCCCGGGACGCGTGGCGCGCCCTTATTGGACGAGGGCGGCGGCGGCGAAATGTCCGCCCGGAGCGGACATTGTCCGGCGCGGAGAGAGGGGATTTAGGGTTAGGGATCCGGAATTTCGGGGGAGTGCACCTATTTATAGGTAGAGGGAGCTAGGAGAGTCCAAATGAGGTGCGGTTTTCGGCCACGCGATCGTGATCGAACGCTCTAGATGATGGAGAGGGTTTTGGTGGGTTTCGGGCCAAATTGGAAGGGTGTTGGACTGCAACACACACGAGGCCTTTTCTGTCCCTCGGTTAACCGTTGGAGCATCGAGCGAAGTCCAAATGGTACGAAACTTGACAGGCGGTCTACCGGTAGTAAACCAAGGACGCTTGGCAAGTCTCGGTCCAATACGGAAATGTTTAACCCCCACACACGAACGAAAGGTAGAAATGACCACCGGAGGAGAACGGAGCACCGGAATGCAAAACGGACAACGGGGAAAACGCTCGGATGCATGAAATGAACACGTATGCAAAAGCAATGCACATGAGGACATGATATGAGATGCATGACAACAACAACAACACACGGAGACACAAACCCGAACCCGAGAAAATAAAATAACTTAACGCCGGAAATGACAAGAGTTCGAGTACATAAAGGGTAAAACACATCCGGGGTGTTACAAAAGGTGCTCTACAGGTGTCTCCAATGGTTCTTGTTGAGTTGGCATGTATCTAGATTAGGATTTGTCACTCTGATTGTCGGAGAGATATCTCTGGGCCCTCTCGGTAATGCACATCACTATAAGCCTTGTAAGCATTGTGACTACTGAGTTAGTTGCGGGATGATGCATTACAGAATGAGTAGGGAGACTTGCCGGTAACGAGATTGAACTAGGTATAAGGATGCCGACGATCGAATCTCGGGCAAGTAACATACCGATGGCAAAGGGAACAACGTATGTTGTTATGCGGTTTGACCGATAAAGATCTTCGTAGAATATTTAGGAACCAATATGAGCATCCAGGTTCCACTATTGGTTATTGACTAGAGACGAGTCTCGGTCATGTCTACATAGTTCTCGAACCCATAGGGCCCGCACGCTTAAAGTTTGGTGACGATCGATAATACGAGTTTATGTGTTTTGATGTACCGAAGGTAGTTCGGAGTCCAGGATATGATCACGGACATGATGATGAGTCTCGAAATGGCCGAGACATAAAGATCGATATATTGGAAGCCTATATTTGGACATCGGAATAGTTCCAGGTGAAATCGGGATTTTACCGGAGTATCGAGAGGTTACCGGAACCCCCCGGTAAATATATGGGCCTTATTGGGCCATAGTGGAGAGAGAAAAGAGACCAGGCAGGCCGCGCGCCTCCTCTCCCTCTGGTCCAAATTGGACTAGGAGGGGGGGCGACGCCCCACTTTCCTTCCTCCCTCTCTCCCCCTTCTGTCTCTCCTAGTCCAACTAGGGATTGGGGGGGGGGGGATCCTACTCCCGGTGGGAGTAGGACTCCTCCTGGCGCACCCTACTAGGGTCGGCTGGCCTCCCCCTTGCTCCTCTATATACGGGGTCAGGGGGCACCCCAAGACACACAAGTTGATTATTCCAAGCCATGTGTGGTGCCCCCCTCCACCATAATTCACCTCGATCATATCGTAGCAGTGCTTAGGCGAAGCCCTACGTTGGTAGCAACATCATCACCATCATCACGCCGTCATCCTGACGGAACTCTCCCATGGAGCTCTACTAGATCGGAGTTCGTGGGACGTCATCGAGCTGAACGTGTGCTGAACTCGGAGGTGTCGTGCGTTCGGTACTTGGATCGGTCGGATCGCGAAGACGTACGACTACATCAACCACGTTCTCATAATGCTTCCGCTTACGGTCTACGAGGGTACGTGGACGATACTCTCCCATCTTATTGCTACGCATCACCATGATCTTGCGTGTGCGTAGGATTTTTTTTTGAAATTACTACATTCCCCAACAGTATGGACGCTTGCAAACGGGTTCAGTACCAGGCTCAAGATCGATAACGAATTCAACTCGTCGGTGAGGAGGCATTCCCAGAATCTCTTCTGGAAAGACGTCTTGGTACTCAGAAACAACCGGAATATGAGAAATGGCATCTAACTCGCCCTTCTCATTGATAGAAAACAATCGAATGGTTTCGTCACGAGCAGCATAGATGATCATATCCTCAGAAGAGTGTGTCAATTAAATCTCCCTGGCAGCACAATCAAGTTAAGCCTTGTGCTGAGAAAGCCAGTCCATGCAGAGAATTAGATCAATATCAGAGTCACCAAGAACAAATGGGGAAGCCAAGAATTTATAATTGCCCATCTCGATGGTAGCATCCAGAATCATTGTGGTAGCCCTGATAGAAGAGCCCGCAGAAACAACTCCCATGGGTTTCCTGAACATCTCCGAAATGAAATCATGCTTAGCAACAAATGGTATTGACATGAAACAATGCGATGCACCAGTATTGAATAGAACATTAGCAGGAATAGAGTTAACCAAGAGGTTACCCATGATCACATCTGACGAATCCTCTGCCTGAACTGCGTTCAATATGTTCACCTTTGCATGCTTTGGGTTGTGCTCGACCACTGTACTGTTTGCTAGCCTGACCAGAGGAGGAGGCGGAAGGCGCTTCTGGGTGCACTTGTTTGAGTAATGCCCTTTCAAACCACACCTGTGGCAAGTGACCTCTGAAAGCGGACGGTGATAAGGAGTAGGAGCACTTGACCCCAGAGCTTGAGTCCGCGACTTGTTCTGATTGCCTGGGTTGGGTGGGTGGGAAGATCCATGGCCAGCTTTATTCTTCTGCTAGTAGGGCTGATGAAACGAAGGAGGAGGAGGAAGCTAGAACTTCTATTGCTTAGCTGCCACTTGTGAGGAAGAAGAAGACTGAACTGCATCCCTGATTCTCTTCTTTGATGCCTCACACTTGAGTTGAGTACCTTCTTGCTTGAGGGCCATGTTATAGAATTGATCGAACTTAGTCGGCTCAATAAGAACGAGAGCTAACTGTAGATCTTCTTTGAGGCCACCCCTGAAGTGATAGATCATGCTCTTTTCATCAGGAACATCCTGCCTTGCGAAGCGAGCAAGTTTCTAAAATAGAATGTTGTAGTGGTACACGAACATGCTTCCTTGCTTGAGATTGCGGAATTCCTCACGCTTGCTTTCAACAACACTTGTTGGAATATGATGAGCTTTGAAGTCTCAGCAGAAATCATCCCAGGTAATTACACAACCTCCTCTGGAATCTTTGTATTGTTGATACCAATCAGCAGTTTAGTCCTTGAACTGAAAAGAAGCAAACTTGACAAAGTCCTCAAGCCTGACATTGCTACATTCAAAATGCTTGTTGATGTCCACAAGCCAATCATCGGCATTTGTGGGCTCGACACAGTAGCTGAAAGACATTGGTTGATTTGCAAGGAACTGGTTGAGGGTAGCAAACTGAGGCTGATTGTTGAACTGCCCTTGACCTTGATTTCCTTGGTTGCGTTGGCCTTGGTTGCACTCTTGCAAGAGTTGTAGAAGCATCTGGGTGTTGGTGTTGGTGGCTTCCATGCCTCCGGAGGCGGAGGTGGAGGTGGAGGGTTCGCCTGTTCCCCATCATTACAGTCTAGATTCAGACGCGTTTGAGGAGCCATCCTGAAGAGGGTGACATCCGTTAGAATCTTGATAGGCGGCTAGACAAGCAGAATCAACAGATGTAAATTGCAACATATAGTCTTCACAATAATCATCCAAACAGAGTTGAATGAATGAATTCCAAAGTTAACATCACACATCCATTAAGTTCAAAAGCCACTTAGATAAAGGTTGATGAATGAAACAACAAGGTACGACTGGAACAAATAAGTGGTAAGGATTACCCAATCGCAAACCAACTATCTGCGGGAAGAAATACTAGAGCTATTTGAATGCCCACCTATAAACTCCCAAAACTTTCTGGTTATGCAATTTGGTGTTGGGGATACAGGGAGGCACAATATATATCACACAACTAACAAGCCCTACGCTCCAACTGTATCCATCCGTCAACACATAACCAAGAAAACTCCGGAAATCATGTACCTCAACCTTCGAAAAGCATCCGTTATACGAGCTATGGCAATACTCCCGAACTCCCGCCCCAGTATTGGGTGGCGTCGAGGTTATCTCACCAACAACTGCACAAAAGAGATTTTTGATGTCAGCGAACTCAGGTATTCCAGAACTGCAACGATAAAATTATGACGACAACACCTCGGAGCTCAACTCCCCGGGACACTGCCACAACCCCTAAATGTCAGGAGGCACCAAGAACAATGTTCTCGTCAAAAGAATATCGGAACGATACCAAGATACCCACGTGATTAGAGCGACAAAGGGGAATATGAGTAAAAAGAATCCTATTCTTCGATATATATAATCCTGAGACTCAAAACATTTTTGTTCTAGACTCAACAACGTCAGTGATTCGATCAAGCAGGGGGCTCGTAAGTCGGGGATGGCTCTGATTACCAACTTGTAAAACCCACGATGCGGCTATATCTCCCACGTGTCCAGGCACGACTTAGAGGCATAACCGCATTGTGGTTTTGTCACAAGAAGGGTCATCTTCACACAATCCCATGTAATGAACAAGAAAGGGATATATAGAGTTGGCTTACAATCGCCACTTCACACAATACTTAAATAATTCATACATCATCCAAAATACACAAATAGACCGACTATGGTCAAATCCAAATGAAAAGAAGATAAACCCAAAATGCTAGATCCCCATCGTCCCAACTGGGCTCCACTACTGATCATTAGGAAATGAAACATAGAAATGACCAAGGCCCTCGTCAAACTCCCACTTGAGCTCGGTTGCATCACCTACATCGGTATCATCGGCACCTGCAACTATTTTGGTAGTATATGTGAGTCACGAGGACTCAACAATCTCAAAACCCGCGAGATCAAGACTATTTAAGCTTATGGGTAGGATAAGTTAATGAGGTGGAGCTGCAGTAGGCGCTAAGCAAATATGGTGGCTAACATACGCATATAAGAGTAAGATGATAAGCTACGCAATGGTCATTAAGCTAGAAGTGAGCAAGAAGTGATCTTGAAACTACTTACGTTCAAACATAACCACACCGTGTTACTTTCCGGCCCTCATCGGATAGAGACCATCACGGTTACACACGCGGTTGGCGCATTTTAATTAAGTCAAGTGTCAAGTTCTCTACAACCGAATATTAACAAAATCCCATCTGCCACATAGCCGCGGGCATGGCTTCCTCATCGTGTTAGGGACGCAAAATCAAGGAACATAACACCGGTATGATGGAAACTAAGGCGGTAAGAGTAGAACAAAACACCAAGCAAAAGGCCTAGCCTTCCACCCTTTACCAAGTATATAGATGCATTAATTAAATTAGAGATATTGTGATATCCCAACATATCCATGTTCCAACATGGAACAACCTGGAAGGCACCTGCAACTAGCAACGCTGTAAGAGGGGCTGAGCAAAAGTGGTAACTTAGCCAAACAACAGTTTGCTAGGAAGGTGGGTTAGAGGCTTGACATGGCAATATGGGAGGCATGATAGACAAGTGTTAGGTAGCGTGACATAGCGATAGAACGAACAACTAGCAAGCAAAGATAGAAGTGATATCAAGGGTAATGGTCATCTTGCCTGCAAAGTTCTCAGAGTTGTCAAAAGCTTGCTCCTCGTTAGCGTACTCAACAGGTTCCTCGTTCACGAACTCGTCTCCCGGCTCTACCCAAAGAAAGAACACAAGCAACGGAACGACAATCAATCACAGTGCAATGAACAAGCAACATGATGCAAGACATGGCATGGAATGCTAGATATGATGTGCAATGCATATGGGTACTCCGGAAGGAAAAGGATGATCACGACATCAACTTGGCAAACCAAGTATGCCGCTGGAAAGATGAGGTGATTTTGGGCGGTGGCGGCGAACCGGCGCGATGGCATACTCTGGCGTGAATCGTCGTGGTGGTGCGGGGAGGACGGCAACGGCGCGAGGCGCGGGACGAGCGGGCGGCAGCGGGCGAATGCCCGGGCAGGGGAGGGCCCGCGCCGAGCCTCGGCGGGCCGATGGGTGAGGCGGCGAAGTGGGCGCGGGTGAAGCCACGTGTCGGCGGCGAAGTGGGTGTGGGCGTTGGCACTGGCGATTCGAGTGGCAACAAGTGGCGGTGGAGTCGTGGTTGTGCACGGAAAACGAGGTGAGAGGTGGAAGAAGGGCTAGGGTTTCCAGATTTGGACGGGAATGACGTTTTTATAGCTAGAGGGAGCTAGGAGAGGAGTTTTTTAGAGCGCTTTTTGCCCACACGATTGTGATCCAATGACGGAGAGCATGGAGGGGGTTTAGATGGGCTAGTGGGCCATTTTGGAGGGGTGTTGGGCTGCAAAGAGAGAGAGGCTTTTACGGTTACCCAGTTAACCGTTGGGGCATCAAACGACCTCCAAATGGAACGAAATTTGACAGGCGACCTACCGGTGATGTACCAAGGCCACTCAACAAATCTCGACCCATTCTGTGAATGTTTTTCTCCCGCTCACGAAACGAGATTAGAGGGGTGCAATGGGTGCATGTGGGAGTGTCGGATTGCAAAACGGACAACGGGGAAAAATGACCGGATGCATGAGACAAACACGAATGCAAATGAGATGCACATGGTGAAATGATATGAGATGCATGACATGAACAAAAAATGCAAAACGAAGACAAAAACCAACCACGACGGAAATATCATATCACATAGCCGAAAATGGCAAGAGTTGGAGTTACAATTATGGAAAGTTACATCGAGGGTGTTACAGAAGCCCTTTGGTTTGTAGGAATGGATTCCTATTCCTATGTAGGATAGGAATCAATCTTTCACATTTTGGAGAAAAAAAGCATTAGCTAAGACTCAATGGAAAAATTCCTATCCTATGCGTCAAATGACATCTCTTTCTCTATAGGAATTGAGATGCATGTGATCTCACTTCCGATGATTTTCCTATTCCTGTAACATTCCTATCATATGAACCAAAGGAGGCCTTAGTCATGAGCTAGAAACTGACCCTAACCTCTAGCCAAGTTAGAGTATCCAAATAGGGTTGTGTTGTTGTGATTGTTGCTGCTGCTCTTCTACGTATATGTAGACATCATCAGAACATTAAGGTAACACTCTTCCTTGTTGCAATGTAGCCTAGGATTGCATAGTTAGACATTAAGTACAGTGCATGTTTCTATGTAGCCTCAGATATGTAAATATGGCCCTAGCTAACTTGATGATAAATGGGTTAGAGATATATTCAGTTAAGCATCAAATTCACCAATTAGTCCCTTATCAGGCCCCGGCCTATATGGTACTAGCTACCAATATCCTGAATAGTGAGTATATATAAGCCATGAGATGAAACTAACCTCGATGGAAAACAACAATCGTTCCCAAAATTATCATGTGTAAGTACATCGATAGGCATGTTAAGCACAGCAGGCTAAACATCAACCAAATATATCCATGGCAGACAAAATAATCTCCAAAAGATAGCTTCAGTGTGTAGGTTTAAGCACGCTAGTAAAGAAAAACAAGTGGAAAGGTGTTTTAACTGCAACAGGCCTAACATTTAACAACAAGCAAACATAGTCATTCAAACTGGTATTGTGCTGGTCAAAGTACATTGGTTATTGTAAAATAAAAATGGAAACGTGTGTTAACTACAAGATGCAGCAACCAGATGTAATCATTCATAGTGGTATTGTTGAAACTGGTATTGATAAAGTTGAACTGCACAGTTCATACTTGCATATACGGAACATCACATTGTGAATAACTGGAATAAACAAGGCATACGATGAACAACCAAAGATAACATTTGAAACTGGACATATGCTAACTACGAACAATCAAAAAATCAAAAAATTTAAAAGAGGATATATCGTAGTCCTTTCGATAAGTAAGAGTGTCGAACCCAACGAGGAGCAGAAGGAAATGATAAATGGTTTTCAGCAAGGTATTCTCTGCAAGCACTAAAATTATCGGTAACAGATAGTTTTGTGATAAGATAATTTGTAACGAGTAAGAAGTAACAAGTGTAAATAAAGTGTAGCAAGATGGTCCAATCCTTTTTGTAGCAAAGGACAAGCCTGGACAATTTCTTATATAGAGAAAAGCGCTCCCGAGGACACATGGGAATTATGGTCAAGCTAGTTTTCATCATGATCATATGATTCACGTTCGGTACTTTGATAATTTGATAGGTGGGTGGACCGGTGCTTGGGTGATGTCCTTACTTGGACAAGCATCCCACTTATGATTAACCCCTATTGCAAGCATCCGCAACTACAACAGAAGTATTAAGGTAAACCTAACCATAGCATGAAACATATGGATCCAAATCAGCCCCTTACGAAGCAACACATAAACTAGGGTTTAAGCTTCTGTCACTCTAGCAACCCATCATCTACTTATTACTTCCAAATTCCTCCCTCTAGGCCCAAACAATGGTGAAGTGTCATGTAGTCGGTGTTCACATGACAACACTAGAGGGATGACAACATACATCTCATGAAAATATCGAACGAATACCAAATTCACATGACTACTAATAGCAAGACTTCTCCCATGTCCTCAAGAACAAACGTAACTACTCACAAATCATATTCATGTTCATAATCAGAGGGGTATTAATATGCATAATGGATCCGAACATATGATCTTCCACCAAGTAAACCAACTAGCATCAACTACAAGGAGTAATCAACACTACTAGGAACCCACATGTACCAATCTGAGGTTTGGATACAAGAGATGAACTAGGGTTTGAGAGGAGATGGTGCTGGTGAAGATGTTGATGGAGATTGACCCCCTCCCGATGAGAGGATCATTGGTGATGACGATGGTGATGATTTCCCCCTCCCAGAGGGAAGTTTCCCCGGCAGTACAGCTCCACCGGAGCCCTAGATTGGTTCCGCCTCATGGCGGTGGAGTCTCGTCCCGAAAGCTTGCTTATGATTTTTCCTCGACGAAAGACTCCATATAGCCATAGATGAGCATCGGAGGGCCACCAGGGGGCCCACGAGGCAGGGGCGCACCCAGGGGGTAGGGCGCGCCCCCACCCTCGTGGCTGGTGGGTGGCCCCCCTCTGGTACTTCTTGCGCTCAGTATTTTTTATATATTCTGGAAATAACTTCCGTGAATTTTTAGCAATTTTGGAGCTGTGCAAAATAGGTCTCTAATATTTGCTCCTTTTCCATCCCATAATCCCAGCTGCTGGCATTCTCCCTCTTCATGTAAACCTTGGAAAATAAGAGAGAATATGCATAAGTATTGTGACATAATGTGTAATAACAGCCCATAATGTGATAAATATCGATATAAAAGCATGATGCAAAATGGACGTATCAACTCCCCCAAGCTTAGACCTTGCTTGTCCTCAAGAGAAAGCCAAAATCGGAAAATATGTCCACATGTTTAGAGATAGAGGTGTCGATAAAAATAAAATACGGACATGAGGGCATCATGATCATTCTTAGAACAGCAATATATATATATATATATATATATATATATATATATATATATATTGTCATATGATCTCTTATGCTAAAGTTAAAATTCAATCACAATTTCAAGTATGAATCATAAACTTCATTAGAACCAACAAACTCTAATCTCAGTCATTGAGGCAATTGCAATTTATCATAACATAGGAAAGTGTCAATATAAGAGCTTTTCAGCAAGTCCACATACTCAACCATCTTTTAGTGTTTCACAATTGCTAACACTCACACAATATTTATGGGTATGAAGTTTTAATCGGACACAGAGAAAGATAGGGGCTTATAGTTTTGCCTCCCAACGTTTTACCTCAAGGGTAATGTCAACAATAATAGTTCATGAAGACTCACATCCAATTAGCTATATATATCAGGATCTTTCCAACACATCGTGCTTGCCAAAGGATAAAATGTAAAAAGGAAAGGTGAAGATCACCATGACTCTTATGTAAGGTAGAAGATAAAAGTAAAAGATAGGCCCTTAGTAGAGGGAAGCAGAGGTTATCATGCGCTTTTATGGTTGGATGCACAAAATCTTAATGCGAAAGAACGTCACTTTATATTTCCACTTGTGATATGGACCTTTATTATGCAGTCCGTTGCTTTTATTTCTTCCATATCACAAGATCGTATAAAGCTTATTTTCTCCCATACTAATAACTCATACATATTTAGAGAGCAATTTTTATTGCTTGCACCGATGACAACTTACTTGAAGGATCTTACTCAATCCATAGGTAGATATGGTGGACTCTCATGGCAAAACTTGGTTTAGGGATATTTGGAAGCACAAGTAGTATCTCTACTTGGTGCAAGGAAATTGGCTAGCATGAGAGGGAAAGGCAAGCTCAACATGTTGGATGATCCATGACAATATAATTTATCTCAGATGTAAGAAAACATAACCCATTACGTTGTCTTCCTTGTCCAACGTCAACTCTTAGCATGCCATACTTTAATGAGTGCTCATAATCATAAAAGATGTCCAAGAGAGTATATTTATATGTGAACCTCTCTTTCTTTATTACTTCCTATTCATTGCAACGATGACCAAAACTATGTTTGCCAACTCCCAACAACTTTTATTCATCATACTCTTTATATGTGAGCTCATTACTTTCCATAAGATCCATATGATCTCTTTGTTTCTTTTTATTTCTTCTCTTTTATTTTATTTAATTCCCTCAAGATCATAGCAAAATAATAAAGCCCTTGACTCAACACTAATCTTTATTATATAGCTCACGGACTCGATTACATAGAGGGATCATAAAGCAAAACTCACAACTAGATCATACTAAAACTTTATTCTACTAGATCAAGATATTACTAAAAGGATCGAACTAAGAAAAACAGTAAAGGTAAAAGTGATGGTGATACAATACCGGGCCACTGCCCCAAGCTTGGCAGTTGCCAAGGGGAGTGCCCATACCCGTGTGTTTATATCTCCGTCTTTGTCGGTGAAGAGGGTGTTGGTGATGATGGATAGTCGCACATCGAGCGTAGGAGGTCCTCCAACTTGCGGATAATGCCCTTGAGTGCGATGATATGCTCCTTCAACAAAATATTTTCATGTGTGAGATACTTGTTTTGTATACGAGCTAACTCAATCATCTTGAAAGCTTCGATCTCAATTGGGGTAAGAAGATTGTGATCAGGTTGAAGGATGTCTTCTGGTGCCGGAACTTGGTCCTTCGTGGCCTTCTTGATCCCTTCATCCTTGTTGATCTCCATAGGTTCTTCCCTCTTCAGCTCTATCTTCATTAGCCAAGCATCATTATCACCATTGTTAGAGGAGGGGGACGACATGATGCCTGGCCTTGATAACCCTGATAGAAAACAACTCGAAATAAGAACAGAGTATATTTGCATGGTACGGTGGTCAAAACCTTCGGGAGATTATATAATGAATTTTTACCGACCAAAAGGAGTATCGTGCAAGAAAACAGAGTCCGAAGAGCACACGAGGTGCCCACGAGGCAGGGGGCGCGCCCAGGGGGTAGGGCGCGCCCTCCACCCTCGTGGAAGCTGTCGGCGTTCTGGGAACGGGGGTCCCCAGACTTGCCTGCCTGCGGCCTGCGGTGTGGCTCAAAGGGGGGCCCAGCACGGCCCATCTTCATCAACACGGACCCAAGACCCTCACGAGGGGCCAAGCCTCACGGGGTGGACGACACGGAGCTTCCTCGGGCACGGCCTCATCAGGCTGGCTCGCGAGGAGGCGGAGAGAACAAGGCGGGGTACCTCACGAGGTGCCCGTGATGCAAGCCATGACGACCAAGGGTTCTAGGCGGGCGCCAGCCCGCGCAGTGTCCTCCTTTCCTCTTTGGTGCAAAGGGAGCAAGCGCAGGCGAGAGCATCAAGCAAAGGCACCCGTTTCGGTGCAACGAGACCAAGACCAGCCCAACGACAGGGAGGAATTCATTGTGGAGCCCAAACCAACGTCACCACCAGAGCCTTTGGCAGGCGAGGACCAACTTTAGTCAGGATAAGTGTACCCGATGTTCCCCTTCAAAATGGCCAATTGTTGGTGCCCTTCCCGCTCAATATTTGGGAAGAGGCCCAGGGCCTTTGCCTATAAATAGGACTAGCCACCCCCAGGGGATGAGGAGAGACCAAGAGGAGAAAAAGAGAGATCATCAGGATAGGGAGGAGATGAGAGGGATGAGATAAGAGGAGAAGGTCAGATCAGCAAGAGAGAGAGAGAGACAGAGAAGGGTGACTGAACTCCTCCTAGCAGTTCATCGCCCCAGCCAAGAACACACCCTCGCGAGGCTGTTCTTCCTTGTATTACTCATCATCATCAACCCAAGAGGCAATCCACCAAACCACACTGGAGTAGGGTATTACACCACAACGGTGGCCCGAACCAATATAAACCCTGTGTCTCTTGTGTTGTTCTTTCCATAGCTTAGATCTTAGCGAGGCGGTGGGGTGCAGGTAGGTAGAAGGCGAAATCTCCGCGCGCACCCCAGTGTTCGAACCTCAAGGGTCTGCCGGAACCCGAAATCCGACCAAGAGGCTCCCCACGGCCTCGCTAAGATCTAAGCTATGGAAAGAACAACACAAGAGACACAGGGTTTATACTAGTTTGGGCCACCGTTGTGGTGTAATACCCTACTCCAGTGTCGGCGCCTTAGCCACCCCCACGGTCAGATCTACCGGAAGCGACCTGGTCGGCAAGGCACAGGGTATGCGCGTGATGAGAGGGATGAGATAAGAGGAGAAGATCAGATCAGCAAGAGAGAGAGAGAGAGAAGGGTGACTGAACTCCTCCTAGCAGTTCATCGCCCCAGCCAAGAACAGAACCTTGCGAGGCTGTTCTTCCTTGTATTGCTCATCATCATCAGCCCAAGAGGCAATCGACCAAACCACATTGGAGTAGGGTATTACACCACAATGGCAGTCCACGCGAGCCTCTTTACGTGCCCCCAGGTCCGTGGAGAACCCGGTCCTTGGCTGGGCGCGTGGCTTCTAACGTGGAAACATTCGCAACGCTCAGCCACCAGGGTTTCGCCTCAAGGATGGAGAGATCTACCGGAAGTGACCAAACGATGTATCCCTGCGCTGCATCTCCAGGGAGCAAGGAAAGGAGCTGCTGGAAGACATACACGGTGGAGACTGTGGACATCATTCATCATCATGGACCCTGGTCGGCAAGGCGTTCCGCAGTGGGTTTTATTGGCCCACCGCACTCAATGACGCCGTCGAACTGGTGAAGGCTTGTGAGGCCTGCCAGTTCCACGCCAAGAAGATCCATCAGCCGGCAGGAGGCCTGTAGACTATACCCCTTTCGTGGCCATTCACAGTCTAGGGGCCGGACATCCTGGGCCCGTTTCCTCGGGCGCCAGGGGGCTACCGCTACCTCTACGTCGCCGTGGACAAGTTCACCAAGTGGGCTGAAGTAGAAGCCGTCCGCACCATCCCCGCGGGTTCCGCGGTCAAGTTCATAAGGGGCATCGTGAGCCGGTTCGGGGTGCCGAACCGCATCATCACAGACAACGGTTCGCAATTCACCAGTAACCTCTTCAAAACATAATGTGCTAACCTTGGAACGCAGATATGCTACGCTTCGGTGGCCCACCCCCGAAGCAACGGCCAGGCCGAGCGAGCCAACGCAGAGGTCCTGAGGGGCCTTAAGACCAGGACCTTCAAGAAGATGCTGGAGGCCTGCGGCAGAGGTTGGTACGATGAGCTTCAGTCCGTGCTGTGGTCCATCCGCACAACCGCGACCAAGGCGACTGGAGCGACCCCGTTCTTCCTGGTCTACGAAGCCGAAGCGGTCCTGCCGCACGAGGTCAGACATCGCTCCACACGGGTCCTGGCGTTCGATGAGCAGCAGGACGCCATGCGGGGGATGGACCTCGTGCTGGGGGAGGAACATCGCCGAGAAGCCGCGCTGCGAGCGGCGAGGTACCAGCAAGCACTGCGACGATACCACTGCCGCAACATCCGCCCCAGAACTCTCGAGGTAGGAGACCTCATGCTCAGGCGGGTTCTCTCCAGGGAGGGACTGCACAAGCTCTCTCCCATGTGGGAGGGCCCGTTCAAGGTTGTTCATGTTTCCAGGCCTGGCTCCGCGCGCTTGGAGATTAAGGAGGGTGTGCCGGTCTAGAACACATGGAACATCCAGCACCTCCGGAGGTTCTACCCTTAAAAAGTCCCAGAGCCTGTGAAGAAGGCGAATGCATCTGAAGCTGTCGCGTTTTGGAAAAGGCCCGGAGCCTATGAAGAAGGCGAATGCCTGTGAAGCTGTCGCATTTTGGAAAAGGCCCCGAGCCTGTGAAGAAGGAGAATGCGTGTGAAGCTGTCGCATTTTGGAAAAGGCCCAGAGCCTGTGAAGAAGGCGAATGCCTGTGAAGCTGTCGCATTTTGGAAAAGGCCCGGAGCCTGTGAAGAAGGCGAATGCCTGTGAAGCTGTCGCGTTTTGGAAAAGGCCCAGAGCCTGTGAAGAAGGCGAATGCCTGTGAAGCTGTCGCATTTTGGAAAAGGCCTGGAGCCTGTGAAGAAGGCCAACGCCTGTGAAGCTCGCCGCCCGTGACACTCTCACGTAATAATGAGTTGGGGCTGTACACGCCCCGGAGTCTCAGGAGAGCTGGCCTCAGGCCCTGGGGCTCCCTCCCATGCCCAGTGGCAGCACTTAGCTCCACACTGGTGAGAAGACGTCGAAGACTAGATTAGGTGCCGGACGCGGCTTTTCATTTGCTTTCCGCAGTTGGCTTGTTCATTCTCATTCGAAGTTTTGTTGAAGTTGTTGCCATCTTTGACTTGTGGTTCTTCGAATTTTCACTCTCCTGCCTTGATTTCTCTTATGCAAGGCCTCGCGAGGGGGGCAGCCAAGAGCCCTCGTGAGTGTTTCCGTCCTAGTCGTTCAAAGGTTTCACGACCTGGGTCCATTACAGGAGCACCCCTCCAGTCCGTGCCCCACGGGCACCGTGACACGATCAAAGGGCCTGGGTCGGTCGCCCCCCCACGGCTGGGGCCGGGAACTATCTACGCGCGCCACGTAGCCGGAAGGCACGATAATGGAAGCAAATCGATGATTAACAACAATAACCCAAACTCGCCCCCGCGGGGCTCCACGCTATTGTCTTTTTAGGCATGAAAAAGTAAAAGAAAGAGCAAATCAGGCGCAGCTCGCCTCACACCGGCCTGCATGGAAGACTCAGGCTGCCTCTGGGGCTCAGGCAGACTCCCTCTCGCGCTTCACCGAGGTGCGACGGCGGGCAGACGCGCTACCACCTTCCAGGCAGGTACGACGGCATGGAGGCTGACCGCGGCCACCGCTAGAAGAGTCGCTGCCTGAAGAAGAACTGGTGAATCTTGGGGAACCCTGAGCGCCGCCAATCACGTGAGCGCTGTCCTCTCCATCATCACCGAGGCTGGGTCCTCGGCCGCGGTCGTCATCCTCAGGGCAGCACCCTGCGCGGCGACCATCTTCCCCAAATACCCTCACGTAGAGGGTGGCATCGACGTCAAACTTGAAGTGCAGGGTGCACCAACGGCTCAGGCCACGCGCGCGGGCAAACGTCTGCCAGCCGCGGGTCAAGGCTAGGCTCCCGGCTGCGGAGACCTCCAATGAGGCCCATGAGGCCCGGCTGCAGCAGCCGTCTGCCTGAGGCCAGAGGCCGCCCAGGGCACCGGCCGGGAGCTCGCCGAGGAGGAAGAGAAGAAGTTGAAGCCGGGTGCTAGTCGGGTCCGCCGACCACACAACGAACTCCGGCAGCACCTCTGCAGCGCGAAAGCGTGGCCTAGGGGAACGCGCGACCGAAGCGTGACCCCGGCCATAGCATTCCGCCCGTCACCATGCCGGAAATCATCTCCACGGCCGCGGGGAGCTGTCGTTGTGGCCACAGGATGTTTGCGAGGGCAACCTCTGCCGCGCTTAGGCGGGGGAGAGGCAGGCTCAACCTGGCGAGCCTTACCCTTCTCTGCGGCCGAGAACCTCCTCGACGGAGCCATGAAGAAGAAGGAGAAGCAAGGGGGGATGAACTGGAAGGGCGTGTGCCGTTCCGTACTTATAGCTGGCGAAGGCCAATCGTCGACCTCCACGATCGCAGGTAATCATGACTCGCTTTGCATGCAGGGACTTGTCCGATCCGTGCAGTTGCCGAGGCGCCGTGGGGAAGTGGAGACGCCCACGTCCAATCAACCAGCATGCGGCGCCCAAGGCCGTAGGCTGTTAGGGCCCGCGGCGCTTCGCTCTTGCCCTTTCGCCTCCCTGCACGGCCAAGTCCGGGCGCGCCTCGGGCCCGGGGGCTACAGTCGGCGTTCTGGGAACGGGGGTCCCCAGACTTGCCTGCCCGCGGCCCGCGGCGTGGCTCAAAGGGGGGCCCAGCACGACCCATCTTCATCAACACACACCCAAGACCCTCGCGAGGGGCCAAGCCTCGCGGGGCGGATGACACGGAGCTTCCTCAGGCGCGGCCTCATCAGGCTGGCTCGTGAGAAGGCAGAGAGATCAAGGCGGGGTACCTCACGAGGTGCCCGTGATGCAAGCCATGACGACCAAGGATGCCAGGCGGGCACCAGCCCGCGTAGTGTCCTCCTTTCCTCTTTGGTGCAAAGGGAGAAAGCGCAGGCGAGAGCATCAAGCAAAGGCACCCATTTCGGTGCAACAAGACCAAGACCAGCCCAACGGCAGGGAGGAAGTCATTGTGGAGCCCAGGCTAGCGTCACCACCAGAGCCTTTGGCAGGCGAGGACCAACTTTAGTCAGGATAAGTGTACCAGATGTTCCCCTTCAAAATGGCCAATTGTTGGCGCCCTTCCCGCTCAATATTTGGGAAGAGGCCCAGGGCCTTTGCCTATAAATAGGGCTAGCCACCCCCAGGGTAGCAAGGGGAGAGGGGGAGAAGGGTGACTGAACTCCTACTGGCAGTTCATCGCCCCGGCCAAGAACAGACCCTCGCGAGGCTGTTCTTCCTTGTATTACTCATCATCATCAGCCCAAGAGGCAATCCACCAAACCACACTGGAGTAGGGTATTACATCACAACGGTGGCCTGAACCAGTATAAACCCTGTGTCTCTTGTGTTGTTCTTTCCATAGCTTAGATCTTAGCGAGGCTGTGGGGTGCAGGTAGGTAGAAGGCGAAATCTCCGTGCGCACCCCAGTGTTCGAACCTCAAGGGTCTGCCGAAACCCGAAATCCGACATTTGGCGCGCCAGGTAGGGGTGCGTCGGAATTCGTCCTCCACTGCCCCGTACTCCTCCGACCTTCGCGTCCATGTTTGACGCTCGTCGGGCCCGCGCCGAGCATCGAGCCGCTCTTGCCTCCCACATCGCCCAGACGGCTCTCGTCGGCGGGCGTCCTCACCATTCCCCGTCACCTACCGTCAACGCCGCCACCGGCCCGGCGGGAAACGAGCAGCAAGCGTCGTCTCAGCACCCGTTCGTGCGGCAAGGCGGCCGCTCCGCTACTCCCTCGCTCACCCCAGCCGGTTCTTCGTCCCGCGCGCTCCGCGCACCCATGGAGGCTAGAGCTGCGCTCATCGCGGCAAACGAGCTCCTGCGCTACCATCCCGTCGATGACGTCTACGAAGAGTGGCTCGACCGCGTCGCCGAGCTTGTCCGCGCCGTAGGGGGCTCTCCTGCGCCGTCCGTTCCGCTGCACCGCACCCCGCCCTACGCGGGCGACGAAGCTTCGGGGGCGCCCCAGCCGCCTCCTCCTCAAGAAGGCGCCCTGGCCCCAAGGCGCGTGGCCCCTGGGCAGAACCCGCTCCGTCAGGTGCCAGCGCGGCAAGAGCAGAGCTGCCAAGAAGTCCCTCGCCCGCAAGAAGCTGCCCGGGCGCTCCCTGCTCCAACATGTCGCGACCATGCTCCTGCTCCCGCACGTCAAGACCCCGCGCTGCTCCCAACTGCAGTGCGTGGGGACCTGCAAGACCAAGCTCTCTGTCACGCAAGGCCTCCTGTGGCCACAACAGGCTGCCGTGCCTTCACCACCGAGCTGCGCAGCGTCGCGTGGCCCGGCAAGTTCAAGCCAGACCTGCCTCCTCGTTACGACGGCACGACCGACCCTGCGGAGTTCCTCCAGCTCTATGAGCTGGGCATCGAAGCTGCCAACGGAGACGAGAAGGTCATGGCGAACTGGTTTCCCATGGCGCTCAAGGACAGGGCCCGCACCTGGCTCCTGAACCTAGCTCCAGGCACGATCTCCTCCTGGGACGAGATGCGCACCCGCTTCATCGCCAACTTCCAAGGTACTCGCGACCGGCCACCCGCCGTGAGCGACATGTGCTGTATCAAGCAACAACCCGGAGAGACCCTGCAGAAGTACATCCAGCACTTCAACAACGCACGCCTCAAGATTCCCAAGGTGACCGAGGAGGACATCATCTCAGCCTTCTCCGACGGCGTGCGCGACGTCAAGATGAAGGAGGAGCTGGCGATGCATGAAGACCTATGCACTTCCTTGGAGCTATTCAACTTGGCGACCAAGTGCGCCAGGGCTGAGGAAGGGCGTCTCTCCCTCCTCGAGCTGCCTGTCGTAGACCCAGAAGAGATGAAGCCCAAGGCCAAGGATGTGAAGCGCAAGGGGGCTGCCGTGCTCGCGGCAGAACCAGATACCAAGCGGGGCAGAGACCAGCCCAAATCTTCCAAGGGCATTCGGTACTGTGTGTACCACGACCTCCACACCCACAACACCAGCGAATGTCAAGAGGTCCGAGCCGTGCTAGAAGGAAGGGTCGCCCGTCGTCCCGACCGCGGTGACCGGGGCTACGGTCGAGGAGGAGGAAGAAACGCAGGACGCTGGGAAGACCGCTGCCCGCGCCAAGGGTGGCGTGATCGACCTCGCGAGGATCGCTGGCAAGACCTGCCTCGCGAGGGAGACTGGAGGGATCAGCCTCGCGAGGATCGCCCGCAAGGCAACGCAGGCCTCCCTCCGCTGCCGCCGCAGCCAAGGAGAAACGAGGACCGCCATCAGGACGAGGGGGCTGGGGGCTTCCAGCAGCCGTGCGCGATCGCCTGCATCCTGGGCGGGGCTCAAGCCCCAGCCTCTCAGCGCATCTTCAAGCAGTTCGCCCGCGAAGTGAATGCAGTCCTCCTCAAGCTCGAAGCCACGCGCCCTCTCAGGTGGTCAGCGTGCGCCATCACGTTCAGCTCGGCGGATCAGCTCAAGTGTGCGGCCACGGCCGGAGTCCTCCCGATGCTTTGTTCCCCAATCATCAGCAACGTGCTGGTCACCAGGACCCTCATCGATGGCGGTGCAGGGCTCAACGTCCTATCCGTGGAAACATTCAACAATCTCCAAGTGCCCTACAACCAGCTTCAGCCAACCAAGCCTTTCTCCGGAGTCACCGACGGCTCCACGGTCCCGATTGGGCAGGTCCGCCTCCCTATCACCTTCGGGGCGCGCAACAACTACCGCACCGAGCTCATCAACTTCGACGTCGCTCACATTCGCCTGCCGTACAACGCCATCCTTGGGTAGCCAACGCTGGCCAAGTTCATGGCCGTGACTCACCACGGCTACAACGTCCTCAAGATGCCAGGAAATGGCGGAGTCATCACGGTGCCCTGTGAAGAGAAGGACGCGGTGTGTTCCTTGCAACGAGCCTTTCAGGCCGCATCACTGGAAGACCCGGATCGCGGAAGCAGGAGGCTTCCCGAGGCCACCCCCAAGAAGAAGAAGACATTATCCGTCCCGGCTCCTCAGGAGGCAGGCCCGCAGGGCCCGCGTCTACCCAGGGGGAACCTCCTTCCATCACATAGGAATGTGCGCCCGGTGCCCTCCTCAGGCAGGGCTCGGAGGCTCTCCCCTGGAGGGCCACCGACCTGGCTAAGGTCACGAGGGAGGCGCTTGGGCACCACATGGAGGCGTGTTTCGAAGCACGTTTCCCTCAAGAAGGAGTAAGGCAAGGAGGGCCAGACCCTCAGGAGTTCGTCAGCAAGGCCATTCAGGAGATACTGGAGTCAAGAGTCACGAGAGGCGGCCGCCGGCTACCAGCTGTGGCCCCCCATCCAGGCGAGGATGGTGGGCTGCGCGTCTGCATCGACATACCAGGGCTGAATCGAGTCGCCTCTCTGGAGTGCCTCTGGCCCTCGTGAGTGGGGCGCTGCGTAGGTCCACCCCACAGCTACGTTCGCATGCCTTACGACTTGCCGGGCGCGGCTGCCACGTACCAGCGCCTCATGAGGGGCATCATGGAGGCTCAAGAGGCCAGGCGTTCCGCAGCCCTGGCGAAGATGGAGATGGTCCGCGAGGAGCCACCAGCGCCTCCGGAGCCTCCCGAGGCCCCTGGGTCTGGGGGCTCGTGAGGATCCGCTTCCGCAGCCCACCGAGTCTGCTACACCAACGCTGCTTCGTCCTCAACATCATCAGGTGACATCTTTCAAGTTTCATTTCTAGCATGGAGCGCCCCCCAGGGCTGCATTATTCCCAGGCCGCGTGGGTCCGCCCCTGCGGCATGTATCCCTTTTATTTCATGTTGTTAGCTTACTTTGTTGGGGGCGCCCCTCGGGCTACATCATCCCCAAGTCGCTCGGGCCTGACCCAGTGATGTCCGCCTTCCCAGCATCTATTTGAATGAATCCACTCCTTCGCGGCTAACGTGTTTGACCTAGTTGCCCGCTCAACTGGCGCCAACTGACGGAGCTGCTCCCAAAACGGCACGGCGCTTGCGCATGGGTCCGTCCCTGCAACGCCGACAAACCTGAATGGCTGAGCTCTGGCCGTGGCAGCCCCGCATGGCGCCACCTCGTCAAGCCTTCAGTGCCTCATCGCTTCTCAGAAGCAACCAATGGCTGACTGTCAATTGTCATGGCAACCCCTCGTTCTTTCTATGATGGATCTACAGGATCTCCTAAAGGAGCTGCGCCAAGCGAGGCCCTTGCGGTGTCTCCTTCACTCTCACCAGCGCAAACCGCTTGCAGGTTAAAGGGGGGGTGCCTGAGCATCGCGACTCAGGGCTCCTACTGGCTCTCCAGCCCTCACCCTCTGTCCTTGTCCAAGGCATCACGACCTGGCATACCAGCGACGGCTGAGACTCGCTCGAGGGCCGGGACCCGAGGACGTAGAGCAGAAAGGGGAGCAAAGGCGAGAGGGGAGGGACACGTGAGGACCTCGCCGAGCAACCTCACGCCTGCCGATGCACGGACCCGGGGACACACAAGGGAGCGGTCCCTGATTCTCGAGATAAGTCACCACCCGGAAGCACCAGCTACCGTGGCACCATCACCGCACCTAATGCAATCCCGTGTTAGCGACGTCGCTCTCCTTTCTCACCGAACAACGGCTGCTTGAGCGCCAAAGGGGACATCCTGAGCATCGCGACTCAGGGGCTCTTACCGGACACCGGGTTGCTCACCTCCTGGCCTTGACCATGGCATCGCGACCTGGCATACCAGCGACGGCTGAAGCCGCCTTGGGACTGGGACCTGTCGGCGTAGAGCACCAAGCCCTCGTGAGGTTCGAAAGGGAGAACTGAGCTAAGATGGAATGAGCAACTCGCACAATTCTATGACAAGGGTAATATTAACAAACAGGATCACATGCACCTTACAAGCCCCCACGGGACGCTTCTTTGATTCCTCGCAGGGAACAGATCCTAAAAGGGCGCTAACTACACGCGCCCCTGCAAAAGACGCCATCATCAACAGTGGGCCGTCAAGCTCCGGCGCCAACCCCATCCAGATCAGAGTTGGCGACGGCCTGACGGGCCTGCCCTGCTCCAGGAGCGGCGCCAGCTCGAGGGCTCGTAGCTGTTTCGCTCGTCTCCGGAGTCGCGAAGAGCTCGCCGGAGTCGCTGAATCCTCCGACGCCTCCGCCGCTTGAGGAGCCGCCAAAGGAGCGGTCGGCGGGCCTAGTCCTTGCCGTAGCAGGGTCCCGACCACCTCTCCCGGGGCAACACTCCAGCCGACGCCCGTTCGCATCGAAGACCTTGAAGAACATCACGGAAGCACCGTCGTACTCCAAGTGGATCGTGAAGGCGCCTCTCGTCCTGCAAACCCGGGCTATTTCGCCCTAGCCTCGAGTCATGAAGACCTCGCCCGGGGCAACGACCGCGACCTCTGCCTCGCTCGCGAGGGTGCTGCAGCTGGCGTGCTGCAGCCAAAGCTCCAGGAGCTCTCCCTGCGGGATGATGGAGGCGAAGAAGGGAGGAAGGCGAATCCAAGACTGAGGAGGCATGGCGGCGTGGAGCACGAACTCTCGGGAGGAGCCCCTGGTGTGGACCCCAGGGGGGACGACCCACGCCTTCGTGACCCGTCGGCGCCGACGGCGGCACCGCTCGTGGCGATCAGCATCGACTCCTTCAAATCCCTCGATGTGGGCGTACAAGGGAAGCGGGAACCCCGGCGGTGGCCGCTCGCACCAGGGCCTCGACACCACTTGATGGGCCCCCTCGTCCCGACGGCGGGGGGCGAGCCGTTTCTTCGGCGGGAGCAGGTCTGGTTCCTCCCGGGGAGCCTTTCCCTTCTCTGCCGCCGAGAACCGGCGGATCGGAGCCATCTCTGCAAGACGGAGCAAGGACCGGGAAGAAGGAGAAGCAAGAAGAGATGGACTGGAAGGGTGCGAGCCGCTTCGTACTTATAGCCGGCGAAGGCCAACCGTCGGCCTCCACGATCGCAGGTAATCATGACTCGCTTTGCATGCAGGGACTCGTCCGGTCCGTGCAGTTGCCGAGTAGCCATGGGGAAGTGGAGACACCCATGCCCAATCAACCGCCACGCGGCGCCCAAGGCCACAGGCTATTAGGGCCCGCGGCGCTTCGCTCTTGCCCTTTCGCCTCCCAGCATGGCCAAGTCCGGGCGCGCCTTGGGCCCGGGGGCTACTATCAGCGTTCTGGGAACGGGGGTCCCCAGACTTGCCTGGCTGCGGCCTGCGACGTGGCTCAAAGGGGGGCCCAGCGCGGCCCATCTTCATCAACACGGACCCAAGACCCTCGCGAGGGGCCAAGCCTCGCGGGGCGGACGACACGGAGCTTCCTCAGGCATGGCCTCATCAGGCTGGCTCGCGAGGAGGCGGAGAGAATAAGGCGGGGTACCTCACGAGGTGCCCGTGACGCAAGCCATGACGACCAAGGGTGCCAGGCGGGCTCCAGCCCGCGCAGTGTCCTCCTTTCCTCTTTGGTGCAAAGGGAGCAAGCGCAGGCGAGAGCGTCAAGCAAAGGCACCCGTTTCGGTGCAACGAGACCAAGACCAGCCCAACGGCAGGGAGGAAGTCATTGTGGAGCCCAATCCAGCGCCACCACCAGAGCCTTTGGCAGGCGAGGACCAACTTTAGTCAGGATAAGTGTACCCGATGTTCCCCTTCAAAATGGCCAATTGTTGGTGCCCTTCCCGCTCAATATTTGGGAAGAGGCCCAGGGCCTTTGCCTATAAATAGGACTAGCCACCCCCAGGGGATGAGGAGAGACCAAGAGGAGAAAAAGAGAGATCATCAGGATAGGGAGGAGATGAGAGGGATGAGATAAGAGGAGAAGGTCAGATCAGCAAGAGAGAGAGAGAGAGAGACAGAGAAGGGTGACTGAACTCCTCCTAGCAGTTCATCGCCCCAGCCAAGAACAGACCCTCGCGAGGCTGTTCTTCCTTGTATTACTCATCATCATCAACCCAAGAGGCAATCCACCAAACCACACTGGAGTAGGGTATTACACCACAACAGTGGCCCGAACCAATATAAACCCTGTGTCTCTTGTGTTGTTCTTTCCATAGCTTAGATCTTAGCGAGGCGGTGGGGTGCAGGTAGGTAGAAGGCGAAATCTCCGCGCGCACCCTAGTGTTCGAACCTCAAGGGTCTGCCGGAACCCGAAATCCGACAGAAGCCTCGTGTCCTTTCCGGTCTACTTCTTATTTTCCTATTTTTCTAAATATTCCAAAACGGAGAATAATTTCCATTAGAACTGCTTTGGAGTCGGTTTACTTACCGTACCATGTACCTATTCCTTTTCGGAGTCTAAAATGTTTCAGAAAGTGTCCCTTATGTATTCCTCCGGGGTTACGGTTTCAATAATATTAGTTTCAACATTTATAGGATTACCTGAGATATAATGTTTAATTCTTTGACCGTTCACCACCTTCAGATTTGTGCCTTCGAAGTTGTTGATTTTTATGGCACCGGAATGATAGACCTCCTCGATAACGTAAGGACCTTCCCATTTAGAGAGAAGTTTTCCTGGAAAAAATCTTAAACGAGAGTTGTATAACAATACATAATCACCTACATTAAACTCACGCTTTTGTATCCTTTTGTCGTGCCATCTTTTAACTTTTTCTTTAAACAGCTTGGCATTTTCATAAGCCTGGGTTCTCCATTCATCAAGTGAGCTAATGTCAAATAAGCTCTTCTCACCGGCAAGTTTGAAGTCATAGTTGAGCTCCTTAATAGCCCAATATGCCTTATGTTCTAATTCAAGTGGTAAGTGACATGCTTTACCATAAACCATTTTATAAGGAGACATACCCACAGGATTTTTATATGCAATTCTATAGGCCCATAATGCATCATCAAGTTTCTTGGACCAATTATTTCTGGATCTATTAACAGTCTTTTGCAAAATTAATTTGACCTCTCTGTTACTCAATTCTACTTGACCACTAGACTGTAGGTGATAAGGAGATGCAATTCTATGATTAACATCATACTTAGCAAGCATTTTAGGAAAAGCACCATGAATAAATTGTGAACCACCATCAGTCATTAAATATCTAGGGACTCCAAACCTCAGAAAAATAACTTCTTTAAGCATCTTAATAGAGGTGTTATGATCAGCACTACTAGTTGGAATAGCTTCTACGCACTTAGTAACGTAATCAACAGCAACTAAGATATGTCTATACCCATTAGAGGAAGGAAATGGTGTCAGGACCCTGATCCTAAGTCACACCGATCTAGAATGTTACACATCATATCACTTTGCGGCCTCAAGCACGGTATTCCCATGGGTGCCACCTTACCTGGCCCCGGACCGTTTGCGCCTTTTGGCTCACGTATATGATAGTGTCGCTAGCATCCATATGACAGAGAACCCAGGACGACATGACTAGTCGTGAACCCAAAGTGGCACTAACTTACGGGGACATGCACACATGAATCAACATCGAACGTGTCGGTCATCAGTGTGTAAATCCGGGCTCTAGCAACTGGGTAACAAGACTCCGGGAACCGGGCTGTAGTAGGCTAACAGGACTCCGGAAGTCACCGCGTGATATTTCCCCGAAGGGACAGACACAGGAACGAAGTGGATCACATGCCGGCCAGTCTAAGTGTTCCGGAGCAGTAGTAACTAGGCTAGCAGGACTCCGGTGAACTGGGCTATAGCAGACTACCATGGCTCAGTGGAAGCACTAGACTACATTTCCCCATAAGAGAGGCTACCAAGGATAGACAACTAGGTTGTCGGATCCAACACATACCAAGCATTTCGATCATACACACAATATGCCCGATATGTGTAAATACAACATGGCATCAGAACATGACTCTACAACTCAAGTATTTATTCAATAGGCTCCGAGGAGCGAGATAATTACAAACATGGGTCTCATGACCCAACATTCAGAGCATACAAGTCAAAGCACATGCGGAAGCTTAACATGTTTGAGTATAGACATCTACAAATGAAAAAGGCTGAGAAGCCTGACTATCTACCAGATCCTGCCGAGGGCACAAGATCATAGCTGAGGTATCAAGCTAAACGTCGAAGTCCACACGGAACTACTAGCGAGACTGAAGTATCTCTGCAAAACCATAAATTAAGCAAACGTGATGGTGGGGTTTAACTGCAGCAAGACTTACATCAGAACTAACTACATATGCATCATTATCAACAAAGGGATGGTGGGGTTTAGCTGCAGCAAGCCAGCTTTGACTCAGTGGCTATCCTGAACTATGTCTGCAAGTAACTCTTTTGAGGTGGCGCACACGAGTCCACATATTCACCATAACAATACACCACTATGGATCCGCTCCCGTCTCCCTACGAGAACGCCATCCATAGCACTCACGCTTATCTTGCGCATTTTTGTGTATCCACTTTCACTTGTGTTTGAACTGTACAAGCAACCCAGAAGTCCTTTACCACGGACACGGCTATTCGAATAGATCATTTATAACCCTGTAGGGGTGTACTTCCTCACACACGCTCTCACCACTTACCACCATGTACACGTCGTGTATCTCGGTAACCTTCAAGCGGAAGCCTGGGAGGGAGTCGGCCACGACCGAACTAACCACACAAGTCTCTAGTCTAGGTTTATTGCCTATTCAGGTTCCATCCGCGAGGAGATCCGGCCGGGGTTTCGCTCACAGCCCCAAACGATGTGTGCAGGGTTCCCGAGACACCAAAAGATGTCTGCATGACCTGTCATTGCCACGGTGTATCTACCGCATCATAGCCCACCCCTAGGGTCAGCGCTATGCCCGGCCTCCAACACATATCCTACAAACACCAGAAACTAGTTGCAACTCCAGGACAGAGGGCAAGGGTAGTTAATAAGTCGAGAGGGTCCATAGGTTTCGGGCCCAATGCGTGGTAGTAGCTGTTCATGGATCACAAACACATAACTTAGTTCCTAAGGACGACTTCAATGAGACAACCCACCATGTACTCCTACATGGCCTCTCACAGCTACCTTTACCGAATCGTGTTCAAACACTTAGCTCACAAAAAGTAGGACATGTTCATCACCATTCCAATTCATCCCCGATGAATCAGACCTGACTCAACTCTAAGTAGTAGCAGGCATGACAAACAAGCATGAATGAGTAGGCACATCAGGGCTCAAACATCTCCTACTCATGCTAGTGGGTTTCATCTATTTACTGTGGCAATGACAGGTCATGCAGAGGAAAAGGGGTTCAACTAACGCAGCATGTAACAGTTGAATTGTTGTTCTCCTAATGCAGTAAAAGAGAGCAGGAGCGAGAGAGTGGGATTGTATCGGAATGAACAAGGGGGTTTTGCTTGCCTGAAGGAGTGGTAGAAGGATACTGCCCTTCAGTTGGATACTCGTGAATATCCTCGGAGGCAGAACCTACCACGAAGAACACATCGAAGCACAATCATCACATGGCAATATGCAACAATATGATGCATGTAATGACATGGCAAAATGAGTGTGTTTTGGCTAATGCAACTTAGAATAGGTTGGTTTGAGCTCATTTGAATAGAGATTCAAATGCAAACCCAAAATAAGTGGTCATATTAGTCCATTAACTTGTTTGATCTAAACTGCAAGGTTAAAGTGTTCTCACATGCATGAAACTAGTACAGATTGAAATATTGAATTTTTTTGATCAATTTTCATATATAAATCCTTGCATTTGGACTTATGGTTGATTTTCTATGATTTTTAGAAGTTTAGCCAATTTTCTGGAATTTTCTGAATTATTTTAAATCCAGAAAATGATTAACTGCGTCAGCATTAACTGCGTCAGCAGGTCAACAGGGCTGCCTCCGGTCAAACCTGACCAGTGGGGTCCCCTGGTCAGTGACACAGTGCTGGTTAGTGTTGCTGACAGGTGGGACCTGGTCAATGGACACATTAGCAAGTCAATACTGACGTGTGGGGTCGGTCAACTTGTGACGTGGCCAGGTCAAACTGACCTATGGGGCCAGTCTGGTTAGTTAAGTCTAAACATGAGCTAACCAGGGTTAATTAGGCAGCGGGGCCCAGTAGTCAGTGAGAGAGGGGTTAGCTAGCTAGGTCATTAGTGGCTAATGACAGCGCCACGTCGGCTTCACCGGAGTTCTGCCTGCGGCGACCAAAACGTGGCAGAGGCATTGGGATTTCGGTACGGGGTCTGGTTTGGCGCGCGGGGAGCATCTACGGGGAGCTGGAGGTGCGCCGCATCCATTGGTGGTGTTGTTTGGTCCGGGGGTGGCCGGAATCATCGCCGGCGATGACGTTGGCGGCTGCCGGAGCTCGGGAGAAAATGGGGACGCGGTTGTGGTGGCCGTGGCGATGTGCGTTTAGCACCTATGATGTCTAAGTGATTAGGTGAGTACGATGGGTGCATGCTCGGGACCAAATGGTCACCGGAGCTTCACCGGTGATGAGTGCGGGCGGCGGCGTGTTCGGTTGCAGGCGAGACGACGGCTAAGGTGCATGAGGGAAAAACGGAGAGGGGGAGCAGGAGAAGGAGCTCACGGAGGGTGCGTCGAGATGCTCAGCGGGCTCGGGGACGTGCTGAGGTCGACGGGGCAGCGAAGGCGATCTCCGGCGGCCGGAGGTGAAGACGACGGCGATGGTGGCTCTACAGGGCTTCCTGAGTCACGTGGCTGACGAAGAGGCGTAGGCGACGGTGGCGGGGCTCGTGGACAGGTCAGTGAGGCGAGGGGGATGCGGTGGCCATGGTGGACAGCGACGGTGGCGACGAGCTCCGCTCGGTGGTGCACGCGAGAGGGGAGCAGAGGAGGGGTTGGGGGCCAGGGAGAGAGAGGAGAGGTGCAGGGGGCAAGGGGGAGTGTGTGGCACTTGGGGCTGGCTCCAGAAGCGGCGGAAGCAGGAGGTGGCAGCGCGTGTGCCAGCGCGCGGCAAGCACGCGCCCTCCTGCCCACTGGCAGGAGGTGGGATACGATTGGCAGCGCCAGGTGGGCTGGGCCGGCACAGTGCCAGGCCGACTGGGTTGGACAGGTAAGCCAGGTGAGTTCTAACCCTTTTCAATTTTTGTTTCTGTCTTCTAATATGCAGTTTGTTTTTGATCCAGTTTTAAAAACCAAATCAACTCTATAATTCCTGAAAATATTAATGAGCACTTTCTGAATTATTTGAGTGGCCCATAAATAGTTCCAACATTATTTGAGCATTTAAATTATTTATAGTGTTTAAATGCCCAAAGTCAAGTTGTTTATGATTTAATTCAAAAATCTAGGAATGACCTATAAATATGTTCATCATTTTTGGCAGAGGTTTTCACCTTTATCAGAAATCATGAACATTTCCAAAGGGCATTCTGGTTCATTGAAAAATATTTTATTTGAAGTTATTGAATTTCATTTGGTGCTAGGCTTTACCAATCCCCATTTCAAATTACATAACATTTAAACATGATGCAACAGACAAGTGCTAGCCTTATGAAAGGTAAAGCTAGGGATGTGACAACTCACCCCCACTAAACAAGAATCTCGTCCCGAGATTCAAGGCATGATGTAAGAGGAAAAGGGGGGGGGGGTCGCAAAACTATCACAATCTTCATGATCCATTTGTCCTTCTCAAAGACGTTGATTCATTGCATCATCTTGATCTCGACGTCCTTACTTTCAAGATCTTCACCCAACACGGGGACAGAAGAGCGAGATAACTCCATTGGGATGGATCATCTGAGTGTTCATAGGATCGACTCACGGAACAAGACGTAGAAACATCTCTTGAGCCGAGGAACAAAAACACATATGAGGAGCGATGGAAAGAAGTAGGTGACGAAGGTTCAGATTAGTAGGCAACAATTCTATGCTTAGAAGATGGTGCCTGGTTTCAAGATAGCGAGGAAATAATCGCCATGATTCCATAACAGGACACCTTAGGGAAGGTGACTCATAGAAGTATTCCCTTAAGTGGCAAAAAGAATTACTTTTGATATAGAGATCATTGAGACTCTTTATACCAGCCTAAGGCAATCATAATCGATCATTTGAAGGAGTTCAAAAGAATGGCATACTCAGACTAGAATGGATGATGTGGACTACCTTGTTGGAGACAACACAATGGATGATTTTGCTTATCATCAGAAATGGATGGGACCCATGGTAAGTCCACTTTTGAAGATGATCTTGGACAACAACTGTTGAGAAGTGCGGCCCATGGGAAATTGGCACAATGGCGGTGCAAGCTGGGAACAAAATGCAACTGTTGGGAATGTTCCAACCATCATATCTTCCTGAGATTCAGATCTGATTGGTGATAGGATACTTCAGACTCAGCATGCCTGAAAAGAAAGTTTGCAACACAACTCGACAAGATGACGTTGCGAGATTCTCGGGAAATGAACTACGATAGTAAGCTCCAAAACATGAGCTAGTTATGCTACACACATGTGAACACGCTGTCCCAGACAAGCATGATCACATGGTAGTCTTGCAATAAAACACTACCAAGTTCTGATTGGGAACCATCATTGAGATAACGAAGTCTTGTGCATATCCGTCCGGGCCCTTCAGGATTAGCACATGAACTTCTTTTCTTTGAACAAATCAATCAGTGGCTTGGTGTGCTAGGGAATACATATGGAGTGGAGGTAATTAATCTACCAAACCATAGATTACATTTGCACATGCATAATTGACTTGGGATGGTACTAGAGGAAACAAAAACAATCTTTCTCAAACTCACGGCAGCAACTTGCACCAAATGTGCATGAATTCGAGGAAGTCACTTCTTCCATCCAAGCATAAGCTTCATGAACGGAACACGAAGGCATTGCTTACAAAGTTTCCAACACTAGGTTGATGTTGAACATGATTCATGGGGGAGACAAAATGTTGCTGATGGGCTCAATAGAAACTCATCGGAATTTTCCATATCACTGGAATTCCACCATTATGTGAACAATGTGATAGTATTGGTCAGACCAAAGGATGTAATGGTGTATGCTCGAGGAACAACCACGAGTAAGACAACATTATGAATATCATTGGTTCTAACTTGATTTGACGATAGCCCACACTCAAATCAAGGTTTGGACAAGACGATAGATTCAACAACCGATCACGAGGAACAATCGATGAAGATATCATCTCTCGTCAACACACACACACACGCAAGATATCCCCTTTGAAGTGAACTAAGTGGATTAAGATTTTATCTTCCAACTCTCCAAGTTGTTGTTTTAGCTTAACCAATTAGTTCAGAGGTATCTAACACGAATTCTTGGAGAAAGAGTGGTTTACAAGAAAACCAACTTGATCACGAACTCAACATACCGGTCAGGTGACAAACTGGTAATACTTCCGAGAAGATATTTGGAAAATCACGAACCACCGATATGTTACTAAGCTCAAGAACAGTCTTGCTTTTCAGGGTAGACGATATGATCAAAAGAGCAAGGAATTTCACATAATCCAAACTCATTGATCGAAGAGTGCACCAGGAAAATGGACTAGGTAGCACGATCAATCTTAGGAAGATGACTCAGTGCCCAGCGCGCTAAGAATGAGAGTATTGCCCATTTAACTACCCAGCAACGGGATTTCTAGGAGTATTGATTTCACACATCATATGGCATTCCGGTTACGATAACACGGAGACCGAGATATGAATGATGATGGCGAGAAGTATCATTGCATCAAGAATTCATAAGAGGGTGTGCAATTCTCATGATACCGTTGTTATGAAAGAGTGTGATACTTCAAGGTAGAACAGAACAAAAGCTAGATTGGCATTTTGATCTGCGGATTACAACTACTTTGACCCAATCCTCGAAGCGGACAAGGTACTGGAGTTTGTTTCTCCTAGTCATTCCAGAACAGAATGGCTTGACGGGCCACAAGAATAATAGGCATCGATAACACAAATGCACACATACTCTTGACTACCAATTGATACACAAAGGTCAGAAAACAACTAAAGAGGAACAACCCAAAGGAACATACGATTTTATGAGTTGTGGGTGCATAGATTAGCATGTCGAACGAGTTCAACATATTTCTTCCGGATAACCCATGTAGAAAGGTAGAGCTGGCAGAGTCACAACATAGAATCGAGAACTTGTCAAGAGCACTCTGGTTGTGATCTTTCGGTTCAACGAGGAACTTCCGCCATACATAGTTCATGGTATTTGGAAGAAAGAAATACCACGAACATCAAGATCTATCACAAAGGTTGCTAATATCGTAAAGGAACGAGAAACACTATCAACAGAAAGTAAGTAGAGCGAATCTTGGGTTCAGGAAACCTAGAGATGGAATACCTACTAGCTAATAACATCACACGATGCTTTTGAGAATGGTGGCCAGATTCGTCACACTGGGAACACAAAACATGGCTAGATTACCAGGTGATCCTCTAAGACACCTAGGGTCATATTAATAGCTCCAACATATATGCCGAGGCAATGGAGTACCTCAACACACTAATTTGTCTGATTAATCTGGCCCAAATGAACATCAGAAACGGGAAGATGGGATTTGCAAATGCATCAGACTAGTTAGAAACCTGGGATGACTCGGACAGCATAACGGCTGAAAATGCTCACAAAGATTTGAGACATCCTGCAAAATAGTGGCATAACCACTCAGAATCACAATATCAAGGTTCCGAGATCAACTGTCAACACATGGAAGTAGTAGGAACTGAACTGGGGCTTGAACTCATCAATCTTACAAGTCTACGGATTAGTAACATGTGATCCTGATAGAAAGAAGAGAAAGCCTAGTTCCTTAACCCCGTAGAAAGATAAGATGACTCGAATCAGAAGGGCATAAGGTGTAAGAAGTAAAAAGAGCCTTACGTTCCCTTCCACAATCATTCCCTTACATAACTAAAGCATTTCTAGACTCAACTTCGACTAGTTTGGCTTGGTAATCCTACAGGAAGTCAGGCTCTAATACCAAAGTTGTCAGGACCCCGATCCTAAGTCACACCGATCTAGCATGTAACACATCATATCACTTTGCGGCCTCACGCACGGTATTCCTACGGGTGCCACCTTAACTGACCCGGGACCGTTTGCGCCTTTTGGCTCACGTATATGATAGTGTCGCTAGCATCCATATGACAGAGAACCTGGGCTGACATGGCTAGTCGTGAACCCAAAGTGGCGCTAACTTACGGGGACAAGCATACATGAATCAACATCGAACGTGTCGGTCATCTGCGTGTAAATTCGGGCTCTAGCAACTGGGCTAATAGGACTCCAGGAACCGGGCTATAGCAGGCTAGCAGGACCCCTAAATTCACCGCGTGACATTTCCTCGAAGGGACAGACACATGAATGAAGTGGATCACATGTCGGCCAGTCTAAGTGTTCCGGAGCAGTAGTAACTGGGCTATCAGGACGTCGGTGAACCGGGCTGTAGCAGACTACCATGGCTCAGTGGAAGCACTAGACTACATTTCCCCATAAGAGAGGCTACCAAGGATAGACAACTAGGTTGTCGGATCCCACACATACCAAGCATTTCAATCATACACACAATATGCCCGATATGTGTAAATACAACATGGCATCACAACATGACTCTACAACTCAAGTATTTATTCAATAGGCTCCGAGGAGCGAGATATTACAAACATGGGTCTCATGACCCAACATTCAGAGCATACAAGTCAAAGCACATGCAGAAGCTTAACATGTCTAAGTACAGACATCTACAAATGAAAAAGGCTGAGAAGCCTGACTATCTACCAGATCCTGCCGAGGGCACAAGATCGTAGCTGAGATATCAAGCTAAACGTTGAAGTCCACACAGAACTACTAGCGAGACCGAAGTCTCTCTGCAAAAACATAAATTAAGCAAACATGAGTAAAAATGTACCCAACAAGACTTACATCAAAACTAACTACATATGCATCATTATCAACAAAGGGATGGTGGGGTTTAACTATAGCAAGCCAGCTTTGACTCAGTGGCTATCCTGAACTACGTCTGCAAGTAACTCTTTTGAGGTGGCGCACACGAGTCCACATATTCACCATAACAATACACCACTATGAATCTGCTCCCGTCTCCCTACGAGAACGCCATCCATAGCACTCACGCTTATCTTGCACATTTTTGAGAATCCACTTTCACTTGTCTATGAACTGTACAGGTAACCCAGAAGTCCTTTACCGTGGACACGGCTATTCAAATAGATCATTTATAACCCTGCAGGGGTGTACTTCTTCACACACGCTCTCGCCACTTACCACCATGTACACGTCGTGTATCTCGACAACCTTCAAGCGGAAGCCTGGCGAGGGAGTCAGCCATGACCTGACTAACCACACAAGTCTCTAGTCCAGGTTTATCGACTATTCGGGATCCATCCACGAGGAGATCCGGCCAGGGTTTCGCTCACAGCCCCAGATGTGTGTAGGGTTCCCGAGACACCAAACGGGCGCCCGGTACACCGTCCCATGGTGTATCTACCGCATCATAGCCCACCCCTAGGGTCAGCGCTACGCACGGCCTCCAACACATATCCTACAAACAACAGAAACTAGTTGCAACTCCTTGAAAGAGGGCAAGGGCAGTTAATAAGTCAAGAGGGTCCATTGGTTTCGGGCCCAATGCATGGTAGTAGCTGTTCATGGATCACAAACACAGAGCTCAGTTCCTAAGGACGGCTTCAATGAGACAACCCACCATGTACTCCTGCATGGCCTCTCACCGCTACCTTTACCAAATCGTGTTCACACACTTAGCTCACACACAATAGGACATGTTCATCACCATTCCAATTCATCCCTGATGAATCAGACCTGACTCAACTCCGAGCAGTAGCAGGCATGACAAACAAGCATGAATGAGTAGGCACATCAGGGCTCAAACAACTCCTACTCATGCTAGTGGGTTTCATCTATTTATTGTGGCAATGACATGTCATGTAGAGGAAAAGGGGTTCAACTACCGCGCCATGTAACAGTTGAATCATTGTTGTCCTAATGCAGTAAAAGAGAGCAGGAGCGAGAGAGTGGGATTGTATCGGAATAAACAAGTGGGCTTTGCTTGCCTGACGGAGTTCAGGATACTGCCCTTCAGTTGGATACTCGTGAATATCCTCGGAGGCAGAACCTACCATGAAGAACACATCGAAGCACAATCATCACATGGCAATATGCAACAATATGATGCATGCAATGACATGGCAAAATGAGTGTGTTTTCGCTAATGCAACTTAGAACAGGTTGGTTTGATCTCATTTGAATCAAGATTCAAATGCAAACCCAAAATAAGTGGTCATATTAGTGCATTAACTTGTTTCATCTAAACAGCATGGTTAAAGTTTTCTCACATGCATGAAACTAGTACAGATGGAAAGATTGAATTTTTCTGATCAATTTTCATATATAAATCTTTGCATTTGGAGTTATGGTTGATTTTCTATGATTTTTAGAAGTTTAGGAAATTTCTGGAAATTTCTTAATTATTTTAAATCGAGAAAATTATTAACTGCATTAGCATTACGTCATGCTGGCGTCAGCAGGTCAACAGGGCTGCCCCGGGTCAAACCTGACCAGTGGGGTCCACTGGTCAGTGACATAGTGTTGGTTAGTGTCGCTGACAAGTGGGACCTGGTCAACGGACATGTCAGCAAGTCAATACTGACGTGTGGGGTCGGTCAACCTGTGACGTGGCCAAGTCAAACTGACCTGTGGGGCCCGTATGGTTAGTTAAGTCTAAACAGGAGCTAACCAGGGTTAATTAGGCAGCATGGCCCAGTAGTCAGTGAGAGAGGGGTTAGCTAGCGGGGTCATTAGTGGCAAATGACATCGCCACGTCGGCTTCGCCGGAGTTCTGCCGGTGGCGACCAAAACGCGGCGGAGGTCATCGGGATTTCACTATGGGGTCTGGTTTGGCGCGCGGGGAGCATCTACGGGGAGCTGGAGGTGCGCCGCATCCATTGGTGGTGGTGGTTGGTCCGGGGTAGCTGGAATCGTCGCCGACGACGACGTTGGCGGTTGCCGGAGCTCGGGAGCGAACGAGGACGCGGTTGCGGTGGCCGTGGCGATGTGCGTTTAGCACCTACGACGCCTACATGGTGCGGTGAGTATGATGGGTGCATGCTCGGGACCAAATGGTCACCGGAGCATCACCGGAGACGAGCGCGGGTGGCGGCGCATTCGGTTGCAGGCGAGGCGACGGCTACGGCGCATGAGGGGAAAAACGGTGAGGGGGAGCAGGAGCAGGAGCTCACAGAGGGTGCGACGAGATGCTCAGCGGGCTCTGGGATACGCTGAGGTTGACGAGGCAGCGATGGCGATCTCCGGCGGCCGGAGGTGAAGACGATGGCGATGACGGCTCTTCAGGGCTTCCCGCGTCACGCGGCTCGACGGAGAGGCGTAGCCGACAGTGGCAGGGCTCGTGGACTGGTTAGTGAGGCGAGGGGGATGCGGTGGGCATGGTGGACAGCGACGGTGGCGACGAGCTCCGCTCGATGCTGTGCGCGAGAGGGGAGCAGAGGAGGGGTTGGGGTCTAGGAGGAGAGAGGAGAGGTACAGGGGGCGAGGGGGTGTGCGTGGCTCTCGGGGTTGGCTCCAGAAGCGGTGGAAGCAGGCGGTGGTCGCGCGTGTGCCAGCGCGCAGCGAGCACGCGCCCTCCTGCCCACTGACAGGAGGTGGGAGACGACTGGCAGCAGCAGGTGGGCTAGGTCGGCACAGTGCCAGGTCGGCTGGGCTGGACAGGTAAGCCAGGTGAGTTCTAACCCTTTTCTATTTTTGTTTGTGATTTCTAATTTGCAATTTGTTTTTGATCCAGTTTTAAAAACCAAATCAACTCTATAATACGTGAAAATATTAATGAGCACTTTCTGAATTATTTCAGTGGCCCATAAATAGTTCCAACATTATTTGAGCATTTAAATTATTTATAGTGTTTAAATGCCCAAAGTCAAGTAGTTTATGATTTAATTCAAAAATCCAGGAATGACCTATAAATATGTTCATCATTTTTGGCAGAGGTTTTCACCTTTATCAGAATCATGAACATTTCCAAAGGACATTCTCGTTCATTGAAAAATATTTTATTTGAACCTATTGAATTTCATTTGGTGGTAGGGTTTACCAATCCCCATTTCAAATTACATAAAATTTAAACATGATGCAACGGACAAGTGCTAGCTTAGTGCAAGGTAAAGCTAGGGATGTGACAAATGGTCCCATATAATCAAAGCCCCAAACATCAAATGGTTCAATAACAAGTGAATAATTCATAGGCATTTCTTGACATCTACTAATATTGCCAATTCTTTGACATTCATCACAAGACAAGACAAACTTACGGGCATCCTTGAAGAGTGTAGGCCAATAAAAACCGGATTGTAATACCTTATGTGCAGTTCTATCTCCAGCATGGTGTCCTCCATAAGCCTCAGAGTGACATTTGCGTAGGATCTGTACCTGTTGATGCTCAGGTACACAACATCTAATAATACCATCTACTCCTTCTTTATAAAGATGTGGGTCATCCCAAAAGTAATGTCTCAAATCATAGAAGAACTTTTTCTTTTGATGGTATGTGAAACTAGGTGGTATAAATTTAGCAACAATATAATTAGCATAATCAGCATACCATGGAGCAGTTCGAGAAGCATTTATGACATCTAATTGTTCATCAGGAAAGCTTTCATCTATAGGTGGTGGGTCATCAAGAACATTCTCTAACCTAGACAAGTTGTCTGCAACGGGGTTCTCAGCTCCCTTTCTATCAATGATATGCAAATCAAATTCTTGTAGCAAGAGAACCCATCTAATAAGTCTAGGTTTAGCATCTTTCTTTTCCATAAGATATTTAATAGCAGCATGATCAGTGTGAATAGTTACTTTAGAATCAACAATATAAGGTCTGAACTTATCACAAGCAAATACAACTGCTAAGAATTCCTTTTCAGTAGTAGCATAATTTCTTTGGGCATTGTCTAGAGTTTTACTAGCATATTGAATAACATTTAATTTCTTATCAACTCTTTGCCCTAGAACAGCACCTACAACATAATCACTAGCATCACACATAATTTCAAAGGGTAAATTCCAATCAGGTGGCTGAACAATAGGTGCAGAAATCAATGCTTTCTTAAGTATTTCAAATGCTTCTACACAATCAACATCAAAGACAAAAGGAATATCTTTTTGTAATAGATTAGTCAGAGGCCGAGAAATTTTTGAGAAGTCCTTCATGAACCTCCTATAAAAACTGGTGTGACCGAGGAAGCTTCTTATACCTTTAATGTCCTTGGGACATGGCATCTTTTCAATAACATCAACTTTAGCTTTATCAACTTCAATGCCTCTTTCAGAAATTTTATGCCCCAAGACAATACCTTCATTAACCATAAAGTGGCATTTCTCCCAATTCAGAACAAGATTAGTTTCTTCACATCTCTGCAAAACTCGATCAAGGTTGGTCAAGCAATCATCAAAAGAGGATCCATAAACGGAGAAATCATCCATGAATACCTCACAAATCTTTTCACAAAAGTCAGAAAATATAGCCATCATGCATCTTTGAAAGGTAGCAGGTGCATTACATAAACAAAAAGGCATACATCTATAAGAAAAAGTACCGAAAGGGAAAGTAAAAGTGGTCTTTGCTTGATCATCAGCTGCCATGGGTATTTGAGAGAAGCCAGAGTAACCATCTAGAAAGCAAAAATGTGTATGTTTGGATAATCTTTCTAGCATTTGATCAATAAAAGATAAGGGGCAATGATCCTTTTTAGTAGCCTTATTTGATTTGCGGAAATCAATTACCATCCTATAACCTGTAATAATTCTTTGCGGAATCAATTCATCTTTATCATTAGGAACAACAGTGATACCTTCCTTCTTAGGGACACAATGGACATGACTTACCCACTGACTATCAGCAACGGGATAAATTATACCTGCCTCAAGGAGCTTTAGTATTTCTTTTCTTACCGCTTCTTTCATCTTAGGATTCAACCGTCGTTGGTGATCAATAACTGGTTTGGCGTCTTTCTCTAAGTTTATTTTGTGTTGACATAGAGTGGGACTAATGCCCTTAAGATCATCAAGAGTATATCCAATAGCAGCACAATGCTTCTTCAGAGTTTTCAATAATTTCTCTTCCTCCTTCTCTGAAAGGTTATTACTAATAATAACAAGATTGTAACACCCCGGATGTAACTTTCCCTATTTGTACTCCAACTTTTGCCGTTTCCAGCGTTAAGTTATATTTATTTCCTCGGGTTCGGGTTTTTGTCTCCGTATGTTGTTGTCGTTGTCATGCATCTCATATCATGTCATCATGTGCATTGCATTTGCATACATGTTCATCTCATGCATTCGAGCATTTTCCCCGATGTCCGTTTTGCATTCCGGCGCTTCGTTCTCCTCCGATGGTCATTTCTAGCTTTCTTTCATGTGTGGGGATTAAACATTTCCGGATTGGACCGAGACTTGCCAAGCGGCCTTGGTTTGCTACCGGTAGACCGCCTGTCAAGTTTCGTACCATCTGGTCTTCGTTTGATACTCCAACGATTAACCTATGGACCGAAAAGGCCTCGTGTGTGTTGCAGCCCAACACCCCTCCAATTTTGCCCAAAACCCACCTAACTCTGCTCCATCATCTAGAGTGTTCGATCATGACCGTGTGGCCGAAAACCGCACCTCATT